>NW_027223322.1:9326826-9508796 GCF_030449975.1 Polyergus mexicanus | reverse complement strand
AAGCAGTGGTATCAACGCAGAGTACTCAACCATATTTGTGCGTTAGATCTCGTTTGAAAAATATTAATTTTTGTTCATAAATGAATTTTTTGCTACGAGCTGTAAAATCAAATAGTAACATGTAACATTAACATACAGTACGAAACATGGAGCAGTTTGCTCATTATTTGGTCTGCTAAACATATACCTTTAAAGAATTAAGGATTATAATTGAACTTTAATCTTAATTTATTTGATTTATTTAGTTTTTTTATATCGATTATTTTGACAAAACTGGATAGATACTTATTGCTTACTCGTTAAATTTATTTTTATTCTAAGTAAAACATAGAATTTGGTTGGATAAAAGAATTATTTGATATCCAGTTCTATTTCTGTGATTGTATAAAAAGCGTTAATTTTTATCGAATAAGAATCACACAATCATAAGTACAAAAAAGCAATACTGTCTATGTTTCAAAGCACATAATGTATAATTTTATGCTTAAATTATAATTTACTCAAAAAATCTGCAACAAATATCTCATTATTTTGTGTTGTATCTTAAATGTTTTTTAATAATTTCAAACATTGCATATTTAAATAAAATAATAGAAAACTATTACGAAAACACATATGATCTTACAACAATGTAAAATTTTTCATTGTCAATGCTAGATCAAACAAAAAGATACGCTTAGAGAGAGAGAGATAAATACTTATTATTAGTTATATATCTTATCCCTCTATGCCATATTGTGATTTACATATCAGTTTCTGGATTTGTATTCATTGTCAAGGGCATTCCACATTTTCGCATGTGTTTATGAAGAATGATGTAGGCTATAGAGGGTTAAGAAAATAAAATGGATATTCGCCATGAATTTTGTAACAATTATTGTGAAACTTTTATTATTAGACAAAAATTAGAAAAGGCATAAGAAGCAATATATACATTTTTTTATTATTAGATTATTATCAGATTATTCATAGTATGGTAGTTATCTTTAGGTCGTAAATTTGCGATTCATATAAAACTCAATTCGTCGTAAATTTCAATAAAAAGATCACATTGTTTCTTTTTAGAGTAATAATATAATATATACATATGTGATAAAAAAAAGAAAACATTTTTGCAAATTTTAATTGAGTGAAAGATAAATTTTTCAATCGTTTATTGTTTTTATTAATCTCTATATACACATATCATCTCAATAAAAAATAAAATTTAATATTATACAGCACATGAACTATCAATAATATGACATCAATAATGAGACCCCATATCATGTTTTATAAAATTATGTATCGCAAAACTGTATATTATTTCTATAAACTCAGAATGGTGTACTAAAGAAGAATATTACACACACACACACACACACACACATATATATATATATATATAGGATTATCTCTAAATTATATTAATGAGATTTAATTTCTCTAAAAGAAATTATATATGCAAATATAGAATTTTACGAAATTAATACATAGAATATCAATTGGCATTATTTCTACAAATATCTCTCGCCGGTAATGCAGATTTATATCGTTTGGGCGATATGAATTCTGTTATCGACAAAGTATTATTAATTATAATCTCTCCATAGGATGTCGCGCCGATTCGCAAGTACAATGTAATGGAACGCCCCCAACTAAAAAAATCTGATTCATTGATTTGTTCGAAATACCACGTATTCGATACACAGCGTCCTTGATATAATACCACATAAGAAAGATCATATTATTAGATAGAAGTATAGTAGATGAAAGACGCATGAGATGAAACGCGCGATAAAGCGTAGATATAAATAATGCAGGGACGCGTCTCTCTCGCGATGACCGATGGTCTCCATGATCATCGTCTACTTTCATGTTGCGTCCGGCGCCTCGTAAACGCGGCGTGACGATCGTCCGTCGAGCGAGCGACGAACGACGCAGTCGTAGAAACGTTTACTGTGTGCGAGCCTGCTAACCATATAGTATAGCCGTACAGATGGTCGGCACGTATATGTATATACGCGTTTACGCTCGACGACGCCAGTTCGATGAGGGAGAGAGGGAGGGGAGAGAGAGAGTGGCGGGGATGCGAGTAGACGCGCGTATTCTATGGGCGGGGCTTTAGCCAGCTGGCAGATGTTTCCCGCGCGGCCGCGTCATTCCTCTAGCGTAAACCTACGCGACGCGCAAATAGTCCCACGCTGTGGTGCCGGATATTTCTCGCAATAGGCTATCGCCCGGCACGGACACGTTCACGGTTAGATTTACGCGAATCGGTAGTGCGAGATTACGACGGTACTGATCGCCGAGAGAGACGGAATCGCGAAACGATCGTGAGGATGAGCTGAGACGTAGGGGCGGGAAGGAAGGAGAAGATTGAAGTGAGTCGTCGCTTTCAGGGCAGAGTGAAGTGCGCGGTTTCCCCTCGACTCGAGCGCGAGGCCGCCTCGATTGTACGCGGGCGCGCCCGGCGAGGACCACGTCTTTCAAGTGTTCTTATCTCGCGGTAAATTTCATCGCGAACGCGTCGTCGCATCGCACGCGCTTCGGGGGCGCAGGCAGACGCTCGTCGCGCGTTTCACACACGAGGCGCACGTACGCCGGTAACGTATGTGAGTTACGTGTCGTCCCGGACTTGTCGTGCCTGGCATCATCGCCGATGCGTCAAAAGTGAGCGAAAATATCTACCCGCGCGCGAGATGATTCAACCGCCGTACGAGAACAGAACGATCTCGTTCCGCATCCCAGCATCTTAACCAGCTCGATTGACAATCCCGAGGAGATTCTTTCGTGAAAATCAGAATAAGTGCGGGAGACTCGATATTTTCTAACGAGACTGTACTACGTGAACGTGGTTGAATATTTCGCGTGTGCAATTTTTCATACGAGTGTAACTTCGCGCGAGTGTTTCCGATGATCTTTCTCGCCTGTGACATTTACCGGGAAAAGAGCGCGTATAGATCGATGGCGAGTGAAAAGTGAAGAAAAAGTACGGCGCCTCGGAAGAGAAGGGAGCACCTAGGCTTGGACTACGTTGCGACGTTCCTGACGCCGGGCGGCGGAGTGATCCACGGCGCGTCGTGGGGGCCCTCAGCTGTTTCCCGCCAAAGATCGCCATTACAAAACGCGTTCGGGCGTTGTGTGTGCGCGCCGCGCGGAGCGTGTGGCTGTCCCGTGGACGAATCTTTTGTGCGCGTCGCCGGCATCTGCTGACGAAAAGAAGAGGCTGTCGCGATACACGCCGTGTACCGGAAGTAGCGAGTAACGCGTTTATACATATATTACATCGCGAACGGAGACGTATTTGATAAAAAGCGCGTTGTTTGTCCCCCTTCTCCGTTCCGGTGGAGTGCGCGATCGGTCGGTCGGTCGGTCGGTCGGTCGGGCGGGCGGGCGAGCGAACGACGAACGAACGAACGAACGACAAACGAACGAACGAACGAACAGCCGGGCGAGAAAGAAAGGAGCAAATAAGTGCGCGAGAAAAAGTGAGAGCGATAACGAAAAGATATCGAGAGCAGCGTGACTCGTCGTCTCTCTTCGCAGCCGCTACGACGGCTGTCGCGGACGTGAAATTCGCTCGGCAGGACTCTCAGTGCTTCGGACCGACGAGATATGTCAGTGTTTGGTGGTGACGATCGGATTTTGCTCGAGGAAATCGTCGAGTCGACTGAACAGCCGGAGATTGAACTGTGCGGGTGAGTCTTTTCATCCAATTTCCTTTATAAAAAACGTTGATGTATATATACACGCGACAGTGATAAAAACGACGATATTAATATACCACGCGTATGCGTCGATGCATGCAGACGCGCGTACATACACACGCATACCTAAGTACATCGTAAACCCGTATACTCGTACACTCTGTGCTCGTGTTTCATATGACTCGGTTATATGGACGTTATATAGTACATCGTACAGTCGAAGCGAGACAGAGAGAAACGAATCGAGCAAGAGGGACGGAGGTATATCTCTCGAGAGCGTCGTGCCCGAGAGCCGCTTATCGGCCTCAACCTGTTCGCGAGAAGCGTAAACGTAGCTGCTACGGTGGCATCATCGGGCGTCGTCGTCGTCGTCGTCGTCGTGTCGTCATCGGACCGCGCGAGAGAGCGAGCCACAGCCACAGCTGTTGAAGCCGGCCGGCCGGCCGGCCGGCGCCTGATATCCGTCGCTAGCTGCCTGGCCGATGTGTGCGTCTGAGATCGTGACGTCGCGTCGCCTCCGCCGCGGCTCCCCGAAACTCGTTTTCCGCTGGAAATGCAGGGACGCGTAGCGCCGCGCCGGCACTCTCGCGGATCTTCTCCGCGCTCCCGACTCTCTACGCGTTCACGCCCAAAACAAGCATGGCGCGCGCGCTTGCTCCCGCTCGGCGCCTCTTTTCTCTCGCGCGCGTCTAACATTTCTTCCATTACCGCGCGCTCTGTTCGCACATCCGCATTTCACTCTTACGTCACGTAATTCGTAATCATTTATGGGCACAAATATTTTTCTACATTTCTAGGATCGCACGCATATTTCTGTGTCTTTAATGAATTGGAAAGAGAATATAATCTTTTTGCATAGAACACACCCTATCAGATTGAAATATACATTCGCATTGTAATTTCATTATCTTTTATCTCGACTAAATAATTTTTGTCATATTTGATGTTTTCCACAAGCGATACATGTAGTTAGCTGAGAGCTAGATAATAAAATGGTTTCTCTTTTCTACAGTTTTTTTTTCTGTAGATTTATCTATATAAAAGAATATACAGATACAAAAAATAAATTTTCAGTATTTATGTTAAAATTATATTCATGTATTTACAATTTTGTCATGAATATGAGCTTTATCTACGTATTTTTATCCATTATATATTGTTTACGTTATTATAACGTATTGATATAAAATAAATAGGTATATAAATATCAGAGATTGCAGATAGTCCGTTGTAATAAAAGAAACTTACTTACATGAAATCTTTATTATTATTACGAAGATACAAAGTTATTTTAAAAGCATAAATCCAATGCGAAGCCAGCATCGCAATATCGTCAGTTCAACCAAGTATGTCGAGTGATTTTTTGCGTCTTCGTTGTGTGTACGGCGTATGATTTTTTTGTCTCACGTTAGAGTACATGAGTACAACGATCGTAGAACAAAGAAGCAGGAAGGTGCGAGGGAAGTATTCTTTTGTGTACAGCCGAGTGACCGACAGAGCCGGGCTTATATTGTATATATATAATGTGCCACACGCGTTACGTAAAGCTGCCGCGTTTGTTGCACAATAATCGGTTTCTATAAATAGCTCCAAGCATGCCGCACTTCGGCTCGACTTGTTGTTTACATACTCATCATCGTTGTATTGCGCTCGCTCGTTTCTTGATCGCTCTATCTTTAAGTCCCGAATCCTGTGAAAGCTACTTCATTCATAATATACTCATTCTATTTACTTAAATCTGTTTTATTAAGTCTAATATACGCGTTTATAGAAAATAAAGTAATACTTGATGCTTCGTAATAACTTTCGTGTCTACAGACGCATCCTTGTGTGATTAATGTAAATAATATAATAACACATGTTTTGTACCCAATAAAATATATTGAAATTTTTATGAGTCGTATATCAAAAAATTATTCGTCCATCATTCGTAGATCATTCCCATACAGCACAGAAGATTGCGGCAATGTTTTGTGCTGTATGGGAATGAGTTATCATAACGGGAGAAAAAAAAAACCGAAGTAAGCGCTGTATGCAAAACATTATGTATGATGTAAAATACATAAAACAGCGTACGCCATGATAATAAAATTAAATAAAAATAAAATCAATACTGTTATCCTCGAACGGATTATTACAATTGGTATTAAGCGTAAATAAATAATAAATATTGTACGCGACATACCAATGTAACTTATAAGTGGAAGTAATAATTTCGTTTTTCACATATGTGTAATCATATGATTGCATCACATTGTATATATTATATTTCTATATTTCTAATTATGATGCGACAATGGAAACGCTGGAGAAGTGGCTCGTAAACATTTTTATCTAAATTATATATAGTTTATCATTCATTGAATGCATCTTACTTATATTATGTTATCCTATAGTATCATTACGTAAGTTTCTTTTATACGATAATAAATCCGCCTTTTTTATAGTATGGTACGAAACTATTTCCCAAACTTCCTTCGCGCATTGGAATGCGTAACTTTGATACCAAAGTTAGATTGAACGCGCGAAATTACATCAGATATGTGTTTACCCGCTAATCGCACGACAAGTACCATATCAACCCATCAAACAGTCTGTCGTTGCGTAATCAGCATAGCTCTTGCATTAACAATTGCGATAAAGTTGCGCCAAGCCGTACTGATAAAATAATTTATTCTGACGCACGTTGTCCCTGTATATATTTCTCGCAATGAGTTTATTTTTTTGATAATAGTTTAGAGAAATGTAAATTATATTTATTATATCGTATATGTCAAATGCATTTGTTGATTTTTGTTTATAACGTACGAGATTGAGGCAATTGCAGTTGTAAATAAATTAAATATTAAATGTGATTTCTTTTTTTGATTTTTTATATATTACGTGTATAATTTTTTACGTTTAATATTTTTATAAAATAAAATCTTATTTTATTTAATAAAATAAAATTTTATATAATTTATAAAATTTTATTTAATTTTATAAATTTTATTTAATTCTATAAAATTTTATTTAATAAAATCTATTTTTTATATATTTTTATATTATCTTTCGCATATATATATCGCGATTATAACTCATAATTGTACTCGTATAATCCATGCAATAATATTTCTAAAACTAATATGTTTTTAATATCACGACACAATAGACAGTTCAATACGTAATTTCTTGCATAATTGTCGTTATGTAATATGCATGCTCTTTATATGTATAGCTCTTAATTGTGTATCGATCAGATAAAAGAGTATGGTTAAAGAATAAATGGTTATGCGAGGTATATCTCGAGATAAAGCGTTAAACCGTTTATCGATCATTTCGCGTTGCATGCGCAAATACGCGCAAAAAACGATAGCTCTTTACTATAATATTTATCCCGCATTCTAAGACGAGAAGCGACCTCGTCTCGCCTCGATGCACTTTTCGCGTACGCCTGCTAGTCCGCATTTGCAAGCTCGCGGCTTAATAAACGGTTCGGGTCGAGCCAATCCTGACCACGGTCAACGTAGCAGCACCATATCACGCGCGTACATTGCTTTTTAAGTAGTATATATACATACAAGTGAGAGATATACCTTCGTGCCGCGAGAGCGCATGCAATGTGCGAGAGACGCGAGCGAGCGAGAGGGTGCGACATGGAGCGAGATGCGATGAGTGAGTTATATATTTCGCACGATGCACCTACTTGCACCGAGTTAACCTCTGCATTTGGGTGCGCGTGTACCTGGTGATGGTGCATGCCATATATAATGTATATATTTCGTATCCGCGCTACGACGTAATTCGCGAACGCATATACGCATGTTTTCTCAAAGAAACGTCATTGATCTTGACGAGCTAACGTCACGCGTTGAAATTATCGTGTGAGATATACATATCAAGTTATTATATAGACGTGGAAATAAAAAATTATTATAATTATACATATTTTAGAAGAAATATGTGGTTGGATATATAATAAGTAAAAAATTCACTACACAAAAAAAAAAAGATGATTGGCTCCAACGATAGAGCTACGTTTTTACGTTACGTTTTTATTATCATCTATTAGAAACGAATCATGAACTTTGCATTGACGGATTATTGCACTTTGAGCATAACATAATATATCGGGTATGCGAAGAAAACGTTGCGACGCAGCGTCATGTTTTTCACTATGATATCTAGACGTTTGAACGGCTTCGTTTAGGAATGGGCTTAACACCTGTCGCAACTGCATATCTTTTCCAATCTCGTTATCCACCGTGACTTCCTGCCGACCATGTTTAACTGGGTTGAACATTCGCAATGCACACTATGTATTCATCCATTCGTCGCGATAAAGATGATCCCCGAGTTTCCGGACCGTGTTTTTATCGTTCATGCAAATACAATGCGAATGATAGGTCGGCTACTTGCGGTATAACGTCCGTAATAGATAGGAGTTGTTCCTTGTCGTGATAGACATAAGTAGACAGAACGGGTCTTTATTTACCTGCACTTATCTGGAACATGACTTTGCAGTATGACTCGCGCGTGTATACGTGCGGGAATACTTTATTAGCGTTGCGCACACCCTATAACCTGCGATAACACTATTATAATTAATAGAAGTTGTACATACCTGCTTTCATTTCTCGATTTTGCGAATATATGTATAATCGCGATGATAGACATAAGTAAACACAAGCGCAGTCTTATTTTAAGATCCAAACGAGTCACGATAATTACATACTACGTACAAGTAATGGCATCTCTGCAATAATCTATACAATAGTATTATTACTCCTGTCACTATTTTAATAGTTGACAAGGAAAATTTAATAAGCACGATTCTCTTATACAATTCACGAAGACAGAGAGCTACCGCGATAGATGTAAATAGACAATACGGGGGTCTTTATTTTAGGAACTAGCTGGGGCCTCTACAATGTAGTATACACGAGTACGCGAGTTTCAAGTTGCAGAACTTTACAGAGAGAGAGAACGCTATAGCTCACACAATACCATTCTTTAATAATTAATTCGAAACTAATAATAAATTTATCTTCTGATCTTTTCTATAACGTGACCGTACGATGTAGCGCACAATATAGCGAACCGTATTTCACAGCGTTTCACATGTTATAAAGAAGACTACATAGCGTTGTGCTCGATAATAATAAATTAACGATATTATCTCTGTGACGTGGAGCTTCATAATATAGTTACTATACAATACAAGTGAACTCTGTCCTATATTATTTTATCGCCAAAGGTATTGCTGCATTGCTGTTAATAATTATTGTTTTCATCGTATATCTTATGCAAATGTTTGCGTTCCCGTCACCTGTTTAGCAATACTAATAATTTACGATCTCCAGGTAGATCGTAATTATTCGTATTGCTAAACAGGTGACGGGAATGTGCGCGACCTAACCCAACGAAGACTACGCAATTTTTCCGGTGCAATGTACGCGATCATCACGTCGCTAGATCAGCAAGCAAGCTTTCGAACTTAGCAAGGTTGGTCGCTTCGTGACTGTCTGCGAGCCGGATGGCCATATCGACGAGCCGGTACTCCCGTCTCTCTCTCTTTATGGCTGCGCTTACGTACACCGCGTTCTCCTCCTCCCTCTTCTCCGTTCGCGCGATCGGTACGCGTGGGTGTGAGTGCGAGATAGGGAGCATGAATGAGACTCCTGATTCCGCGTGTCTAGGATCGTCTGCGCATAAACTGCGACGCGAACCGTTATCGCGACCGGAACAGTCGCTCGGGGCTGATTGTCAGTTACGAATTGCGTTCTTCCTCTTTCTCAGGAATGGTGGATTAGGAGCCGTGCGGAGCCGTTTATTCCAATGCGGAATTCGCTCTTCGCGCGCAACCCTTGGGCTGTAAAAAATGTGTACAACGCACGTACGATTTTTGCATAGGAACGAGTATCAAGTACCAGGTGTAGTTTTTCGTAACTGGAAATAACGGAGCCAACTGCCGACTGGCTGAAAATATCCAACTACCGGTTTCCCTTAATCGGATATTTCAAACTGGTGGCGATGTGATTTGTTTTTAATAAAAAATTCACGTTTCTTGTACGCTCCGACTTTTTTCTTATATAATTTAGCAAATCGTGCTTATGAGATTATATCCTTTTCGTAATATTCGTAACAATCAAGAGATTTTACACACGTTACATATAATCTATACTATTTCATAAAACAAATTAATTAATTATTAAAAACATGAAAAATATCTCTTTCACTGTTTTACAAGAAATTTTCTACATAATGTCGATTATATTAAAGTTTCGCGTATAATCATAGAATTTATTAATTTTAAAAATTTATATATAAATTCTAATATATTTCAAAATTACAAATGTCTACAAATATTCTCACGATGCAGAACATTCGATGTGTTTTGTATATACAAAGCGTTAATATAATTTTTACGGCGCACAACGTTCGGTTTTTTCGTAGAGAATAAGCGGCTAAACTATGCAGATGATCTTGAAACTCCTTTCAGTTGTGCAGTCTGACAGGAGACAACAATGGTTTCTCTGTTGACCTCTTATGCTCCACATATCCGTCGCGCACCGCAAACGCCGCTTACACAAATATCGTATGCTCGTGGAGGTGTCATATACAGATAAAGGCGAAGGGACCGACCTCAGACACGAGAATAATGCCTTCGTCTCACGCTCCTCTTTCATCTTTATTTAAGTATTCATGCGATGCTTTTCTTCGTCACTGTTGGTCTTATTTTAATATCGTACTAGTGTGTGCGTGTATATATGTACTTTATGTTCTATATCGTACGGAGGATTGTTGCGGCGAAAGATTATATTTTTCAAAGAAAACCGATAACAAAAATTTTAATTGCAAATATATCGCATTTCCCCTTTATTTTTTTTTTATATTTTATTAAATGGTGATAAAAAGAAAATTTTTGTTTAGAAGAAAAGAAAGAATAACTCAAAAATATTAATCTTATACGTATTAAAAATTTAAAGTAGCCGTACTAAAATTGTGACAAAAATTAAAATCGAAACGATATGATAATAAAAACATTTAGAAAATATGTTATATTAGCTCCTTTCTTTTAACATCTTTTTATATTTTCTATTACTTGTTCGAGATTTTAAATTTTTTTCTTACGAACTACTGCCTGCGTTATTTTGTGCTGGCTATAAAAAAAGAAGGAACCAAGGACCAAGGATACCTGCTGTATTTGTAGTTCTCTTTTAGTTCTTCTTACAAAGTTTGGTATTTAGAAAATGCGATTAACAGCAGGCAATTCTTCTGAATGTATACATCAAAAAGGATCTTTTGACTGAACTTTACTCTGTAGTATACAATCCGGACTTTTCAGAGTATATAAACTGAATACCGATTTTGAGATACATCTAAAATATATAATATTTTTCAACATTTAACATAGAAAAAAAAGAAGAAAAGAATTTTAAACCCAACTATTTTTCATCAGTTAAATTTTACGATGATAATATTGTTTGATGAATCACAAGAATAGACAAGTGCCATATAAAAAATTAAACCGCTATATGTATTTGCTTTTCTTTAAGCATATTTGCATATACCTAGAATTGATTACGATCGATAGGCATAATTAAAATTGGCTTGTAAAAATGTTCGTGACGATTAACGAGTACAATCTAGTCATAACGTTCACGATAAATGGCGTTTTCTTTTGGACGATTGCTGACGTACGAGGGGGGATGCAGCATTTTATATCACACGTCAGAGAATTAAGGTGTAAGGAATGCAGTGCGTTCTTTTAATCTGACGCAATACACAAACTACTGGTCTGTTATCCGCGACTCGGTTCGCTGCGACTCGTTCGAACCGAGTTCGACAGCTGGTTGACTCACGTCATTTTACGCATGGGAGGACATGCATTCCAATTGTCATTGTTTTCATATCGCAGGTGTTTCCCCTCCCAGATGATTAAAAGTATAATATATTTATGCACGCGCGTATGTCATTAAATACGAACCGAATTCTTTTGATTGTTATGTGCAAATGAAACACCTGTAAATTAACGAGGCGACATATGAGAACGCTTCTTAAGTAAACGCAATGATTTTTTGAATCGATAACAAACAGCATACAGATCGAGTAATTTTTGACGTCACGTAAATGCTGCGAGAAAAACTAGAAATACCAGATTATTTAAACTTAATTTTTTGATAATAACATGCTTTCATATTTAGATAATCAATTATTAATATTAGCATATAATTATAAAAAAATACTATTATTCATATATTAATATGTACAATGTATAATTTTTTTATCTTCAATATTTAATTCATATTATATATCACAAAGTATAAATATAGAAATATAAAATTTATAAATATTTATAATTTACGTTACATACAAAACAGTCGATTAAAATTATTTAAATATAAAATTATTTAAGTTTATAAAATATTGAAATAATTAAAAGTAATCTAACAATAAGCAGAGAGAAATCTTTAGATGGAAGACTCGACAAATATCCGAGATTTTATCGGTTTGTTCTAATATTTTGCGTAAATTCAATCGGAACGAAGGTGAAGAGGAAGAGAAGAAGATGAAGCGACCGGAGAATGAGAGATGGTAGGGAAAAGGCCACGTAGAGACGATTCCGCGACGTGGCGCCCGTTGGGCTGCGTCTTACGTCACACTGCTAAATATATGCCTTAGCCGTTCCCAATCTCATACCCATTCTCGTTCTTCATTTCATCCCGTGCGCTGTGAGCCGTGTTAGTAGCAGCGCGCGGCGGCATCGTCGTCGCCGCCGTTACTGCCAAAGACATCTGCGTGCGTGCATCTCTTCTCTTATTTTGTCCTCATGTGTGCGTGTAACTTGATATCGTGCGCCTAGGAAGCCGCAGATGCAACTGGCGTCTCGGAGAGATCGCGCGACGTGAGCCAACAATAGTCGGCCGATCGTTATTGGCTGTTATTGGCGATTTATTCTGATGGTCAAGACGGATCGTGGAAGCCGGGAGAGCTTATTGTCAGACGTCCGTAGATTTTCCGAGCGTACGTCTCGAATTGTGCTCGAATACACTTGGTTTCGTGAAATTTTTTTCGTATTTGCAAGGCACGATTAAAGTCCCTCAGATACATAGTCTGTTCATATTATACAATATTTTGTTCTATTAAATTTTCAAAGATACAAGTCTCGAATATTACCGTTTTACTTTGTTTTTTACTTTATTTTCTTTTCTTAAAAGGTGTATAATATATTTTTTATTTCCGCTTTCTCTACCAAATAATGCATTTCTTTATTTCTTAGATTCAAAAACTTTTAGTTTAAATATATTACACACGTCAACTATTTTCATTCAGCTAGGTGGCATATAGTAGTGAACTAAACCATTACAGCCAGGGAAATAAATTCGGGAAAGAGAGAAATCTATTGTTATCTATTTCTGATCCTGATCCCGTTAACATCTGCCGACGACAGTTGCGTTCGCACAAAAATTCCCTTCCAAATGTTGTTATAGGCTCTACCTTCTTCTTACCTTCGCGCTCGGTTTTTTTCTTCAGATTATATAGAGATTCAGAAGATTTAATTTTCTTCGATGAAAAATTCCTCAATTTTTGCGTCATATTTATCTTATCTTTATTTATTTATTTATTTATTTATTTATTTACTTACTTACTTATTTATCATAAAAGGGAGAGATAAGATATTAAAAGAATTTAAATAAAAAATATAATAATATATATTGTAGGCTTTTTGTATAATAAAATCAGCCTTTTTGCCTAATCTTTTTTCAAAATGCCGGATCTTTGTACATAGTTTTATTATTATTATTATTATTATTAAAAGTATTTTATATGAAGACTTTTTGTAAAAAGTCTGAATTTATAAAGAACTTATAGAAATATGATAAATCTCTTGTAATTTATACTTGCAAGACATTGACTTTTTTAAAAATTTTAATATACATCAAATATTTGTCAAAAAAATTTATACAGATCTACACGTTTCGATAATTTTTCTAAATTTTGAAATAAAAGTCTGTCAAACTATGTTACTTTCACTAAGGAATCGACTGACATCCGTCAACTGACACACGACACTCTGGAACTTAGGGAAAGAAAAAGAAAGATAGGTCTACCCGACGGCCGATGGGTTCTAGCTGTTAGAAACGAGTTCCGGGAATAGCTGTTAGGGTGGATGGGCACAAAGAGGGTGTTCCGGAGACCCTAACGTAAACCTACACGCACACAGATACGCATCAACCAATCGGGAAGAGACGCGTGTTACTTCAGCTGTACCGGGCGAGCTTGGCCTTGAGCCTCTATATAGGGTGACTCGCTGGAATTTTTACTGCGAGTAGATCTCGCTTTGGCTTAGGTCAGAGAAATTAGTCGGAAATCAACCTGTAGATGAAGAAAGAAATTCGGCATAATAATTACGGCTTGTCTATTTTTTCACATTATTTAGCGTGTGTTTCGCATAAAAGTAATTGATGGATTAAAATTAGATATATTAAAATGAAGTTTTTTTTTTTAGGTAAAATAAAAAGTTTAAGGATATAGAAATACATTTTATTTATTTCAACATTATAACGAAAATTTTAAATCAATTAAAGATTTTAAATAAATTTTTTTTAAATAATTATATTTAAATGCAAAAATTACATAGTTTAAGGAATGTAGAATATCGTTTGTTACATGCGATATTATGCTAATATTAAGCAAAATTGCGTAAAACGGATTGAAAATCTAAATTCTTGCAAAAGCCTCAATGAAACGTTATAAATGAAAGTATCACAAGGTCGTTTACTGTACATGAGCAATCCGCGCTTCATCTTTAGCTCCGTTTTCGCGCCGTCTCCCGTTAGTCATTCGCAGCTGATAGACCGTCGCAGATATCGTGCAGAAGCGTTAGTTACAGGCAACTGACTGACGCCAGCCGACAGTTATTTTTGTAGCCGCTAGAAGGAAAAAAGAAGAAATCGTAAAATGCAGTAGAGCCGCCGTTATGCAATGTTCTTAGAATCGCTCTTATAGAATATGCAAATGGAAGGTCGTCTATTCTGCAATACTTGCGTGTGTCATTGTTACGGAATGCTCAATGCACCTTCCTCCCCTTCTTATTTTCTACTTGACTTATTCAATTCTCTCCTAAATTATGCAAAATACGTCACTGGAATTTTCAATTTCTTTATGCCGCCGTACATTTGCATATTCTACATTTAAAATCGCGAATATTTTTTCACGAAACTACGATAACTCGAATACGATTATTATATATTTCGATAGAAATAATATTAATATTAATATTATATAACATTAATGTACAAACGCGCGTCGATGAAAATAAATTTAGATCGCAACGAGATACTCGCTCTATCCCCGTTGCAGCGGTAAACGATTATCGTCGTTCAGAGGACTATCCAAAGAATTTAGAATCGCGTAGCGTCTGGAACGCGCGTACCGCAGAGAGATTACTTTTTCACGACATTCTTTCCGAGACACGTATATACTTTCCGACCGCGGTTTCCTAGTCAGCCGCAGCTGATAGACGGCTGCAGATAGCGACGCTCGTGCGAAGGCACCGGTAACAACCAGCTGAGTGGCGCCAGCCATCAGCTGTTGGTGACTCACGCGAGCGAGTCGACCGAGAGCGGATGGACACACAGCCGCCGTACACCAATGCATAATACACGCACATACACAACCAATACTAGCGCGCGCGTGCGCCAGAATGCGCACGCCGTTGTGTCCGTGTGCATCCCTCACAAAGACGCTCTCTTTTCTACCTATAAGCGAAAATCCGCGAGTGCGTCTGCACCTGGACAGAAAAGCGACTCGATGCGCAGATACTTTTTATTGCTATTCTCATTTTTTTCTCTTTCCCTTTGCGTTCTTCGTCGATCTTTATCGTTCGATGTTGCTTAAATACTAAAATGCGTGAGGTTATAATTAGAACAAATCCCGCTGCTCAGCGATCGTTCTCTAAAGTCTATTCATTTGCTGGCAGATAATCACCCGCAGATATAATGTAGTAGAACGTGATATGCGGCTTGCCTCTCGATGTGCCATATGGTTGATCGTTTTTTGTATATTTAAAAAAAAAGTTATATTTTCTTGCGATTGAAATGTGGCAAAAAAAAAAAAACTGTTCAAAGTCGATTTCTTTTATGATCTAATATTAAAAGAAAAATTACACTTTATAGTTTTCTTTTTGCCGTTGCAAAAATATAATTTTTATTATAATACAGAAACGAAAAATAAAAATTATTTAATCGAAATGCATCAAAATACAGCAGGCATATTTTCTGAAGTCATTATTTTTTTATAGCAGGATTTTTTAGATAATATGGAATGTTGCAAAATTAAAGTTAGAAAAAAAGAATCATCACGGGCTACTGCTTTTTTTAAATTCTTTATTTTCGAGGATAATTTGTTGGCATATGTAGCATGAGTACCATGTAACCTTGTAAGAAATTATCTCTCGCGGATTCGACTGTTATCACGGTTGTCGCACAGACCGATAGCACGTAGTTAATCACAGCTGTAGTTACCACAACTGTAGCTGTATTTGAAATCTACGAATACTAAAAATTAGAAGATAAAAATAAAAATTAACAATTAATTTTTATTTATTAATCTTGTTTGATTCAGATAAATATATCTAAATGATCATCATTAGAGAGAGAGAGAGAGAGAGAGAGAGAGAGAGAGAGAGAGAGAGAGAGAGAGACTTATTATCACAAAATAACAATACAAGGAGCGAGATAAATAATTTAAAAGAAATATTAGACGCTTTATATAGGTTTGCCTATAACAGGCGCGTATTTTTTTTTCGTGCGAATAGCAGGATTTCAGGGTGAAAAGGAAGGCAGTTCTATCCACTTTGTCGACCTACTTTGCCGCAACTGATCTGGCCGAGCGAGCGCTCTACGGGTATCCGGCGAACGAACGAGCTGACGTCACGACAGCCAACCATCCAGCCAGCAAGCCGCCGGCGTACCAGCTGATCTAATATAACCACTCGATGAGAGTACGCCACGTGGATTTCTGGTTCCGTGGACCTCCACGTGCCGTTATGAATGATCGCCGATGAATGCCGCGGCCTGATTCAATCCTCGTGTGTGTTACTCTGAACAATTGAGCTGTTTTTATACCGCGAGGAAAGACGATTGTTTCGAAAATGAACAAAACTATAATGGAACGTGATTTATTTTGACATTAGAATGGCAGTATCGAATCTTACTACTATTGTACAAAACAACTGTGACGACCGGAGACGATATAATGTTGAAATTAATATGAAATGTGTAGACGAATGACTTCATCAATTATGAAATGTCCGATCGCATCATCAAAATTTTATAGTTTAATTAATCTCATAAATTAACGATGTATCGCAACATTGTGGAAAATTATTCGTTTTTTAAGATACGACGATGGGTGATATACCGGGGATGAAAGTTAGAATGCGAATAATGCTATGTTACAACACACTTCGGCCATTGTGAAATCTTTGATATACGATCGTGACATGGATTATTGCATCACGCATGATGTACGATTATGCCTTTGTACATTTGGTCGTGGTTATGCGGTATTTGAGTGACATCTTCGAATGAGTTAACTGTTAATATTTCAGTTCAAGAAAATTACTGAACATATGACAAGTGGTCAATAAAGCATCGTGAAATTCAAAGACACTTTTGCTATTTTTACGTAAAATTTTATAGTTGCCAATACATTCTATGAACAATAAGTATTCTTATATTGTAAATTATTTAATTTCATTGCTTTTACGAACTATCTTATCAATTTAATAATATAATAGTATTAATTTCATTTATCCGCAAATTATATATATTTTTATCGGTCTGAATTAATCTTATTTAAATTTAATTCAGAACCCAGAATAATCAAATTTTAATAAGTTCCAGAGAAACGTTCTAATATTTTTAACAGAGTAAGAGAGAAACCTATATTATAATTACATATATAAAAATAGTATATACATATAATGTTTTACATAATAATTTTTGGTGAACAATTTTCACATTCGTTCGTATTATCGACACGTGGCATTTCGGAGCAAGGAGCAAGGTCACGGTTCTCTTTGCTGAGTCATCCTTACGGCGGTATATCCGCCATCTCGATCTTTCTTCTTCTCTTAACTCTCTTTCGCATTGCTTTCCTTACTGCCACTCGTTAACATATAATTTTCCCAGCTGTTTGATATTTCCTCCTTTATCGACTTTACTTACAACTTGGTCTACAATATTACGGAATAAGCACTGCATTATTAAAGACTTCGCTAACTTATTTATATGTTCACCGAAGTGGATTTAACTAGATTGTAATCAGACATAAGTGCATGATTTCGATGAATTTAAAAAATGAATCTCTTGTATTAATTTTAATACAAAAATGATTTTTAGATTGAACAAGATATAAGATACATGAAAATAATAGTATTTGTAGATATTAATAGCCAATTTCGACAAGCTTTTTTTTTCATATTTTAGATATATGAATGATTTAACGAATTATCAACATTATCAGCAAAACAAAATTGAAGAAACTAAATTTAAAAAATTTGTTTTAAAGTTGGTAAAATTGATTGTATTATTTTTTTGTGCTTCTAAAAATTATAATTTTTATTATATTTTTTGTATAAAATTCTGAGAGAGAGAGAGAGAGATGTGTGTTAAACTCTGTAAATTTTTATTACTTTTATCTATAATCATGATTATCTTTAGCGCAATAAATATGAAAAAAATCTCGATGTTGACAGCGTTAAATATTTTATACATGCTCTTTAACTAAAATTGATGTTTACACCGCCTTATAGCGTGTTTACAGCTGTGACCTTTACATTATGATGAGACCCATTTGTGATCTTCCGATAGCGTACGTGCGTTATATATCATGCCTCCATTATTTGCGTGACAGCCTATGAAGGTATGTTACGCGCGGTATACTCTATAAACAAGAAATTAGAAATAGAGAAATGTCTATTAAAACGTAGGAAAATTTAAAAGTAACGATACTATATAATTTATATATATTTATATAATATACAACATATTTTATTTTATATGTAGTATGTCACTTATATATATTTTTTTTATTTTATATGTAATATGTGTGTGTGTGTGTGTGTGTATTGTTAAATTTTATGTAATTATATATATATAATTCTATAAAAACGTTTAAATAACGTGTGTGCGCGTATATTAATTTTCTTAATATTTAAAGGAGGTTGATCGATAATATTTATTATTTTTTCAAAATTATTATAATTTCCCAAAATTATGCGAACACATCAATGGTAAAAATTATGTTCGGAAAAAGTGTGAATAGAATAATTATATTTACAAAACTTAAATACATAATTTACGATATTATACTTTGATTTTCATATATTTTATAAAGTATACAGCTTTTGAATTACACATGTATTTTTTGAATGATATCCAGATGGTTTCTATAATAATTCCGAAAAGTGACTCGTGCTTTGAAATATAATAATTTATTAATTTAAAAATACTCCGCGCGTATGTATTTATTTTCTCTGCGGAACAAGGTCAAGATTATCCATTATCCCTTATCTATACGAAATGACACAGTCTCGTTTCATAAAGAGAAGATGAGCCGGTATGCGGAGAAGCTTGTCTCACGAGGAAAACACGAAATAGTTAATGGTAGATTATTAGAAATTTCTGATAGCGTATCTTAACGGAATTTTAATCATATACTCGCAGAGTACTCATCAATTTACATAAACATAAAGATAGTAAATGATAAACATAAACACGGTAAACAGAGAAGAACAGTACATACAAATACGGTTGAATGATAGTAATAATAAAACGATTCAGAGAACATAAACGATAGCGATACATAATGTACTTTAAAGCGACGTACATCTCTGTAATAAAAATAGATATGTCGCGAGGAAATCTTTGGCGCTGCCGCCGAAAAGCATCAACGTCTCGCTTCATTGACCACGAATTCAACCATCTACAAGTCTATCGTCGTAAACAAGCCGCGCGCGATCGGGATGAAATGAAAAGAAAGGGAAGGGAGAAGGAAGGGGAAGTTATTTTGCTTTCAATTTTCTTAAAAGCCTTCGCGTTACGATACAAGACGCACAAGATCCTACAACTACAGTAGAAAACTCAGCGAGACATTACGCGTCATGCATGTCAAATGGTCATACGCGTGTGTTAATATTCTTTCTCGCTCGTATCGCTACGGTTTTATAGCTTTATCTATTTGATATTTGTACTGAAATACTTTGACCGCAAACGTTTATCGCCCAACGGACATTCTCCCCCACCCCCCTTTAATAACGAGATGATATGCGCGCAGCTGTCTACGTGAGGTAATTAAAATAAATTGACGTTTTTATATGTACAAAGATACAAGAGTTCAAGGATCGTAACTTTTATGTATTTAAAGACTTAAGCATTATCGTTTCGCGTAATTATGTGTGATGCACAAGAGATTTGGAAATTATTTGGCACCATCTATAAAAATTTAACTCATATAATTCTATGCAAAAAATGCAATACATCTATGTACTTGATATTAATTAAAATAAATTTTTAATTATATATATTATACTTTATAGATTATACACTCTTTTTCTATACCAATAAGATTATATCGTGTCGTTTATCATTCAAGCCTATGCATCGTTAAAAATTACGATTTATGTGATGAAAAATTTCACTTATATGTTTTATAATTTATTTTTTTGCAGAAGCGTCGAGACAGTGGACGACGGCTCGGTGACCACGAGTGTGACGGTCGCCGAAGTCGCTGATACGCAAGAGCAGCAATCGCAGCAGCCACCGCAATCAAAGGTTAACGTCGGAATTGGCCGACGGGTTAATAATCATAGCCCTGCTTTGAGCAACGGCAACGGTATCAGCAACGTCGACCGTGTCACGCCGCGCAGCCACATGGAGCAGGAGAAGCGAATGCGGCGAGAAATCGCCAACAGCAACGAGCGACGTCGTATGCAGAGCATCAACGCTGGATTCCAATCGCTCAGGACGTTGCTGCCGCATCACGAGGGCGAGAAGCTGTCTAAGGTAAGTCTCTCTCGTGTGGCTTTACATTAACCTCTGACCAGAGTCGTGCGAATCTCGAACATGTTTCGAGTCATGGAGTCGTGATTTATTTTCCACAATAAAATATTAAAAATACATAAAATTAATATATATAAATAAAAATAAATAAAGAATATTAAATATATTAAATAATATTAAATATACATATATATCTTTTTATATTAAATATAATCTTATAATACATTTTTTTTTAATATAAAATTGTTTTATGATTACTATAATATTGTATTATATATACAAATATATTATATACACGAACAAGAAAATCTGAATTGATTTTTAATAAATATATGATATATAAACTTTTTAATATATTTTATAAAGTACATCAAATTTTTAAATTTTTTTTGATTATGAAAAACTAATGAAAAATCAATTCTTACATTCCACGACTCTGGTTCAGAATTGAAAATGTGCGTTTATATCATTATGTGTTCATTTCGTACGAAAAGTCGAGTGTGCCGATATAAAAATGTGCGGGGCATACTTGGCATCGTATAAACAAATTTTTGGTTGAAATGAGAATTGTATCCATGTGAAAAGTGTTATCGTCATCGTCATATTTCTCGTAGTTGAGTCGCTTGTTCATTCGATATGAATTCGCTGTGTACAAAAAACAAACAAACTGAAAAACATTTCCTCCAATAAGTTTTACCTGTGCTGGAGGAAAAATCGATTGAGCTTGAATAATAATGATCATTCATTCATCGCCTCGTTCTCACGTCTTTCCATGGATACATTAGAAGGAATGCACAATTATTGCATGCTTCTTGAGAAAGGAAGATATTCGATCAAATGCCAAAAATTTAAATTCTATAAATGTTTTAATTTTTGTCATCAAAAAATTGTTTCCCCTTTTCTTTAAAAATTTATCAGAATCTTAAGGCATGAAGAAAAAAACATGGATTTCATTTTATCAAAAGACCGCGTAAATAGTCTAGACGAAAATTGTTGCATGAGACTAATTCGAGTCTTAATGCATGATTGTTTCTATTGTGCAAGCAATGTTTCATTATCACAATCGCAAAACATCGTTTCCCTTTTATTAAAATGCATCCGATTTTAGGAAATTCTCATTTCATTCCATGTATGGCGTGCGTATACGAAATTTCTTTTATACCGCACGCACTAATATATAAAATTGAAAATCTTGCGATATTACCGCAGAATTGCAAAAGTGGTGTCACGCCTATGTCTAGTACCACCTTGCGATTTTGACTGTCCCTTCGAGCAATATTTAAAACTTGAGAACTTCTACGACACCCTTAATCGATACGTGATCTTTTCGGATCGTTGGGTCGTTGTGCGAGTATATGAGCATTCAATAATCTGGCCCAAGTGAAGTTGTTAGGAATTACATTGCTTTACACGCAAAGTATTATATCTCAGTACTCCTTGGATGAATTCGTAATTTCAATTATCGAAGACTTTCGATAAAATTATTTATTTTTTTTACAGTAGCCCTGAAAGTTTTTTCTATTATGATTAATTTTTAAATGTATTTAATTGGATATTGTTGTATCTCATCTTCGAGCGATAATGAAAATAAAACATAATCTTGGAAGTAAAATAACGAATTGATCGTCAAAGAATAAATGATTAGTAATATCATGCATTTAAAGAATAATTATTTGCGATTTAATTTAGCAGTATTAGATTTTATACAAGACCATACGAGAAAAGTAACGATGATAACGAAATAATAATGCCGTGAAAATCCGATTGTATGGGATCAATACTGCATGATTTTTTGTTTTGCAAAATATTTTTAATTTTTTAAATATGAAGCTCTTTTACACGATATCTATTAGCGAGCATATAAATAATATTTATCACTCTTATTCGGCCATACAAGCAAAAAAATATCGCTGGCATGCAACGGCGCTCGTTAAATACATAACTGGGCCATATTTGATTCTTTGCTTAATTTTGCACGTGCATAGTGCTGAAAAAGAAAAGATTTCTCTATATTTTCGCCAAGTAAGGAATCTCTTGGTACGTATTTAAAAATCTTTTGTAACTGTTATTTAAAGAACGCAAACGCATACATCACACTTCAGAATGGCGTTTTGATACCATCCGATCGGAAGAGTTTTATTATATTATTAGGGCCAACACACGCATCGCGCGCGCGCGGGCCACGTCAGGCGGACACGTGGACCGGAAATGACTTACCTCTCTTTGACAAGGTGAATTTGTTAATAAAGCTCAATCGTCTCTCTTTTGCGTTTGGCCGTCGCAATGTTACGCAAGCCGTCGTCGGCGGCTTTTATGAATTGCCGCATGCTCTTCGGCTTTGGCTAATTTTAGCATGTGAAAGTCGGTATCCGATCCCACGCCGTAAAACTAAACTCCCGCGCAATCGGTTTGAGCTAGTCACGCGGGGACTTTCATTGTTAAGTCCCACGTCGTGTGACAGCGTCTAGTTTTTACACTGTCCGGGCATTGACGTCATTGCAATCGAGTATCAGCTGACGCGAATGGTTCGCATGATCGAACATTATTGAATTTTTAATCTGCGAAATAAAATTATCATGTCGACCGAAAGTTTACGGTATTTTAAATTTTTCGAAACACGATTGAATGATTTTTTTTGTATTATAATACATACGCGTTATTTTTTCGTGTTCTGTTTTTTATAAATTTATTTATTATATTAAATAATATATTTTGTCATAATTTTCTTAAGTTGTTTTTGCTCTGTTATTTTGAATAATTGATATAGATTACATTCGAGTTTATATTAACAAATATAAAAAAATTATTTATTCGAGAAAAAGATAAATAAAAATCAAAATGAAGCAGGCAATCAGTTAACACTGTTGGGTATGAATACCGGACCTTTGTAAATCTTTACCTGCGAACTGGTTCCTAAAGCCTTTTGAAATCTCTGAAGTAAGGTCAAGCGTGGGAACGTACCGCGGCATTAGTATTTTACAATGCAAATAATATTAAGTCAATCATATGAAAACCGCATTTTTTATCATTGACATGTATACGCGGCATTATCCGCGAAATGTACTGAGCTATTTTTTATCCACAATTTATTTATAAAATGTTACTAATTTTTTCTTTAAAAAAAAAAAAAAAAAAAAAAAAAAATTTAATCTCAATATATATTTTTAAATTATGAGCAGTTAAACTTGAAGACTTTTTTCGACACATGAGTCTCACAATATAATTTAAATATAGATGTGATGAAATCGTATTACTTATCTGATTTTACATTGACTTTATTTAATAGACTCGCAATTTTTGAGACTTACTTATAAAAATATTCAAAATTGAAAATTCGTAAGACGTGAATTTTTGAAGCTATGAAAATTGAGAACGTGTAGAGGATAAACGTGGAGATGAGCCACGCTAATAAAAATTCGCCAATTTTAAAAATAACACCGACTAAAAATTGCGCAACACGTACGCGCTCAGACAACTCGGTCACGCGGGGGTCAAGAGTTAATCGAGCGTATTTAACAGGGAATATGGATTACGCGAAACGAGACGGGACGAGGCTCGTCAAACACCGCCGTGCCCCGTGAGACGATTAAAGGTAGGCACACAATGCGCATGTGTGTCAGTCAGGACAAGAACCTCGAGAGTCGCGTGACTCGTAATTGGCGGTGTGAACTAACAGCTGATCTCGCGCCGATCGCAAGCGCAAGTCGCTGCGTAATCAAGCACGTGTCGTATTCATACGTACGCGTCGTTGCATTTATCGTCATATCGTTTGTTATTACGTCGTATTTATCTTCTATCATTCGTAAAAAATACGGTTTTTCGTATGTTTATCTTCAGATATACAAAATTTAGAAAAAATTATGTCTCTCTTGTTGATTGTAGGATTAAAAATTAAAACTTATATAATTAATCTTAATATATTTTGCTTCTCTCTCCCACTGATCGTATTGATATTTTATACCTTTGATATAGTTTTTAAAATAGAGCCAAAGTATAATTAAATACTAGTCATGATGTATAGTATACTAAATTTTTTATCTAGCACATGTGATAAATTTTATTTTATTATACGAAGATATTTTTATAATGATATTTTGTTCGAATGATATTTTAGTAGTTTTATTAGATCGCGAACTTTATTCGGAGCGCTATTTAGCTGGTGTTTCGGGAATCCATTGTTTCCAATGATGTTATGCCATAAAAGGTACTCTAATTACCCCGCGCGCGATTTCTGAAATTCTCCGTGACCTCGAATGATAATATATGTACGTGCACCGGTTTCGTTCGCCTTCGCGATATGCGGTAATTCGTGTACATTCGTATATATACGTATATATGCATGTACACACACACACACACACACACACACACACACACACACACACACACACACACATACGGATGTGTGCGCGCACTTTCGCAACGCGATATTTCGCGAACCAGTCGGCCGACCACATGGTTCAATTCCCACGCATTTCTCTTGTGCTCTCTCTCTTTCTCTCCTTCTCATTCCCTTCGATCCCAACCTTTTTTTTTGCTCCCCCCCTCTCTCCCTTTCCGTTCACCTTCCCCCATCTTTATCTCGCTCGCCTTCATCGTCGGTCCTGTCCCTTCTTTCTTGGCGTCGCTACGAAGGCCAAACTCGGACAAGCGAAATTCGCACGAAGCCCTGGCCCACTGAGGGAGAGTCGTCGTCGGCCGGCTCTTTGGCAATATTAACGAGCCCACGGTCTCCAAATGCGAGAATGCTCGATTGCTCCCGACTTCTTCTCTTGCTTGTTACTTCCTTAAAGCAAAATGAAATATTATTGCTTCTTTTGTCTTCTCTTTTCTTTCTTTACGGACAAATTTGCATTTGAATCATTTCGACCATTGCCGCTATATACATATATATCCATCGGGCTATATACTATTCAACTTCTTACTTTGAAACCCTTTTTCGTGCTTAGAATTGAAATTTACAACGCTATCGAAATTAATTTTTTACCAAAAGTGTCAACAATATAAATTTTATTCGCTTTTTTATTTATTTTATTAAGATATACAGAGAAATTGTTAATTATATAAAAAGAATGTTTTTACTTAAAAATCTAAATAGATACGGTATTTCGGCTTTTGATATAATTCGATATTTTCTATTATTGATTCCTGAATTCTCGATTTCTAGCGATATTTTTTCTTTGAAAAAAAAAAAAAAAATGATGTATGGGACGATCGTGGGTTTCTCGTTGGATATTCTTGAGTCTTTTGTGCGCAGGAGGACGCAGCCACGCATCGGAAACGAAATAAAAGGAGGGCGCGCGCAAATGAGCGCAGACGCCTCGACCCATTTTCATTTAGCGCTCGCCAGACAGAAATAAAAATAAACCGTCTCTGGTGTTCTCTTGTGCCTTTAACGAAACTCGATTCGAGACTGCTACGCCGCGGCTAAAGAGAGCATTTTGTGCGCGTAATTGCGTTTCACGCCGCGTGGGAGAGGCCGGGCTCCGATCGATCGCCTGAATATGACGGACTCTGCCAATCCCCTTATTTTCTACATTCGATTTTCACACATATTTCGTGATAAACCGTTTATGTTAAAATCTCATCTTAATGATTTATTTGTATTGTATATATCTGTATTTTAAATTATTATAAATATTTTACTTTATACAGAATTTCCATCAGGAATATATAAAAGATAAAAAAATACATATCATAAAATATATTTTAAATGTATATTAATATATATATTAGTCACACGCAAATTTAGCCAAACCAATCATTAACTATCGATAGTTTGGTCCTAAAAATGGAAATATATTCCAATCAAAATATGAATAATTCTGCGCTGGAATAATTTTGTTGTTAGCTCTCTCGATAGTAAAAAAATCTAATTAACCGATGACGACATCCAAAAATCTCAATCTTGTTCGTTTCTAACGTTCAACAGACGTTTTCATCCCATTTTCTTGAAAGTTCTCAAAGCGGGAATTTCATGGCTGGCGCACGCGCGCGCGCGCGAAAGAGAAACAGAGAGAGTAGACTAGGCCCCTCGATTCTCATTGAGAGTCGTCTCCTCGTAAAGAGACTACGTCGGGTCGCATGGGCTGCATTCATTTCCATGAACTCTCAACGCCAGCTTCGAGGTTGGGTCGTGTCCCCCTTATCTCCGCCTCTCCGTTCCTCTCTTTCTGACCGCTAACGGTTAGTTGCGGATATACACTCCATCTCTCTCTCTCTCTTTCTTTGTGTGAGATGTATATATTATTCTTTTGGTCTTTGTCGTTCCCTCGCGATGCAGCCTCTCTGGTCTTCGTGGTGGTAGGCAAGGACGGCGGGAACCCAGACATCACGTGCTTTCTCCGCCACAGTCTCGTCTTTTCTCTCTTCGAATTCCCGATAGTACTACGAGACGCGCACATATATACATACGCGCGCGTACATACAAGTAGCGGCTACCCGACGTAAGACTCGTCGTCTCATATTTTGCGAGAATGAAGTCGTATAATACAACTGTTTTTACTCGGGACTGTGTATGTAATAACTCTCTGATTACATATGTGACAATATAATATTAAACATTATATATATATATAAAAGATAATATTATTTGAAAAAGTCTATGATCTTTTCCTGATCTTCATAGTACGTTTGTATTATAGAAAAGAATGCGTTATCTCGAAAATTTAGTTAGTAAAATAATTGATTTCTATGACATTTTACATTTCACGATTTCAATTATGGCACGTGCTACTGCAACACTCTGGAAATTGCTACGAAATTACATACATTAAGACAGCTGTTCTATGTGCAATCATTGCTGCTTAATTATACGAAAATAGAATCCCCCCCTCCTCTCTCTCTCTCTCTCTCTCTCTCTCTCTCTCTCTCTCTAATTCATACAAGTTTTGCATACATCTTGAAAGATGTCCGATTTGTATATAATAGTTTTTGATTTGTCAATATCAAAAATGAAGCATAATATGAGATTTATTATCAAATTATTCTTCTTGCTACAATAATTCAACTAATTATATAAATTGTTTAATATTATAAGTTATATATTATCTATATAATTACAAAATAATTAATAGAATACAATAACAATTAGATTATATTTGATAGATTCAATATTTTATAATAATTCTCAAAGCTATAAATGCGATAAACTATTGTAGCATATATTCAATTGCGTGCACAGCTGTATTGAAAAATAGTAAATCCATTTTTTATTAATGTTTATTGAATTATATAGAGAATTATTACAATATAAGGCGAGGTTTATATAAGAAACGTTATAAGAAGGGTCAGCATCGACGATGTCGCACCTTGCTTAACTGACAATGAGCATCCCTTTTTCGCTTTTTTCCCGTCTCTTTTTATGTCAGTATCCTTTCCCTTCTTTCTCTCTCCGTATTTCTTCGCTGTCGTTTCTCCTATGCGTAGTACATATATTAAAAACCGTGCAGGTAGAAGTAATTTTTCCTGCGTTTTCGCTATTTTTGAAGAGCTTGCGGTAGATGAGAATTTTGAGAGTTTTTATTTAAAATTTCACATCGGTCGATATTTTTAGAAATGGGCGTGATGAGATGTCTATGAGAAATTCATCCCCAACAATGAATCTAATAAAATGTTGCAAAAGAAAAATTAACAAGGCTAATTAACGTATACAGTCTTATTAATTTTTAACAAACAAACATTTTCACCTCATTTTTCCTGTGAACAAATTCTTAAGACGCCGAATAAAATTGTTTTCTTTTTCTTTATATCGAAAGTTTAATCACCACGTATAATTTGAACAATTTCTTTTGTTCTACCTATTCGAATAATAGACACGACATATTTTTTTCTAATAAAAGGATAGCTTAATCTCTTAAGGATCGTAATCTCTCGAAAACTATAGCCCCTTACGTATCTAGAAGTATCTTGAACGGAAATCAAGGTGTGCCATATGCACCTTGATCCCCGTGCTCTTTTACCGATATGGTTTCTTGCGCAGCTACTTTTGTTGCTTGACGCGATGGGCCAAACGGGCGGAACCCCTTAAGCATCTGGGTCATTTTCTTACCCTTTCTTCTCTTCTTTGCCCCAGCTCTCCTTTCTACTACCATGGATTTTGCACACCCGTCCCTTTATCCCACTATTCCCTCTCGTTCTTTTTTTTTACCGGCTCGTGACCAGTAAAGGTAACTCAACTTTGACCGATACAGCTGCTGATTTCTATAAGATGTTCTTTTTTATATAGTTTCCTTTTTATAATAATTGTAAAATATACAATCTCTAAATAAGTAAAAAAATCGAACAATCGATCAAGCCAATTATGTGATGCCACGATATATTTTTGATCCAAAAATGAGATCTTTATAATAACAGTTCTATAATCGTCTTCTTCGAGTGTCATGTCGAGACATAACCATCGTTGTTAAACTTTGCCGCTGTCATCTTTTTTTCACACAAATACGATGTGTCGCGATGCAAATATATCTCGTATTTCTGCGGTTATAACGCGGTTCGTTACGCGAGACCGCGGCTGTGAATTTTCTCGCGAAATCCTAAATGACAAATCACGTCCCGCTCAAACGGACGGAGATAACGCGTATGAGATACCAAGATAGCAATATTCAAGAAATACGGAATTAATCCTACTATAGTATCAATTATTGTTATCGCGATGAAATTGCTTTTCATTGATGCAAAAGAAGATTTAGTAAAGATTTAATGTACACCGTGTATTCTCACCTCAAAATCAAGAATATCTAAATTGTATTTAACTTATAATAATGCTTATTAAACGCGAGAGAGGTACAGTAACAAATATTGCAAAAAAGCTTTCTCTTAATTTTAAAAGATTTCTTCTTTTTGCTTTTATTATTAGTGAATATCCACTCGATCCGCGACTCTTAATCGATTAGTTCGACGCTCATCTGTTCCGTAAATCATGAATTACTGCGAGTTTTGCTCGTTAGAGTTATATAACGCAAGAGACAAATTGTCCTTGCGCCGGAAGTAGTATTTAACGTCGGTGTCAAGACACGTTCGGTGAAGGCTGATAATAAATTGTCGGCGCAAGATGATTGTTCACAGAAAAACACCTCGTTAAATATCAACATCCAGCGATTCCCAAGCTCTTTCGCGACTGACGGAACCGGCTTCTATGATGGCGAATAACGCTGATGGTATTGTTTATGCGACGAATATGTATCTATATATGAATATGTCCCGCGATCCATTTCACGCCCGTAAATTTACGCGTGAATCGCGTAAATAAAGCACGCACGTGCGAGCCGTACCGGATCAGCGGCACCTCCCATGCTTCGTCACGTAACAGTGTGAGCAATAGATTGTTTTAGTTATTAAAAGCGCATCAAGCTGTTTTAGTTACAAGCGAGCCGAACATTCTCGAGGGAACATCCGCGCGAATTTACTCCGAGTTCATAGGATTTATTACTAAATTTACTTCGTTACGTTAATATAGAACATATCTTGGTAGGGTGACAGCTAAATCCCATTTTGACCTCTCGCAAGAAAGCATTGCTATAAATTTGTGATGATATTTCTCGCACAATCTATTTTCTTATTTATATAATTGAGGAAAACGAAATTTATATATACATTTTATACTGTTTCCTTATTTTTTTATTTTCTTAGTTTTTGTGATACTATAATTTTATATATTTTTAATTGTAAAAAATAAGTTATAAAAAATATAAAATGTGTATGTAACACACATTGTAAAAGTACAGCAAGTTAAAAAAAATCGAAGGAATAATTAGTTTAGTTAGAGTTGATTGCGTTAATTTAGAAAAGCTTTTAATTCACATTCAAGTATATCATAATTAATTTATTTGAAGTAAATAATAATAAATACGTTTGATAAAAATTTTAATGTAATAATATTTTGTCACCGTTACCGCTATACGGATCTTTCTCTTCGTCGATCTGCCCCTCGACACACCTTCGAGTCAAGAGTCATCAGTTGTATTTATAGAACGTGACTCGGTGATTGCATTGCCGTTTGCTAGTAACAAGTCGACCTAATGATGCCATTGTCTGTTGCACCTGCACCCCCGTAATCTTGCGCGCGCTCGGCTCTCTTTTTTTTTCCACCGGTCCAGGTGACTTCTCGGCGCGTATGCGATTCCAATTTTTTTCGTTCTCAATCTTGATCAATGTCCGTTTCTACTCGAATAACGGCCGATCTTGGTAATTCTAATAAAACTTAATTGTAGAATTCGCGTAATTCGCGATAAGCAGTTCGTCGTTTTTGCGCACGAGTTGTTTTCTGTTGTCGTACGACGGGCAAAGAAATAGGACAATGATAATTGTATCTTCACGAAAAGAAAAGGGGGAAAAAAAAACATCTGTGAGAGAAACACGATGATTCTTTCTCTTCTCTTAATTACTTTTAATTCGCCTCCCGTGATTTAATCGCGCTGCCGAGATCGTCGTAGAGTTCACACGTAAAAGTCGCAGACGTCAGCGATACGATAGCTCGCAATTAATGAATAACTCTGTCTTCCTCTTTCGCACCATCTTCACAAATGCGCCATTCTCTCTCTCTCTCTCTCTCTCTCTGTCTCTCTCTGTCGGCGCGTTATACTAACTCGCGATGATGACACAGTATTCGTTATGCCACACTACCGCGGAGGGAAGGAAAGGAGGGAGAAAGTCAGGAGCGACGGGTATGCCCGATCATCATTATACAACGTTTATACCGTCGGCCGTATTTATCGTGCCGGCTATGGAATGCGACAGTGTGATGCACGGCACATAGTAGCCTCGGCAGAAATGTTCTCGCGCGCGATTCCTCCTCACACGTTTTCGCCACATCGTTCGTGATGTATAAGTTTGCCTCGCATACGTTCCCCCTCGTCGCGTAGAAAACACGTAAGCGCGAACTTGCGGAAGAGAAATCTCGCGCCCCCGACGCGGAAATAGGGATTCCATCGTTTAATCGAGTAAAGTGATTAATATACATATATTTAATTAAATTCATTTCTCTATGTATAGTATATATATATATATCCGCGGTTTATTAAATTACTTATACAAAAGCCATTAAAAAAATGGAGAATTGAAAAATTCGCATTCGAGGGCAGAAAAATCTTCTGATAGATTTTCGAAAACCTTAGAAAAATTAGAGCCAACGCTCTTACCTCGGAAAGAATTTTAATAAACTGCTAAAAAATGTTAAATGTTAATCTCGTAAAAGGTGATTTATAGTGCGGACGATCTCACGGATTACGCACACGCGTGAATGTACACGCGAGTTATAATCGTATGTCACAAAGCTTGAGACGGTCATAAGACGCTTGAATACTTGAAATTGCAAGACGTTCCATTGGCCATCGTATTATAACGATAGGAAGTTATACGCAAGAGCGGAGGGAAAAAAGCGCGACGTGTGGTTAAATATATTTCTATTTCGAATGAGTATTAGATTTTATTAATCGATACACAATCGATTACAATTGCAATTCTTTTAGTTGCGCTTTTGAAAAACTCGATGTTTTTTTCCAGAATTTAGCGCGACCTCGTGTTCAGCAGCAAAGCTTTTCTTATAAACGCCATTTTGATCGTCTTTATATTATTACTGTTATATCATTATTGATAAATGTTGAATATTATATAAATTTTATATGTTGTCGACATTATGTGTAAAAATTACAAATATATTTTGCTATTCGATATAAAAATTTGATAGAAATAGCAAATTACCGTTTAAACTATTACCGTCCTTCAAACTGTTACCGTAACTAAGTTATGAATCATATCATATTTACCTTACGTTATCGATGCACCCTTATCTTCATTGTATAGCCCAGACGTTATCTACTTACGAGCAGTTACGTAAGACGAATGTACAATGAAACGTTCGCGATTATTGTTGCGAATTATACAGGTGTATCTTTTATTATTAAGAAATCGATTATCACTTTGATTGAATTTTACATTGGCTTTACGTCTTTTTATTGAGATATTAATAAAAAAAAAAATTGAGCGTATATATAAATAACAGTTGTGTATACTATAGCAAATTTTTTTTGAAATTTATTCTTTAAATTTACTGTTGAGTATATATTCTCGCAGTCAAAAACTCGTTTAATATTCATTTAGAATTATTTGATATCTTAATATGTAATTCGTGTAGTAGTGGAAATGACGAGAAATAAGATCGGACTTAATATCGGCGGCCAACTGCGGCGCTAACGGGTATAAACGGCGCTTTCTTGCGCGAGCAAACTGTCGTGTTATTCCGTCTGCGAAACGAGATTAATGGACGCATTGTACCCTGCTACGACATGGCACAGTAATGTCGTGCACGCTCGTAAGTAATGCCGGAGATCATTGAGAACAGGCAGCGCACACGTATTCGGTTCTCTCTCTTTTCGTTTTTTGCTTTCCATATCTGACAATATGTTATATGTATAAAAATTGATAAAAGAGGCATCCAATTATAACGTTCCCTAACGATCAGATTCTATCGCATATACATAAAAGAAAAATTTTCCCGCGTTTATGCGCCAGAATTTCGCAGATTTTTCCGATTTTATGAAATGAAGCAAATTTGTCTTTCGTATATCTTATGACATATCTATATTTTGTTATATTGTATTTCAATTTCTGAATATTGAAGATATAGTAAATTATCATGTTTTAAAAACTAGTATTTTATAAAATAAAATAGAGTAGGATATTATGAAGAGAGAAATATAATATAATATAATATAATGCAATAGAGAAGAGAAGAAAAAAAGGAGAAAGGGAGAAAAGAATTCTTTTATTCAAATTTTATTATTTTAAATTATATCTTGCGTACATAAATTATTATTACATTAGTATCAAACATGCGAAGTTATACGGTTATTCTCTTATTTAGCTGTTTCTTATCTCGCACGTATATTGTTTGGACAGTGGCTGGTGGCATGTAGTTTGAGGAGCTTTATTCACGATACACAGCGATTACGGGGCCGTTGCTCCGAAAATTGATCGCATGCCTGTTTATTATGACAGTGTTACCAAGGGGTTCACAAAATTTAGGTCAGGGCTGTATGCATGTACGGTACTTAACACACAGCACGTGTTTTTCCATTAATAATTATCGGCCGAATTGCACGTAGAGACGGTGGATTACGTCGACCAGCTGTTACATGACATCGTCGAAGCAAACTAAATCGTATTGTCTTTCGTTCTCACGTATATATGCATATGCCGTTTCTCTCTGCAAGTGAAAGAGACAAATTTGAAATTTTTCCGTGACACTTGGCTATGATACTTGTCTTCAATTTTTTAAATGATTGATTATATAGTTAACTTATCGAATTATAAAGAAAACGAAGTGTGCCATTACTCACTTAAATCTGCAGTATGAAATTTTCACTTTGAGAAATTTAATTTATTATTTAATTGATTATTCAATTTATTATTTGTATAATAATGATTTAACACCATGAAAATAAGCTGTAGCATTCAAGATTTAATTCTCTTGAACTCCGATGTTCGCAAGCATCGTTTACGCGTTAACCATCGTTTATCCTTACGCGTTACGGTGTCTTACGTGATGCATTTCGCGTCATGACATAGGGTAGCGCCTGCGGTTTCGCTCGCGAAGAAAGATGCGCACCGACTTCAGCTTAGCTAGCCGTCGCTTCACGCTACGGTGATTCACCCACGTGGCGGAACGCGAGTTCCGCGGGGTCAGTGGGAGTGTGGCTCAGAAAGCAGCCGTCGTATTATTCTCCCGAGTGAGGATCTCTCACGGTGGAGGAAGAAGAAGAAGAAGAAGAGGGTAGAAAACGAAGCGGCGAAACCGCAGACGCGAGTTATCGGCCTGTTTGCTTCTTCTGCCTGCAAAATTATCCACTCGTTCGACTCTGGCAAATGGCTTCGCGGCCGCCAAACGGATGCGCTTGAGCCGCCGGAAGAAACCATCAAAGCCGCCCGAGATGTTTCCCTCGTGAATATTACTTACGACTTTCACGGCGCACGAGCGAGATCTGGTACGTTGCCAGTGGACGTTAAAGCGGGAAAAGAACTTCCGGCCAATTATTCCGGAGAAAGTAATATAGCTCTTCTCTCTTCTTTTCTCCGCGACTATCTCGCATCAGCGAAATCAATTTCTCGCCGACATTACGTCACTAAAGTCTATCAATTACGATACCAACTAATGTCTATTAATGAAGTACCTCACACAGCATGGGAATTAAAAAAAAAATCCTAGTTATTTCGGTGAGATCATGATCTCGCGAGAAAATGATCTCTTTGTGTCTATTTCTAACAATAAATATTTTGCTTAAAAGATTAAACTCTCACTGAAATTATAACGACTTTTAAACACACACGTGTCGATTCTAAAATTAATTTCCATCAAGTTATAAAAAAAATATATAGGACTATACATACACATCGTTCGAATATATGTATATTAATAATCATTGTGTCATTATATTTATATATAATTTGAATATGCGATCGAAGTTCTATCTAAATGCGTATACTTTATGTATAACAGCGTACGAAGTAAAAAAAAAAATTGATTATGCTATCTTATGAACTATAAGTCATTTTCTTGATTACTCGAGCGCTAGGGTATATAAACTAGTTGCGGAGACAGTTCTTAGTCTCCGCGAGCTCGTTAACGCTTACTAATAAATTATCGTCGGTTGTAATATCGTATAACGAGTGTCGAACCGTCAATTAATTATCGTAACTAGCGTCGATGATGTAATTGAACGTTGCTATGAATTTTCTTGTCGACGTCGCGAAGGCATAGGTAAATCATCGCGACAAAAAGGAAGAACGAATGGAAACTGGGTCGAGTTGAACGATCGCTGTTCTTGTAGGTAGATAGGTAACACTTGGCAAACGCGTATAAACGCGCGCTCGGTATAGCGAGTCTACCGATGGTTGTTGACAAACAATCCTGTTTACAAATAGTCAATAGCGAGGTTCTTGCGCCCGTTACGCGGTGCTCGATGACGAAAATAATTACTCGGGTCGCGTCGCACGTGCCAAGGGTTATGAGGGTTACAGAGACGAACAACATCGCCGTCGCTGCCGAGGTGGTCGTTATGTAAGACGGCGCGAGTGTACGCGAACGGTCGACGGTTTCGTGTCAAGGAGTCCCCATTTTTCCGTCCAACATATCCCAACGTCGCCACGTTCGCCGAGGACATCGCCAAGTGGGACTTGGACACGTGCTATGAAATAAATCTATCAACTTCGATAAAATGTAATGATTGTATCTCTATTATGGAGCGAGGTGCGGAATGTGTGCGGATCGTACGCAACAACGGAAAATCGTTGAGATGTCTTAGCTATAAAGAGGCGATATTTACATATGTATAATTTATATTATTTAAATATTGACAATATTTATTACGTGCAATATTTCTGCAAACATTCAACAGTTAAATTATCAAGAATTGAATACCCAGAAACATTTCGATAAAGAATATATAACTTTTTCATTTTTCATCTTTGTGATATTTCCTTTTATGCATGTCGCATCGCAAGCATCGTTTCAATGAACTTCCGTTCTGCTGTTACGCGACACGGAATCCACGATGACAGGATCCGATCTGCGTGCCTCGACTGCCTTTGAATATATCGAATTTGCGGTGTAATTCGGTAGGCATTCGGTAGTAGGGTTTATGTGTGTCGAATCGTGGGAATGTATATGCGTGTATATGTATATATGTGTGGACGAACTTGGATAAGAGCCGTCGTCTCGCTTGACAGACGATCTATCTCAATAGTCGGTAGACACGTGAGCGTTTGATTTTCCCTTTTACCTTACCTTCCTCACACTAATACGCATCGTACTTTACGTTAATTGAGTAATCGAACGGGTCCCTTTCCTCGGTGCAACTTTACTCTTACACGGTTGCGATATTTTGCATGACGTGACAGTTGCGGTGACTAGTATCTTTCATTACTTCTGACTTTTATATAATGTCTACTTGATACTTTCACATTTTTTGATGCTTGACATTTTTAAATTTGCAAATGCATTTCTTATATTTATAAAAAAAGTGTATATATATATATATATATTTTTTTTTTTTCATTTCGTGCCGCAGAAATTCATTCATCACTGTACACATGTAATGTGTTATTACTTTTCTCATAATTTGTCATTTAGTCGATAGGATTGATATCCGAATATTTCAAAGACATTATTCAATAATCGGTTTTGTTCTCGGATGTTATCATTAATTTAAATATGGCTTTTTTATTACGTAATATCGTTATGGTAAGATAAATAGACGGTTGGATTATTATATGACTCTACAAACAAGTAGTTCGTGATAATATACTTTAATGACCTTCTTTGCGATCGATGAACGAAAGTTATTCATCTATGTCTTGTTTATATTGAATATTATATTTTTAAATAACTATAGGTCAAAGAAAATTATTTCAAAAATTTTCTATACTTTAAATATCCGAGAAGCAAACAAAAATCTAAATACTCGAAGATTACACATGCTCCAATTATTTATAAAAATCTAAAAATTTGAATATGTCAATGATACTTTTATTAATATCTTTGATCGCTTATATATAGTTACTTGTTGAGTATATGTGTTAACGAATGAAAAACTAGCTGTGCTAGCGAAAAGAATGAGATATAAATTACGCGGATAGTACAGGATCTTTGCCGATATCCACATTTTTTTAGTGACAGGATCTCGTGCCGCGAAGAGAATGGATGTCGAGATTTTTTATCGCGATTGCCGAGCTTTATAGGTCATTTGTATTCGTAAGAGTGCATCATGCTCGTGAAAACTAGTATCGGAATTTCCCAATCTCCCGCGCCGGCGCGATGACGAATGACGAAGATTCCGCGGATCGAGTAAATCACAAGCGTGTTGCGAAACACGCGTACACACACTGTATAGCATGGCACTGTATAGCATAGGCATATAGTTAAACAATCTTACTCCGATCTCTCCCTTACATACGCGTACGCCTGCGCGAGTCAACGTACGCGTTACACGCTCAGGCATCGATTCCGCGACGTGTGTTGTTATCAGAGTAAATCAATCTTCTCCGTTATCGATAAAACGGCTGAACGGCCATTCCGAGAATAGCAGCCGGACGCGGAGCCTGGTACTTGACGCTGTGTATTTTCACGCACGTAGTTTACGCACGTAGAGCCTCGGTTTGCTCAGCATCGATATGTCAATATCGAGAATATATTGCAGCGCGTGCTGCTTAGAAGATTGCGCAGACTTAGCGGTACGCTTTCGTCCGCGTGAATATAATGTTTTTTACAATTTAAAAATTCGCGAACGAGTATGGGGACGTGCGTTAGATTCATAGAAAATAATATTTTTTCAGAGAGATAAAGAGGGAATATTACAAATCTCGAATTGAGATTTATTAGTACTCTTGGTATAAGACGAAGAAAATTTTCTGCCCTATGCACAATATAATTAGCTTCATAGAAAATATTATTTTCTATGAATCTAATGCACGATCATCTCTTATGTCCGGCTCTTATTCGCCCGTGAATTTTTAAGTTATGATTTCACTTGAAAGCCTCATTAATTTCTTAAACTTTTTTTTTTCTTTTTTAAGGAAAGCTGTGTTATATAACGTTTCTTTAGAAAAGCGGAAGAATTGAGGGATTTGTTGCAGTGGTGATTTACCTTTTTAAAAGATAATGAGAAAATTTAAGCCTCTTTCCTCGAATTTATTCCATTATATCATATTTTCACTTACATATCTTTTTACCAACATGCAATTTATATATTACGATTGAAAAACATGTTATCTATAATAATTATACCACACACATCTTTCTCTCTCTACACATACACACATATATACATATATACATACATATATGTATATAATATTTATGGTCTCGGATGAAGAATTGCTCTTTTTTTCGCTTAATGTGTTCCGTAAAATGATTGGGAAATCAGATTCGGTAACAATCGTAAAATAGCAAAACGACATCATACATCTGTCGATAATCAATCCGCTATGACTTATGATGATTATTTCTGACTAACTTTACCTAATCTTTACAGCCGTAGTCGTTTAGAATAGTCGTTTTTGAATTTTACGATTGGCAATGAATATAACACGATTATTCTATTATTGTCAGCTAGAGAATTGGAGGAAAATTACCTTTTTTTTTTTGTCGATAGTCGTATAGTTAATTGTTATTTTTAAAGACACACTAAAAATATTAAGCACAATTTTATCTTTTTTGTATCAATATAAATATTTTTGGATAATTCAAGACAGTTTTTAATAAAATCTGAAATAGAACGAAACGTGCGATCTTAACAGCTCAATTTACTGTTGCATCGTTTGCATTCGCCCCTTGGTATTCTTTTCGACAATCGCGAGTGGCGTCCATAGTCAGGCGATACGCTATATATTCGGTTAATTTATATGTATACACACGATCGCATTAATAGAACGCTGGTAAAACTATCTAATAAATATTCCTTGTATGTCATATAACGTGTGCGCGCGCGTCTCGCTTTAATGCCTCCCGTGTTCCGCTACTCGGCTCGATTCGCGCCGAAGTTTTCTCGGCGAATCTCGCCGTTTTAATACCATCCGCGTCGATTAATATTTCAGGCGCATGAATATTTTCCGAGACATTTACCGTTCATGTTATGACTACCTGTGCCCTCGTACATACGGGGATACACATGAAACAGTCATCAAAATGCGATTAATGTAACATTCTACGTACTAGGTTCGTGTTCCATTCGACGAGGGATTTTAATTTACTTCGAAATTCCTCGTGTGTTCTATTAATTTTTTACAGTCGTATCGTTCAAACGAGATATTTATTAACTTAATTGAATGGCCTTTCCGCTCGATTCGATTTGTTTCGTTTCGAAATTCACCCGTCCCTTCCAATCTGGGGCGATATTTTTCATCATCGACGGCTTATGCACGATGACGGGATGATATTGAATTTCCGTGCTTAGATGACGATGAACTAGCGATCGAGAATGTCGAAAGGCCACCGAAACGCTGCCGAAACGAAATTCGATGAAGATACTATTTCTAACGAGTTTGCGAATTTCATTGCTCGTTCGCGTTAAATCGCGAGGAACAAGATCGTAACAGTCGAGAACAGTTTATCAAAAGCATGAAATTGTATAATGCGACAGAATGTTGTAACTCAAAATTTGCAGAGAAAGAGGCAGGGAGAGGGGAAGAGAGGGAATCTCTCAGGTGACTTTGTAAATTATACATGGGCGCTATTCTTAGCAAGTTACAGGAATATGCGGGTACTGGATAGTTCCGGACACAAGTACTATCCCAAGTTTCCGAGCACTCGAACTTCCGAGTTCTCAAACTCTCGGGGTAAGTTTGCAATTTGCAAGGACCTACTCGAAAACGCGTAACTTTGAGAAGCCGTTTGTCCCCCCATCTCTCTCCCCCCCCCCCCGCTCCCTCTCATCCCCCTTTTCTCTACCGTTCAAATTACTATCACTCTGACAAGCAGTGATAATTACGTCTATAGTTTTCGTTCTCTCTCTCTCTCTTTGCGCGTTTAAATAAATCATATTATTTAATCTTTCCATTTTACGGAAGAAATCTGCCGCGGTGGCGTTTATCTTCCGGGCATCGTATTTTGCACTTCTCGTTGTCGTTTCGCGGTCATCGTCCCCGCCCTCCCTTTTTTTTTCTCAATGAGAAAACACCGACATCGAGGCGAATTGCATAACAACGTTAATTGCAATTAACATTACGTTACGCGCCCGCGGAATGGCGCTCTGATTACCGCGAAGAGATACGCGTCTGCGCGCTCACGCAATGTGTTTTAGCGAAGTCTTCGAATGCGAACGCGAGATATTTCTGTCACGATATATTATATCCGTATAAATCGAAAAACCTCGAATCTTTTATATTAAAAATTAAAGAGAAAATTAAAGATTAAATTCATGATTTTTATTAAGGTTGATTTGATTATCTTAAGACTCGATTTTCTAAAAATTCTCAAAATTTCCATCAGACTTTTAGCCGATTCATATAAAAAAAAAAGAAACGCGTTAAGTATGTAGATATATATATATATTTCAAAATTAAATGAAAAAGTAGAGGCAACCTTTTAAAAGGCTTCTTGTAAACATTTAGAGTTGAGTTTTTTTACAATGAAAATGTCAAGATGTTAATAATTTCTATGCCATCATTAAAAATGATAGCTCGCAGATCAAGTTGTAGAAAACCAAATATCCCATATATAATTTTTGCGCATGAAGAAAGGTTGATGTGTAGACTTTGGCACGGATCGAGCGCGTTTCGCAGCCATTGCTGGCGCGATTGCATAAATTCAGTACATAGGCACGAGGTGTAGTAAGTAATAGCTGTAGTACTACAGCGCGTACTATGTGCGGCCATTAAATGGAAACTTGAATGGAAACTGGGAGCAAATCGTTTCTGTGATTCTAAGTGTGGATAAGAAAATGCGCCGATTACGTGGTTGGGAAAAGAAAGAAACGGAGCGTTATTATTATGTGACATTACGTGCACAATGAGCCTTTTCTTAATCTGTCAGATCATCGATACAGATAAAATCTCTCGATCGATTGTTTTACACTGTTAGTTTTTTCGCCATGTAATTTAAACGAAAATTGCATGATGCGTTTACTCAATCTATTGGACTAATTAAACTTAATTTTTTCTTCTTTTAGAATCTTTCTACTTAATATTTTGGTTGGTGCAAATTATGTTGGAAAATTAAAAATACAAATATCGATAGAAAAGAAATTGTTTTTGCCAGCGTATCCATCCGTGCATACGAAATGTTGCCATGATTTCTTGGAAATAATGCTTTTTTTTTATCGTCCCATCACTATCAAAATGCAAAGCGAACTTAGCAAGATTTAATTCCAATCACGCGGTATATTCTTTCTTTTCTTATTTCTTTATTTTATGCCATAGTTGAAATTACTGGGAACATGCAGGGAATTTATAATTCGGCGAAAGTTGTTCGCGTACAATACCCGATATTCTTTTGTGCGGCGTAACTTAATTAGAGAAGAATAACCAATTCACAGATTTTATCGAATTGAATTAAAAGCGACTGCATAAATATTAATATAGCGTCTATCTGACATTGTTTTTGCTACAAGTATCTCGCTACAGATTTTACGATCATTTTTGTTGCTTGAATTTTCAAATGACAATTTCTTTCATTTCTTTTCCGAAAAGAAAATTTGCATGTTGAAGAATTAATGGAAAACGCAGCGTGCGTACGGATCATCGTTTCATTATTATCCGTAACGCGGTATAACTCAATCTTTGATTAATTGAACCCGAAATGCACACGCGAGCGACGTGTCAGCCAGCGTTGACGAGGCGGATCGAGCGCGCATGATGCGATTCTAATTCATTTGCACATTAGATGAGGGCATCGCCATATCCCCGTCGAAAATAATTTTCTATTATTCGGCTGTCTATCCAATCGACACGGTTTTCCTTCCACGGTTGGCGCGCGAGTACGTCGATTTATTACCGTAGCAGGTCGCGCCGACGCGTTGAAAATTAATTATACTGTCAATCAGCTTTATAATTAACATTATATCTAATTAATTAGTTTATCAAGTTGCTTTGAGACGATATTTTATAATAATGTCTTGATGTATGAGATAAAAAAAGAGGAAAATTTGAGATTTACGTTAGATTTACGTTAATTCCACTTGAGGAGGAAAATATTTGAGATAAATTTAGATTAATTGGGATGATGAAGCTTTCTATGCCTGGAGAAATGATAGCGATAGTTTTCTGCAAATTTCTCGGGTTACATGTGATAATCGTTTTTCCTGCAATCTGAGTGAAAGCAGAAACTAAAAAGCCAACAGGTATACGCCACGTGAGATCTTTTCTTCAGTTTCGAATCTGCTTCGAGAGAAAGCTAATGTGAAAATGCGCTAACAAAAATGAAAGTTGAAAATCCACCGCAAATCGTTTACGAGATCCTTCTTTTTTCGACGACTTTTAATTAAAGTCCAGAGATATTTTTTATTAAAATAGAATTTCCTATACGGTAATCACACCAAACTCATACTTTTCTTAATATTCCGAATTCATTTGAAGGTAATTATCCTCTAAAGAAAAAAAAAAGCAACGAAAATTGCTGATAACTGTTATTATTGTATTTTATATTCTTATTAAGGGAGAAGTTGATTCTTTGAAAAATTAATTAATATCTCTTTCTGCCGGCGACATTTTTTTTTTTTTTTTTTTTTTTTTATGGAACTTGAACGATTCGGGTCGTTAATTCTCTCGGACATTTTAATCGCGTGAATCGCGTCGTTCGGAGACAGAAGGTGGCGAAGGAAGAGAGAACGTTGAAGCTGGTGCGCGGACGATTATCCGCTACGACAGTATCGGAACTAAAAGTCGCGCAACGTGAAAGGGACACACGGGACTTTTGCTCGAGGACACAGTCGAGATTGTCCGTGTCGCTTTAAAGCGTCTATAAAATGCGCTCTCATCCGGCGTGGCCGCCTTCTCGCGATGGCATTGCCAGCCGCGACGACATTCCAGGGCCCGGCGTGGGCGGGCCTTTACGCGCGTCATATTTCGCGAATATTATGCGACTACGTTCTTGCTCGGAACATTAGGTACGCCCGCGAAAGAATGCAGAGTGAGAAGGTGAGGAGAGCGAGGGGGAGGGGAAGTTGCTCGTTACCTCTGGAATGCTGGTCATTGATTCTAGCTGCGACCGGCATCGGAATCGGTCGAGCGAGCAATACACGACCTTTCGAGAACCTTTCGATACGTGTGGACATAATGTCGATTAAATTCCCAGCAAAATGACCATTATTTAGACTGCGACTACAAGTCACTAACGTCGATTTTTTATTTCTCTCTCTCTCTCTCTCTCTCTCTCTCTTTTTTTTTTTAAGAGAAAGTATTTGTGCGATACACATCAAAATATATAATATCCGCTGGCGTATATATCCGTGGAAGATGTAAATATAATTTAACAAATTGATTTATATATTTGATTTTAGTTACATACTACTTAATAAATCAGAAATTAAAATAGAAATATTAGAGAGTAAAATAATAAATAAGTGAATTAATAACAATGCATTTTATCATATTAATTTAATTTTGACAACGCTACCCGTTATTTTTGCAAACAAGGGAGAGAGGAAGAGTATTTTAAAGATTAAATTTTTATTGCAGTTATATATTTACAGAAGTTGTAATTTTAAAGTATACACGTACAAGTAAGTGAAAAGACCTTGGCTCGTGTCGTTTGATGTTCAGCGCGTTTCGAACTTTCGGCGACGAGTTGCGATCCTCCGCGTAATCCGGGCAACGAGAGATGATTCTCGTCACGATAGAATTTACCGCGATCGTTACTCCGCCGGCTGCCAAGCGCCAATTTCCAACGCTATTCCGATCCTCTTTCTCCATCCGATGATCGGTATAGGGTGGCCGATAATCACCGCTCTTTTTCGCGTACGTGCCGTCTGCCGAGGCGCTTCTTGATCGAGCGCGTTAAACGACAATAAAATCCGATTATAATCCATGCCGGCGGACGCGAAACGCGCGTTCGCGCCGCGATAAATGTCGGCCGCGCTGATTGTACAGTCGTTCACCCTCGTTTATTGCGGCCGGTATTATTGATGTTCAGCCGGGCCGCGCAGTCGAGTCCAGCGACGATAATGATACGAACGACGATGCTTATCTCGAAAAGAGGGTCAAGTACAAGTTTTACGAGCCGCCGCCGCGGCGAGACGGAGCTTGCGTCTGGTTTTCTTTTTCCGTTTAGCGACGCGTGTGCGCAGTTTAACTTCTACTCGATAAATCAGTGGGAATTAAGGATCCTTCATCTTGGGATTAATGCCGCGTGAAAGGTAATGCGTATTTTTTAAATAAGGAATCTCGAATGTAGATGCCAGTTATAAATCATATACGCTGTGTATTAATTACACGATTTATTTATCGTATGATTGGCTCATTAGGCTTTTGCGAAGTTAAACCTATGATAATTGATGTTTCACAGTGTTAATAGTATTTATGTATATTATCATTGCATAAAACCATTGCATAAAATTGATCTCGAATTTCGTCATGAAATATAGAATAAACGTATTATTTGCGTCGGACCGTTTAATCGAGAACGACGGTTTGCGGTTTTAATTGAGAGATCGGTTTTATCAGTGCGATGCATCTCTCTCATACAACGCAAACTGACACGCTGCAAGAATCTCGTCCGAAAAATGCAATCTTGCGGCTAATTGATTCGAGAACTTGAATTTTCACATAGGAAAATCGTTCGATCGAGCGTAACGAGGAACGACGTCGTTGTGTTTTTGCGGTTGGCAAATTTTCCAATAAAACGATAGGGAATAAACCTTGAAACCTGGCTCGCGATCAGTCCTTGCCTTTTAACCGTGAGACACGAAGCATTACAAGTTTCAATTATTTTCCGTATATATTCGCTTTTCGCGAACGAAACTTTATAGAGAATTATATATATATATATATATAAAACTACATTCTTTAATTAATTTTAGACAGAGTTTACTTTAATAGAGAGAGAGAGAGAAAATTTTAATTTAAATCTTAGTTACAAAGATATATGATGGAAAGAATTGGAAACTTGCAAAAAATAATGAACTCTCTCGACATTTGCGGTAAGAAAAAAATCGTCTCCAAATGATTTCAAGAATTTGAGATTAGGCGCGGTAATTCCGAGACATCCTGTATATAATTATTTTCCATTAATGCGTGATACGAGTAAAAAAGAGTTTATTACCGAGAACGCGGAATTTTAGGAATAAATGAATAAATGAATGGTAATTATCTATATAAAAGGCTGCATCTCTCGACTCGTATCTACAGCTGACCGAATATTCGAAGGAGATATTTCGTGCTTTCGACGAGGTGATGAGAGAGGGGATGGGAGAGGAGAACTGCGATCCTGACCCTGGACGAACATGCGGGATAAAACGGTGCTAACCATAACGCCGCAGCGCGGTTTCAGATCGACGGGATAGACGTACAAGCGGGGACGAAATGACACTGGTCCGGTGGCAGACGCATAGCCACATAGTCAGACAGTGAGTACGGCGCTATTTTGAGGGCGCAGTCGCCTGTCCCGTCTACCGCGCGTCGACATGAGAGCTCGACTTCGCTTAATCGTTTCGCTCTCAGCTCGACCGGCATCTCCCCCCGATAAGACGATTTTGGAAAAGATCACGTATACTCGAAGACGCACGAGACGCCGATTCATTTCGTCTTTCGTTTTTCTCGCGATATTTTTCAACGATTGCTTTGTACAGATTGTATAGATTATGTTGTGTTATTCGACATAATTTTTAAAGGATCTCGGTTATCACTCTGATCAACTGGGAACGCGAAAAAGTGACGATGAATCACTCGCATCTCCGAGTTGTCGATTCAGGCAGCGGTCGATATAATGGCGTACCTTACGATTTTACGACCTGTTGTATAATCCGTTATCTCGCAAGAACGGAATTTTTACGCTCGTTTTATTAGAGACTCCTCCCCCTTCCCTCCCTGTCTATTCTCTACGGTTGTCTGCAAATCCTACGATACGATGACTGCTCGCGTCGCGAAAAAGCTTCGTTCATCGCACGATCGATGCTTGCTCCTGTAACAACTTGATCGTTACTGCGCTGTCGTTGGCTCATGGATCGTTTCACGGAAGACGAGTCCCCTGCGTATCCTACGCTTTATCATATTTCGGTCATAAAAAATATCATCTTGCTGGTGAAAAACTCGTCAAGATCATCATACGTGCTTTCTTTTTTTTATTTTTTTTTTATTTATTAGATATATATAATCTCGAAAATGATTAATTCCTAATATATAATCTCTGTTTTATCTTGTTATGTAGTTCGATATATATCAACGATGTAATACAATATTATTGTTATAGATGATTTATGAGAAAAAAAGAAGGATATTTGCCTCGCAATAAGAAATATCACAACGCATTTCTCATGCATAATACAATCGATATGTCCGTCATAAAGTATTGTTCTAGAAGCCCCGATAAAATGTTCTCCATACATTTCGCCATCGTTTAAATTCTACGTCGCGTTAGTAGCAGAGGCAAGAAGTTTGCGAGCGAGACGCCGCGTCGCGATAGAAGAACACGTGGTCTATCTTCGTGCTTCGGTCACGCTCGAGTAACGTCGGTGGTCCAATAAAAAAGAATTGCACCCGTCACATCGGCAAGCTCTTCTGTCGTACGCACCCATTCGTCGTAGATTTCTCGTGCAAACGCGATCGCATCGCGTTCGTCCACATTATGCGCAGAAATATTAGCGATTCGACCAATCGAGAAAATCAACACAGGGCATTGCAAATGCATGGGAAATTCTAAGTGATATTATTTTCCACAGCTTTCTTCTTTGATCGTCAAAGAAACCATTTGCTCTATGATTTTGCTAATAAGTAAATATCTCTAGATTCTTGGAAAATTTAGGCAATTTGATTATTTTATTTATTTTCTTCTTTTATTTTATATATTTCACGAAAGAGTACAAAATAGAAAATTTCTTAACGTACGTGTACACAAAAATTTTTATAATCAAATGTAATTATTTAAAAGAAAAGAACATAAAAATTTTGATATTATAAAACTTAATTACATTAAATTTCTTTTGGCAGCCGATATAATACCAAGTATTTTATCTTACTATGAAATCGTGGACAGAAAATTGCGCGGTCAAGCTGCTGTTGCGTTATTAAGAGCACGACGATCGAGATTAAAGCGAATCGAGACAGCTGACGATCTTATACACTAAGGACTTTGCGAGAGGACGACGCGACGTCCCGGTTTCGATCGCGCCGTTCGCGTTCAAGGCCGCGAAAAAAAAAGTTCAAGCGTGCCGCAAACGCAACCGCAACGGTACCCAGCAGCGCACGATGCGATAAAAAGACGCGCCACCGGTCTCTTACTTTGTTCCCTCGTCTTTCCTTCGTTCTTCTCTCTGTTCAAAAGACTCGCGCAGCGCGCGTGAAGGAAAGAGGGAATAGGGAGGAAAACCAGTTTCACGTGAAACTGAACCGACAACCTCGTTATTCGAAATCGAGCAGGGGAACGCGTCGCGAGCGTCGGCCTTCCATACTTTGGACAAATCCGATCAACCAACCGGTTTCGTTCATGAACATTACTCCGGATGGCAGTCGATGGCGCGCGACACGTCCACGTTTTCTTATCTCTCGAATATTTCTCTCGTTAACGTTCGAAGATACTGAAAAATGCTGAGATATTATACACGCGTCCTCGCATGATCGGATCAACTACGCTTTTCATTTCTCATTACGTTTCTGAATTAAATCAATTTTTTTTTCTCTTGACAGTGAAAATGTTTTGCATTGGATTATTCGAGAGAAAAGTAATGTGTATGTAGATATTACATTATTGCATTATTTGGATCATATAATATTGATGTGCAGGATATTTGTAATATGGTATGTGGACTTGCATTCGAAACTTTTTAATCTTCAGATTCTTGATTACATTTTTCATAAATTATTCTTGATGCGCATATGGGTAATTATTAGACGCGAGACATTGCATTGTTAAAATCATATCTTGCTTCTTAATTAAGAGTCATGGAACCGAGTATAATTACTTCAAAGTGCGTGTACGAGTGAAGAGCGGCGCGCGAAACAACGGAAGTTAAATACCCTTATAATGCTCTAAATTTATAATGTTTAGTTTTATTTTTAATTGTTGCTCAATCTTGCAAAATTAACATCAATACGAACGATTTTAATATGTTTGACAGTCATAATATGAAAGTTGTAGGATAAAAAATTTTCATACATTTTATTCTTTGAAATAATTCTAAATTATAAACACTCAGCCACGAACAAAATACTAAAGCTGGAAAAATGATATGATATGACAGAAATGTACACCCTCTCTCCTTCTCTTTTCTCTGCAATCTACGCCCGAACTCACACGCGATATCGTTCCGTTCTCGCGGATTCTGACAGCTCGCGCGTGTTTGAGGAGAGTGTAATAATAGCAGCGGCAACACATCGTCGCCGCCGATTCAGGAAGTGTGTACGTTTGAATTTACTATGAGCGTCGATAGCGATCTCGGCCATCAGCACACAATTTCTTTCCGCCGTGGAATAAGACTACGGCGTGCGTATGTTCCTTGTACGCATCGTCGGGTGAGAGGCAGCGTACGCTACGCTCGTAAAAGGCCGACCGGGGGCTAAGCAAGGCGCGGCGCGACTCGCCACTTTTATGAATGAATGTAGTTCGAGTGGGCGTGCATAGCTGTATGACTGCGCCGACTATAGATGTATGCGCGTTTCCGTCTCCGTCACGCGTGCACGCGCAAACAGCCGCAGTCTCGAGGGACCGAGCGATACTCGCGATGACACGCGGCCCAAAGTCGTCGCGATGTCCTCGCATGAATAATCAGGATGATTGACGATCCGGAAGATAATCTCACCGCTCGACGTCTCTGTTCGCGCATTCTTTTACAATATATTCATTTTAGTATAAATATTATTTTATGAAACGTTATATAGGGATTTTAAATGGCAAATATGAAAACATAAGCAATTTGGGAAAAAAAAAAATTTATCGAGGAAGATTATTATACCGATTAATTTCCTTTTTTAATCGTAAATATTAAATATTTATTTGAATCTGTAATAATCGTTCTAAAAAATAAAATTCTTTAAAATTACATGGAGATAATGAAGCGTTATTTATATATGATGTCATCTCTCTAAAGTTTAATTTGGGCTTTATGTCCAATTGCTTTTACGATGGAGCGGTAATAGAATTCGTTTCATCTGCTAATTGGAGGTAACCCAGTAACCGAGTCGCGGGAAATCTGGTGGTCGAGATCGTCTGAGCTTTGCGCGCTCAATGACGCTCAATTCTCTCGGGCAAGTGCTCGGAAGAAGCATGCGTACCACGAGGGATAGTCAATCCGCCTTCGCGCGCGCCCAAACCCGACGACGACTGAGCTCGTCGTCGTGGATTTCAAACGAGCGTCGTAAATCACGAAGCGAGACAGTCTTAAAAGTCTCTTAACTCACGGGCTCACGAGCGTGCGGCGTGTCGCGCGTTTGTTCGCGCGGACCCGGACTCGTGTGGGCCCCACCGTAGATTGAGATCGGCGAGAGAACTGACTTTTCGTGCCGGACTGGTTTCACCCACCTCGACGCGCGCAAAACATATCGCGAAAACCATTCGTGGAAAGGATAGAATCTGTCTCGCGCCATAAATGTATACGCGAATACATAATCATCAAGCATTCACCGCCAAACGTCATCGTCTAAGTCTTGCGCGAGCGATAAGGTGTATTCGTAACTATTTAGAGGTATCGTAGAGTGATGTAAGCAAAGTACGTCGAATTGTATTTAATATTCAGTAAAAGAAAATTTCATGATATTCAATTTTGATAAAGAAAACAAAATTAACGTAATATATTTTTACATAAAGTTATGATATGTATTAATTTTATATATATGTATAAAGATATTTGGTTGTTGATTTAATACTCAGCGCAATCTTTATCTCGATCGAGTTGCGTGAAATTTCCGAGATTCGTACCGCGTTAAATATCCGAATATCTGAAACTGGTATTTTGAGAACCCCGGTGCAGGAAGGATCAATTTGTGTCTTCTCTGGTCTCTCGAAACATCTGACGGAAATCTAATCAACGCAATTCAACGTAATAAGAAATAAGATATCTACGATAATATAAAATATAGTCGATCGTTTCATCATTTTGTAGAATAAAAGAGATAGGCCATAAAGTAATATTTTATCAATTATGTAAATTATATAAAAGTTTGTATATTTTTTGTGAAAAATTTAACCATTTTTAATGTGTATTTTTATTTTTCTTACGTATCGTTTTTAAGAAAAGTTCCTTTGCAATATTTCTTTTTAAATATTCAAATTAAATATAATGTTTACAATAAGTAATAACTAGAATATAATTCTCCCCCCCCCCCTCTCTCTCTCTCTATGTGTGTGTGTGTGTGTGTTTCCATCAAGAATTATCATTTTCTTTGTTTGATTTATACTTGATATACGTTCCATTAGTCGGATAAAAGTTTATAATTATCTATTCATTTATTTCTTATTCATATAACATAATACAGCAGAATCGAAGTAAATACGTAAAATATTTAATTAATTTCACAACCCATTACGAGCGCTAAATATTTAAAATATTCGAGTCACGCTAATCGTTTTAATATTTTTTATAGATATAATCGATATATAATATATTGCGAATATAGTACCTCAGATCCTCTTACGCAGCTTTAATCGTCTGCGAATTTATGAATTTATATTAATGCGATTATGAATTGAAACTTTTTTGTCATGTTTTTTTGAACACTGAGAAAATTTTGCATCGCGGATATACGATATATTCTCGTTATATCGAGAGGATGTACATGGAATTTTTCTCTATCGTACCCTTGTACAATACGAGTGGTGGACAAATTGTTCGATACTTTAACGCGGAAAAACGAACAAATACGATGAAAGCGTATAAACGTGTTATCGTTTTCCTGATTAATTGACTGAAACGAATAAGCCAATAATAGTTTAATCGAGTAATCGCTCATACGTTCGTTTTAATTATTCACTCGAGTAGAGTACGCGCGCAATTCCTATGGAATCGGCGCTCATTTAATACTCTTTCGTGCATCCAAATATATTTTAATGCCAGCCGTGATACCATCAACATAAAGTACAAGTCCATTATCATCATATACGTTCGCATTGGTCCTTTAACGCGTCGTACATTAAAGCGAGCTCTTTCAATCGCCATTTTTTTTTTCTGGCAGTAGAAAGCGATCGATGAAACCGATCGCGTTCCGAGAGATATCGTCCTCGATTAATTAGCCGCCTAATTAACGCGATGCACGCGCGCATCGCGCCACGTAATCGCCAAGCGATGTATTATTTATTGACGAGAGGCGCTAATTGCTCCGCTGCGGACAAGAAGAAACGAGAACGCGTGTCTCACGAGCGCATGCATGTCTATTCTGTAAATTGCCGCGATTCAATTACTATTACACACCTCTGAGAGACGTTACGATCGAACAGCGTTATCTCGGTCCCGGCTAAACGGGAATTAGTTGTTCTGTCTTACGTAACGCGGAATGTCGGTACGGCGTGAGCCAGGCCGGAGTAAGAAAGACGAGAAGAAGGGCACGAATACGCGGAATGACGGGGGTGGAATGTTTCTCGAACCGCGGCGGCTTAAGCGAGCGTAATAAAAGTAACACGAGAAAAAGCAAGGGGACACGGGAAGACGGAGACGTTGGTGGTCGGCGGTCGACGAAGAGGAACAAGAAGAGATCTCCATGCTTCTCTCATTCACGCTATCGCGGAGACAGTGTTCTTCCTCTCGTCGAGACGACTAATAATATCTTCTTTTCGCAAGCACATTTTCTTCTGGACGCTTCCTGCGCGAGATAGAGTCGCGGAGATCTTGATGACTTTCGGTCGTTTCCTTCTCTCGAGAGGTCGGCTTTGTCTAAGAATTCCTTTACGGCTCGCGCGAACACACTCAGCGTGAATATCCTCGCGACGGAGGAAAATGCGCACGCGCTCGCGAAGCGGAATCTATTATCTCGCGCGCGCGAGGCAATCTCGTCTCGGGAACAGAATCTTGCTCGCGATATTCGGAATCGTTTCCGCTCCGTTAGCCACGCGTCTTCGCGTCTAGGTTCGTAGACGAGATCCTGGAACGGTGTGTTTAACGTTACTTATCCCATTCGTCCGCGGCAGGGAAATCCGAGTGCTTGTCGGGTTAGGTCGATAAATATCTTTACGAAAGAAAATAGAGAGAGAGAGAGAGTGTGTTTTTTTTTTTCAATTTAGTTTGTAATTTTACTTATATTTTTCAATGAAGTCGTATTAATATCTAATATGTGTTAATATTTAATACATATTATAATAATAAGAAATTTAATAAAATTGTTATAATATTAATTAATATTTAATGTTAGTAAAACAATATAACGATTTAGTACGATATTATAAAGATAAGTTCTAACCGGAAACAATTTTCGGAGTAGATATTGAGAATTAATATCGATACGAATGCGAAATATAATTATATATAATATTATAGTAAAATGTCATAAAAGTGAAAAGATTATTTATAATAGATACGAGAAAAAGCTGTGAAACGGTGAAAATATTATCAAGAGACAAGAAATGGGAGCACAGCTGGGAGCTTCATCGATGCGCGATGAATTATTTATCAAAAGCGATGCATTCGTTCGAGAGAGTAGAGCTTTTCTTTAGGGCACCAGCTCGATCTCTCAGTATCATTTTAAAACGACGTACGATTTGCTGAAAAGGAATCTTTTCCACCATTCGTAGGAGCTACTTATTCGTTTATTCGCGAACGAGATTTTCCTCTTGTCGTTAACATCCACACAGATATTCTTCTCTTTATCTCTCTCTTCATCCGCGAGGGATCGGTCGACTCGGAACTAGCACTAGCCTCGCGGAACACCGAGAGCGAAAGACAGAGAGAAAGAGAAACGTCTCGGCCTTTGCTCGTTGTTAATCGTAATGTGCCAAGAGAGGAAAGTAACGTGCGCGCGCGCGATAAGATCACTCCTCCGCTCGCCGTTTGCGCGATTACTCCGGCCGTTCGTGGATTATCTGACAAGGGCCTCGCGCGCGGAGAGTTATGCGTATCGCCCACGCCCAGTCCATGAATTGTATCTCTATCTTGCTCCCGGAAGTCTGGCTGATATCGATGCGGCGCGGTCGGTCGGTCAGCGCGTTCTATTCCCGTGACGTTTACGTCGGCGAAGCGAACCGCACCGAAGAATCGGATCGGGTCGGAACGGAGCGGCTAATGAAGTCGGAACAGATCCTATCTTTACGACGAGTATAATATACGTGGCTTGTTTGAAACGGGCGTTTCGTGACATCTCCGGTGGCAAGGAGCGCCGCGAAATTGTTTCCTTGATTTATGATACGCGATCGTAACCGAGCACTTTCGCCGACTGACAGACGATATATATATCGATCGTCTCTTATTCCCTTTTTCTCTAATCAAATAGGAGTTTACCTGCATCTCTTGCTAATTTAGAGTAGATTTTCTATACGAAAATCTTCACAAGAGATGAGAATATTTTCTCTATATATATTACATTTTGATAAAATATTATTACAATTTATTATACCTATGAAAACAAGAATATCTTCATTCCGCAAAATAGTGCATATTTCTGAAAATGTACATATTAATAGAAATATTTTTCTTATATGTACGAAGTGTTATCGAAAATTTTCCGGACTTATTCTATAAAAAAGAGTTAGGTTTATTTTATTTACAATTTACCTCCATCCCTTTCGAAGTAGTGTCCTTGTGACTTTATACAGCGATCCCAGCGCTTCTGTCATGCTTCAAATTTTCTCTGGAAATCTTTTTGCTGTAGCGGGTGAAGTACCCTCTGCAATTCGGTCTCGATCTCTTGTACCGTCCCGAATCGTCGTCCCTTGAGCTTCAGTTTCATTTTTGGAATAAAAAGAAATTACAAGAGGCGTCTGGCGACGGTCCTCACGACTTTTGTATTTTTTTCAATATTTTTGGGGATTGTGCTGCTGCGCGGCTGTCCTGTGTGCTTGTCGTCTTTGATCAACGTTCGGCCCTTTTTGAAGCGTGCATGTCACTCGAGACACTATGTACGGTTTAGAGCGTCGTCACCAAAAGCCTGACGAATCATCTCGAGTGTCTCGGTGTCTGATTTTCCGTGTTTGACACGGAAAACTTTGGTTAAAACGTTGATCGAACACGACAAGGACGGCCGCGCACCAGCACAACCTCCAAAAATGTTGCAAAATTGTAAAAGTTTGCGAGGACTGTTGCTAGATTCAGCCCCTTGTGATTTCTTTTTGTTCCCAAAAATGAAACTGAAGCTCAAGGGACAACGTTTCGAAACGGTACAAGAGATCGAGACCAAATCGCAGAGGGTGCTTCGCGTATTATAGCAAAAAGATTTCCAGGAAAAATTTGAAGCATGGCAGAAACGCTAGGGTGGCTGTATAAAGTCACAAGGACACTACTTCGAAGGGGATGGAGTCAAATTGTAAATCAGGTAAGATACCTAACATTTTTTATAGAGTAAGTCCGGAAAATTTTCGATAGCGCGTAAAACTTTCGTGAAAGCTCTTGCTGTAAAACTAGACATTTTTTTCTCGTGATAAATTTAAAACAAAATAAGTATTTTTGGATAAAATACACAGACTCTTACAGAATATATAAGAAACGCGTAAAGAACCAGAGAAAAGTGACAATTCTCTTGAAAAATTGAACATCGCGGAAGTGGAAAATTATGCATACGAATTGAAGTAAGACGATTATTATGACGCCGGTTAAAGTGTCATTAGTATGCCGTAGCATGCGTGGAAAGCGATGATGGCGAGACGCGGTGAAACTTAACAAGAATATCGATTTCGCATTTCGCTGCCGCGCGATCGACTCTTTAAATAGTCGTGCGCGCGCGTTGCGCGGTACGATGATGATACCCGTTCTCTAAACTCCGGCGAAGTTGGTTAAAACGCTTACCGTGTTGCGTCGGGGAATGAAATGAGTGTTTATCACGCAGCGCGGTGAGCGCAATTTTTATTTTTTCGATGTCACGCTGGAAAGCGCGCAGCATCCGGCAGAGTGCTAGCGGACGAACGAATGCGGGGATATTACGGTGGATTAGCCCCTGATTTATTAATCCACTTTTCTCGGCGGTACCGACCAGCCCTAGTTGAGTGAATCCACGCGAGGGAAGAGATCCTTCTTCCTTCGTAACCGGGCAGCATTATCTTCCGGGAGAAAAAGAGGGATTCGAGGGATCGCGCAACGAAGAGATGGGGACAGTGGAAATAGTGTCATCGTTTCTTCTTTATCCGCACGCTTAATGCGTTGGCCATTTTCAGCGGTGAATTTTTCTGGATGCTAAAGGCCGCGGAATCCGCTTCCGTCCGCGAAGATCGATGGACGGACGGCGTCTCGCGAACAGCGGCGTAGCGGAGCATCGATCTCACCGTCGTGGGAGAGAAAATGTTTTCGATTACGTAGCGCGATGACGGCGACGAATTCGCGACAATTGAAATTCACGGGTCTTTCTCGCGGAAATTTATGACGACGCGTAGATTACCGGAAGTACGCTTCTTATTTAAAGATCCGTCATTTTGTCGTGGAAATTCTTTTCTTTTTATACATCTCAATGTTTTTTCTATTACGTCCAATTCTCATATATTGCTTAAGGTATATTATTTCAAATAAAAAATATTTCACGTGTATGCGGAGTGTATATTATAGAAATTATTACTCGCGTACAAACATATTGAAAAATACCAAGTATACTCTGCAAAGTGGTCAAAGTGGTTCGTTGAATCACATTCTGCCGATTCGATCGATCTATCTGCCGCGTTTAGGAGCTTGACGGAGTAAAGTTCAAAGTCCTTCAGACGTTGGGAACGCTTTCTTGCCTCCTTTTGCCGAAGGACGAGTTACTATCGGCGGAATACGAGACGGTAGTGTCGGGAAGAGGGGCAGCTTTTAGTGAGGAAGATTAGAGTAACCGGCTTCGGAGTTGTCGTTTGTGAAAGTACACTTTGAATATTGAACTGGACCGACTAGAGAGATGCTGCGACATTAGGCAAAGTCGCAAGCATCGAGCGCGGAAAGATGGAAAAGTCTTCTTTGACTTGACATCTTGATAAAATTTCGAGTTATAGTCGGCGCTAGCTTTTAAATTTTCACGAGGACTAATTGCGAAATGGCGGGAGCGAGCAGTCAATAAAATCCCGACTTATGTCTTTCGCTTTGTTTAATTTGTCGCAGTACAAGCTGTCGTAGAATTGAATTTTTGTAGAGAACAGCTATTTAATAATAAATTTTTAAATCTTGCATTATAAAAAAAGAGCTATGCATTATATGTATTATGCATACATAATCTCTATTGTCGATTTAATTGTACAGATAAAAGATTTTTTTCCTAATATTGTTTGATTTTGTTGTTAGATTGTCACGGTATTGAATTTACTGTTAGTTACAATATTTTATAATGTTCACATTATTTTCACCGATCTTCGCACATCGCGCAATAGTCGTGACAATCTACCATATTCGCCTGACTGCTCATGTCATCCATGTGTATACGGTAGATGACGATGGATCCCAGTCGGACGATAAAGCTGATCCTCGAAGGCAAACACGCGTGGGGGATAACCGTTGTGACGTTCGAAAGCATGGTATTAGATGTATTACCATTCCATCGTAGTATATCGAAGGTCGTTCGTATCCTATTATCGTGGTAGCATTCGCAGCGAGAGAAACTAATTGTGATAACATATGCGAGCGGCCGCAAAAGTGACATTTTCTTGCTTCTCTTGGAAGAATGTACCGAACAAAAATAGGACAATTCGCTCCTCGAACTTTCTATTGATAATGAACAGCTCTTTCCTTTTTCTCTTTCTTTCTCTCTCGAGTTTATATATTGTACTTAAACTTCAAGTATATATTTTTCTGGACTTTAATCGTACTTTTACCAAGCGTACTTAATAGTTACTCTAGCACATAATAATAGCCTCTTCAACATTAATGATAATAATAAGGTTTGCAAAAAAAAAAAAAAAAAACTTTCATTAAAGGCGTGCGCTCACGAATTCATTAGAAAGTTGCCACGTGTCATTAACGATCGATCGCGTTCGTATGTGTTTGTCGGACGATTTACATGAATCGAGAGTTTAATATCTGGTTTAGGATACTTACAATTAACAATTTTCTTCTCCTTCGAGAAACGCATCGAGCTATCAAGTTGTCGCGCAAGCTCTCACGCGTAGCAAAGTCATTGCCGATGAGGACGAGGTCGATAGAACGAGGTTGGAAAGTGAGGCCGGAATGTCTGTTGGCTAGTCGTAGACCGGCTACGGTAAATATTGGTGGTGTTTGTGCGTGAAGAGAGCCACGGATAATATATACACTTACCAGGCGCAACATCTTCTCGCGCATCGTATCGTTGCATCTAGGGATCCCTGGACGAGTGTTCGAAGCCGCCTCCCCCGAAGGCATGCGACGTCGGCGGCCTACCATGTATATATCTTCTTTCCTTTTTTCTCTTTCTTCCTCTGCTTTTTTTCTCTTAATCTCTAACTTGAACTTTCGCTGCTTCTTTTGATCACATGGCCAGCGCGTGCGTGTAGCGTCAGCATCTTCCGACATAATGAGTGTAATTTGAAGAAATATGTTTTCTAGCCGTTGGGATAGTTGGCATAGCGAGCGTTATGCGATGTTCATCGGATCACGTTCGCTCTTTAATACATTGCCCCAAGAACAGCAGCGCGTAGTAGACGAGACGTCTCGTCTCGTCTCGTCTCTGCGTCTTTTATTTTCATTTCGATCAATATGCAATTTATTAATTAAAATAATTAATATTTTTATATTTTTAAATGAAAACATAATATGTAAGTATCTGAAAATGTAAAAATGTAAAAACCAAGAAGTTAAAAAATCGAGAAGTATCTGAAATATTATACATACCGATTCAGAATTCCATTATAGGATTATAGATTTTATAGGCTGCACAAGAGGAAGACAAACGGGAGTAGCAACTAAAGTTTTCTTTGTTCGATCTTACCGCCGCTCATCTGGTCGCTGAAAATGGTCCGATATGAGGTTAAAGACCTCGATAGAGCCCCTGTTTAACCGCGTCTCTGTGTGCAATATCTGTGGTAGGTCGAGACCCAATTATAATGTACCTCTCCTCGGCGAAAACTTGGACGAACCGCAAAATTAGACGTTTGAAGGGGGTCAATGAAATTATAGGCTTAACACGTCGCGGGTCGTGCTCGTCGTGAGAGCGACCGTAATCGCATTCGTGACATATCGATTTAAAATATGGAATATCGAGTGGAATATTTATTTCGAGGTCAATCAAGCCATTATCGTACATGGATCATACCGTAAAGTTTATATATAACGTTACAATAACGCGATAAAGCACGATGGCAGGCACTCTCGTATGATCGCATAATTTTTATTCCGAATTTATCTCAAGTCATATGACTTGCGCGAGCACCATTTACCATATTTACGCTCTATTACTTTTTCACGCGTTAAGAAAAGAGGAATCATTAGAAATATCCCCCGACAGAAATAAAAACAGCAGTATCATATCCCTGTGCCATTTTCCGATAGCGAATTGTAAAAGGTCTGACGTGCGCGGGATATATATCTCGACATTACGATTCAGTAAATCTAATTCCGTATCGAGCACACGGAGATACGGCGATTTACTACTGCTCGACGTTCCATGTGACGGGAACACTCATGGACGTCGTACGACGTCGTACGCTCAGCGGCGTACTATCTGCCTCGGATATTACTATTTAACACGTCTAATTTTGCACCGTGATCTCGCTCTTTCTCTCTCTTTACACTTCGGTTTGTGACACCGACGGGGTCGTCGGGTCACGTCCGATCCAAGCGCGCGCCATCGCACCGTTTCGGTTTTCAGAGCCGAGAATTATCTTGGCTCGATATTCGGTCAACTCCTAGAATGAATCTCGGCCATTCAGCCGGGTGAGGTCCTTTGAACCGGCCTTGTATGCGCACACTTGTCCCTGTGTACTCCAAAAAGAAAAACTTTTCCAGCCAGTCCAGCCATCGAAACGGCTGACCAGATCGAGCGAACGCAAGCCTGTAATTCCCGCCCGACTCGATGGGTGTAATTGGATCTTTCGGGTTTGTGAGATCGGACTCACGATGGCGGCGAGAAATCGTTAAAAAATTCCGATCGCCAAATCCTATCCGGGTATCGGAAACAGTACAGCCGATCGCGCGGTCTCGCTTCGGTTGATCTTCAAATCTTGGAAATTCTCATTCCTCTTTGGTATTAACATTGACGTCAAAGCAAATCTAAGCATGTAAGAACTTGAAGAGACAAAAAAAAATTGTAGCTTGAAGAGTTTACGAAAGGGAGATGAAGAGGATGAAAATATTTATCATGTCACTCCGCACATATATATTTTTGTTGCTTTTTTGTAAAATTTAAAGGAAAATGTAATGCGCAAAAACATATATTTTAGCTGTTCTCAAATAAACACGAATATCAGAATATATTAATTTAACATTATAATATTATGTAAAAGAAATATATATATTTGCTTTATGGATAATTTGAAAAATATCATTAAGGAAAAAAATTATTTAAACAATTTTTTATATACACAGAGTTATACGAAAATGAGAGCGTAACATTAAACAATCATTATACATCAGTCTAATATATTTGTATATAAAGTATATCTTCAAAAATATATATCTCTTGAAGAAATGTATCATTATCCATTCATTTTCCGCGATCTCGTGTTCGAGTTTGCGAATCGTCGATACCCGCGAACTCTCTTCGTCGAAGTCTATCGAAAGTTTTGCAGTTTCCTCTTACGCGGTGGTGGCGCAGCGGTACAATCCACGCGCGATCGAAGGAAGGATGCCACGGGGTGGGTGCCGGCCGGCAAACCCCGCAAGCACGTTGGATATTGTAGGAAGCGCGCAGTGAGCATGCCAGCCAGCCAACCAGCCAGCCAGCCAGCCAGCCAGCCAGCCAGCCAGCCAGCCAGCCAGCCTGCCAGCCTGCCTGTCTTGCCTGCCTGCTTGCCTGCCTGGCTGTTGGATCAATATTGCCATGGCTACGACGTGCAACGTGGAGGAGAAAGAAGAGTAGGCGGAGTAGGTGGCGGCTGGCTGGCTGGCTGGCTGACTGGATGGCTGGCTGGATGGCTGGCTGGATGGCTGGCCGGCCGGCCGGCTGGCTGGCTGGTTGGCGGCTGGCTGGCTGACTGGGAGACTGGTGGAGGGATGGTTGCTCATATCCCGGTTACACACCGCCGAGGGGGTTGAGAAGAAGCGAGTCCGATTCGCGAGGGGTTGGCTGCGGTGGCGAGCGGGACCCGGGGGACCGCTTGGGCGTGCGGAGGTTACGACGTAGTAGTAGAAATACGTACTATTACGTCACGAGACCTACACCTTGCCCCACCGCGCCTCAACGAACCAGACCGACCGAGCGACCCCGAGTGTTTCTACCCGCGCGCGCGATTCATGACGAGTTACGAACTACCTTGTCGTCGTCATCGTCGTCGTCGTCGTCTCTCGCGCTTTGCCAGACCTCGCCAAAGAGAAAAGCGCGCAGAGTCCGTGATACCGCGGATTTTTCCATCGTGAAACTACCGATCGGGTTTATATGATAGTTCCACTTTTGCCGATTTTAATCTTCGTCTCGCCTGGGGCTGTAGTAATCCGTTATATGCATTGTAAATTAAGACATCGGACTTTTGTTGACGTCTTGAAATTAATATTGTAATTAAAACACATTCAATTTCTTTAATATTTATATCATTATTTACATAAAGGAAATCTTGAAAATGTTTTTCTCTTACTCGTTAATCCTCCTACACAAAAAAAAGATCGACAAAAATAATATTAAAAAATTATTCATATTACATAGTGCAACAATATGATTCTAAGAGTCATCACCGTAAATTAGAGAAAAATAGATAGGTTTATTTTATTTTTATGTAAATCAGAGTATAATTGCATCTTCGCACGTAAGACGCGATCCGTATTTCAGTAAGAAACATTTTTATTGGAGACTGACACATAAAATGTCATATTTCAATAAATACCCGCTTTTTTTCCTCTGCATTTTTTTTTACCACTTTTGCAATATAAAATGCGTTTTATTCCGGCATTTTTTCTTATGACTCGCCGACTTCCGTCCGCGGTGTCTACAACATCACGATAGAAGCGCGGGGCAGCTGCCATCGGCGCGAAATAGAAGAGTTGAGCATTATACGCGCCGGTTGTGTATCGATTCTCGATATCTCGCTCTGGTCTTGACGTCGGCAGGTAATCGGTAACGCGAATCGTGTTGCCGCCGCCGCAAGCGCGCGCATTTCTCACTGTTCGATGTACGATCGCGTTTGCGACCTATTTCGCGAGATCTCGAGTATAAATGAAGGACCACCTGCCGTTGACATCTCTGACCAATTGACTACGCAGGGAGCGTCGGGCGACCTGCCCTAGTCGTCACACACTCGATCGTTCGCGATTAATTTCGTGAGGCCTCGAATATAAGCGTCAGGATCTGCCGCTGACATATACTTTGCCCACCTCGGATACGAAGAGGGCCTTCGAAATTATATGCCCGCGGTAATTTAGAAATTCCGATTAGAATCCATATGGAACTAGTCCGTTTATTTCGGTATCGCGCGGCTTAACGCAGCAAAATCGATGCTCAACGGGCCGCGGCGAATCGATTAAAATACATTATTACTATACACAGTATCGGTATGTGTTAAACGAAAGATAATTTATAAATAGAATACGAAATAGAAATAAATAGAATTCCGAGAGGGATAGAGAGAAAGAAATGGAAAAATGATGTCAATTAATATCGCATTATCAATATTTTGCAGTTTTATTTTTAATTAACAATAATTCACACGCCGTTTATATAGGCTTAGTTACATTTAGTTTGAGATGATTGTGCTTTAGAGAATATTGTAGTTTTTTTTTTCTTTTTTATTCACTCCACATCTACGTTTTCGATATCGATGAAAGATGTTCTCCGTTAATTCGTCCTCGTTCGTGGTTGGAACTTTCATATTAGCCGCGGTTTATTTTTGGCACGCAGGCCGGAAGGGACCTATCGTTGCAGCCAGCTCGTCTATATTTTAATAGATGCACGCTTCACTGAACCAGACCTCTATATTGCGGCGATGCCGACGGATGAACTTTTTGTCCCGCGCTTGTTTGCGCACTCGGATCTCTCCTCCCTCCTCCATCCCGCGCGCATTTTACGCAGGGTGCGTCGGGAACGCTCGTACATTTTACACGGCGGCTTAATAACAGACCGAGTTATTCGATTACGTTGTAATCCTTCCGTCGCAGCGCGCCGTGCTTGCGGAATTAATCCTCCTCCTTTCCCCACATTAAGCGATTTACAGAAAAAAAAAAGCTGAATATTGCTGAGGTATTATCGTCCGTGAAAATCAATAACCTACTTATACGTCGTTCTCCATCTTTTACCTTGGAAAATTCATATTTTTTGTTTTAGTTCATTAAAAAAAAAAAAACAAGTTTTTTTTTATACAATATAATATATATAATATACAACGGGGTCTTAAGGGGAAATCAATTGATGGAGACATTTGGGAGAATGAGATAAAAAGAAGAATTTTACTGAAAGAAATTTTTTTTTCTCCATTCTATAACGACTATATGATCCTGTGTAATATTTCAATTGGTTTCAAAGGTTAATCGATATTAAGCGATATGTATGAATGAAAAATGCCATCCCGGATGTACGACTTATTTCGAAGCGTTCGATTACGCCGGGTAATTCTATATCCATGATTACTGCAATTTTTCATATAAGCGCATCTCTCATATAACTATAGCCATATAACTATTTATAAATGTACTATAAATAGACTTTGCGTTATATATTATTGTGCACGCGCGCGTCGAGACACGAGAAGCTCGATAATATTTTATGCAACGGCGAATTTTATGCGCGTGTCACCGCGCGCACGATCCCGCGAAAGGTTTTCGCTCCGAGAGACACGGCGGCGATAGAGAGGTGCCACATTTCGCTACAATGTCGACGGGAAAGAGTTTCCGTTCCGTACGCGTTAGCGTGTGCACGAGAGAGAGAGAGAGAGAGATATCCCTCTTTACTTTCGTGCGCAGGACGCGCCGCAAACGGCCGTACGGTGTTCCCTGTGTACGCCGGTAGGCCTGTGCTTGTCGACCTGACTATATGCACGAGACTTCGACTTCCTTTGTTTCACGGTTCGCCTGCGAAGGCGGAACGTGCAACATTGTAAAGCCGCAAGAAAGTATTGCACGTGGGACGATGCGGGGAGAAAGGGCGGAGAGATCGATCCATCGCGTTAGGCACCGAGCGTGGAAGGTTCGGGATCGATCGATCCTCGTCGTCGTCGTCGTCGTCGTCGTCGTCGTCTTGCGACCTACGCGCGAGGTATCCGGCTATCCACGTGCATTTTCCGTTCGTTCAATGACCTTGTTTCATTCGCGACGGAAGGATGTCTTCCGCTATCTCAGAGCGATTCAGAAATTCTCAATTTAATTCGGTAAAAATTACGACAACCAGCGCTGTCAAATTACGCTACACGCGAAAATTATCGTCATCCGTCGAATTACATACTAAATCATCGACGCTAACGACGCCGAACAGATTTAAAGGATAGGCTTGAAAGATTCAAAGTGATATATTATAATAATTTTTTTAAAGAACTTTCACGAAATTAGTTTTAAAATTGGAGGAAATTTGTATTTTATTTGTCATTAATTAAATTTTTTCAGACATTATTGAGATCAATTAGATGCACAAATTAAATTTCTTAAATTAATCTAAAAATTTGAAAAAAAAAAAAAACTGATGTTAAAATGTTCTAATACGATTTTTTGTTATATATAGAAATGCTTGACATTTAAAAAAAAAAAAATCTACATTTAGTCGCCAAGTATTGAAACTCTTTTTGTAAAACTAAAGATCTCACACGTGTGTATTTTTCTTCTCGCAGAAGAATTTGCTGAGCAATGTGCTTTAAATTATTGTATCAATACATATTAGTCACATGTAATTGTGTTTGCATTCCTGAAACGTGAAGATCGTTTGTTTTGTTTTGTTTTTTTCAAATGTTGATGTGTCGCTTGCGCTATTGACGTATTTACAAGTGCCTAAATACGGTCGTGTCTGGTGTTCAGTTAGCATTTGATGCTTGGCCTCTGTACGAGGAGGACCTGTAGCAAGAAATGATGATCTGCTATATTTACGACACTATTTTTTCTGCTATATCATCGCAACGGATATCTGCGCGTGCCGGTTCGTCTTAGAACCTGTTCATTCTTATTCGTATGGTAAGCCTTTTCGTTACGCTTTATCCGCCTCTTTGAATACAGATATATATCAAAACAATACATTGCGCACGTACGAAGTAATTGCGCTTCGGGAGATGAAAAATCGTCTGAAGTATATATTAATCGGTTTTATGACTCATGCTCGCTCACGTGGAAATGCTCTGTCTACCATATAAGTTTGCTGCGGGGAAACGTTAGCAACTTGTAGTATAAAGTATGAATCGTATCGACCGGTCTATTTCTCATCGCGTCGAAGATTCCAATTTTAATTAAACACAATTTTATTTTATTTTAAATTCGAAATTATATTATTATATAGTAACATCGATAAATATTCTTATAACTTTTTTTTCGCGATTGCTAATATTTAAGTAAGTAATCGTATTTGTAAATTTTATAATTCGAGGCTTACATATTTAATTTTACATTTTTTTTTTATTCGATAAATTTTACTTTGTATTCGCGTTATTACACTTGCTTGTACCGATTGTAAAATTTCTTTTCTTTTTTTTTTATTTGTTTTTGTCATACGCGCGGGACATCGCGCAGGTTTTTGTTTTTCATTGTCATTTCACCGGACGCGAGTAACCTACTGCCTTCGTCGTTTGTATTAACCCGCGGCGAGGTGTGTGTGCTCCTCGTGTTGTAATTCGCGTGCACGTGAATGTAGTCGGCGGCGATGCCTCGAGAATCGCTCTCGAGCATTCATACGAGTGCAACGTACGGCGTCGCTTTCAGGGACGGCGTCGCCAGGAGCGCTCGTGCCATTGGGAACAGAGCTACTCCATTCTTTGAAAACGGATTTCAGTTTTCGGAGAAGAGAGAGGAAACGCGAAATTGCGATTAAAAATACTTAATTACCTCTGTAACATAATTAATATTCCGAATACAAGCTGTATGAATTCTGTTTTGAATGCGTAAATATGCCGCTTGATTATATAATACTCAACATTGCGAAAAATTTAAAGAGATCGTTTATAGAATTTTTTGCATGGAGATATATACAATATATAAAATATATTAACGCTGAAATTTAATTTTGCAACGAAGACATTTTCAATTTTCACTTAATCTCTGTCTCTGATTTATTCTATTTTAATTGGAAGAATCAAATCGATCAACTTAAAAGATTTTCTCATTGATATTATTCTTGGAATTAGTGATCGAATTTTTTAATACTTTACGACTGAGTAGATTAATCGAGATAATATTGTATATTATTATATAAAATATCATTGTTAACAATTACTGTAACGTTGCGGCAAATGCAAGGAAAACGATCGATCTCGATCAAGTTTGCTGACTGGATTTGCGAATAGTCAAGGCTTAAATTGCGAGGCCAACAGCTGATCCGTCCGTCCCTGCCCACTTGGACAAGAGCGACGTAGTACGGCGTAGTACGTCCGTATCTCGGCTTTACACGCGACACGCACGGGGGGCACTCGAGGTGTACTCTCGTGCATGCGTGCGCACCGATCTTTCGTGGAGGTTGAGGTGGGCGGGAACTCGCGTAAAGGTTTATTCACACGTGCGTACAACGTAGGCGCGATAGAAAACTATTATTTAACGCAAGTTCCAGTGCAATCGGATAAATAAGAAATTAACAATTGTATTTTTTTAATACCTGAATCAATACATCAGAAAAGTTACTCTAACATACTAGTTACTCTTTAATACTATTTTTTATTTTATTACATTAATGTGCGACGTTCATTATCCACTTTTTGATCTTTCAAAAAAAAAAAAAAAATGTCACGTGTGTGTGTGTATATATATATATGTAAATCGGTATTTATGCCTCCCAAACGAATACGTTAATATGGTAGAAATGAGCTCGGTAAAGCGAATCAACCGACATAGGAAGCCGTAGCAATCGTAAAGTCTTAACGTGTACGTCGATTCAAGCCGAGTCGGAGCTAAATCCGATACGCGCGCGCCAGGCACTTTCTCGTTAATGAAAACTTTACTGCGCACCCATACCGCGCGCGCTGACGTTTTAATTGGATCGCCATCTTTTTAATTGGATTCGGAATTAATGGCGATGCCCGCGACTGAATTGTCGCGAGAGACCTATGATTGCGATCTTCGTTCGCCAACTGTAATCATCTCGCAGTCTTGCGAGCAAATGTTAATCGTTTAAGATTCTCATACGAATTGCTTCGGATTATATATATGTATATATCGTAATTTTATAATAATTATATAATATTTAATATCGTATATATAAAGTTATACAAAGATAAATGAATCCATTTAATTAAAATATATATTTTTAATTTAATCTTATCTTTTTCGAAATTACTACTTGTTGATTTCATATATTTTTATACAATGTATCGCGTTCATACAAAATATCCTCTCTCATCTTGAAACGATCTGCCGATCGATAATTGATTCGCATCGCGCAACTTATCCAAACGAATTTCTTCAAGGGCTTGGGCTGTGCTGTGATCCGCGATAATAAACAGGAAGCCTCCGTGACCGTGTCACAATTCGGTCAGCCTTGGTGTCGATACGCGAGAGCAGCAGCGGGCTGGCCGCGACTTGCCCGAAGGTCGCTGCCATAATTCAGCGTAGGTCACGTTCGGATTCGATTCAGTTCGCGTTACTCGCGGGAGGTTGGATACCTTACCGACGACTCGCTAGGTTCTAGGAGAGGGGGAAGTGCGGGACGGGAGACGAGGCGCGAGAGAGCGTGCGAGCGGAGGGGCCACGGGCTACCGGATGTGACGGTTCGTGATACTGGTTCGTCTAAACATAGACACGCAGCGTGCAACTCGCGACGACGAGGCGGCGACGACGACGACGACGAAGACGACGAGCGATGCTTTCCCCGCTCGCTCGCTTTGGCTCCATTCCCTTCACTCTTTGGACTCTAGTCAAGGCTACAACTGCCATTGACAGACAGGACCGTACGCGATAAAACGTTTGGGGTGCTTGAGAAAAGATCTGACACATTTTATTAGCTATATATTTCAATAGACTTTTATGATTGGCAGAAAAACAGTAAAAATAATTTATCGAAATAATTATTATTAGAATTGTATTGGATCGAATGTATAATTTCACGAAACATATAAATATTTCGTCTCTTAATTATTTGCGAGTGCTAATAAAAAGGAGAGAAAGAAAGAGAGGCATGAGTTATGATATTAAAAAATTCTTAAGTATCAGATTTCCTTATACAAATATATACATGGAGAAAACGGCGTCACGCGCGTTTATTTGTATTATAATAATATCGCGAAACCTTAAGGATTCTCAATAATTATGTACTTTTCATAAGAGATACAATTTGCGCGAAGCATAAATTTCATTAGTAATTTATTAGCTGGGGCATTCTCTGGTTTGAATAAATTTTTCAATCGCACGATTCTGCGGGATATATTGAATTGTTTTTAATTCTGATTACTCAGCTGAATAAGTCTCGCACAACTTTGCAATTTGTGCGTATATAAAAATAGTAGCGTTATTATGTCAGATATGTCAGAGAGTCAAGGATGTAGGCTCTCCGTTCTGTTCTTGAACAGACGGATATGGGAGAGAGAGAGAGAGAGAGAGAGAGAGAGTTCCGGTCGGTGTCTATTCGCGCGAGAACAGCGGTTGAATGAAAAACTGCGACGGGAAAAAATAACACGGGAAAAGAGTCGCGAGCTATAGATAAAGTGAACTAACGTAACCTCTGATTCATTCACGGAACGCGTTACGTAAACCGACCGCTCAGTGAATTACATTATATGTGCACACTGCCGTGAACGTGCACCGATACCGCGAATCAATGTCCGACGTGTTACTTTAATACTAAATTCCTCTCTTAAAACCGGACGTTATATAAGAGGATTCTGCTACGATACGAAAAATTAAAAATCATCAGGCATCTTATTTTCTTTTAGAAAGGAAATTCTCAATTTCAATCCGCGCAATTCAGCCGCCTTTATAATATCATTTACATATTTTTTTCCATCGCTATATCTCTCTTTGATTTGTCTCTTCCTTTTATCTATGCAGTCTTCAACATTTTATTAATCCATTATCTTTTATTTTTTACAGGTAAGTTTGGTCAAAAAATTCCATTCGATAGCGTAATCAAGGTTGCATTCAGGATGGAGCCTCCCCGTAAGTCCTCTTGTCGACATTTTTAATTAATTTCGTTATCACATCGATATAATATCGAGCCGATAAACGCGACGTAGTCCGAGTTGTGATTATGATTTTGAGTCTGATTAAATATGTTACGTTATGCAGCCACGCTGCTGCGACACGCTTGTGTGTCATTAATCACTCGCGTTTTATTTGCGAGACGGAGAGAGGATTGTAAAATCTCGGCGCGTAATTAAGAGAGCGGAGATATAAGCTCGTTTGAAAAATGATGCTTTTTAACGGTCACCGGATATGACCCGTTGATCACGCCGGCAACCGGCGCTAATATGAAGGAAAGAAAAGATGCTTGCTTTCTCTTTATTCGAAATATCGTGGTTTTAAATATATTCTTCCACACGAATCGTTTAATTCTGGATTCTTTCATGGAAATGCTATTTTCTCCGCGCGATTAAACTATCATCCGCATTCTTTCAATCGTTGGCTGAATCACGCTGTAATTTTTCTTTCTAATTATTGCCCACATTCAAATACAATCTCATTCAAATAATCACACATACATCAATCATATTTATTATTTTATTTTTTCTATCTCGTATAAAAATAACACATATTTAATTTATATATATATAAATAATATAAAATAAGGATTATCTCATTTATCTGTTACATTAAAAAATGGTTATTGTGAAGCCAATACCTTACGTATTCTGATATAAATAGAAATAATTAATTAATTAACAAAAAAATTTTCTGAAAGCGCGGGTTAGCTTTTCATGCTGCAAACGGTAGAATATTGACGTTTTCCGATCTAACGTTATCTCGTTCAAATATTGTCCACCCGGTGATGTGCGCCGCGATAATATGGGAGGGAAAGCGAATAAAGGCATTTGTCACATACGTCCTTAAGTTACGCACAGCCTTCTCCCACGAGGGCCGTAATAACGTACAATGGGGCTCTCCTAGTATTCGCATGAATGACCATGAATCGCTCAGTGTGCGCGAAAGCTTCGAGTGGACCTCTTCTTCCTATCCTCTGTTTTGCTTGACATTGCGCTGTCTCGCTGTATTGCGTTAGGTATTTTTATAAAATAACAGATCTTGATATAATTTAATCGAATTCCGCTGCATTTTCTATTCTTTATCAAGGATAATGGCAGCATTCCTGGAATATCTTTCACTGACAAAGATAGAAAAACAGAATTTTTTTTACTTTTAAAAATTGTTTATCGTAATAAACATTTACATCGTGCACATTTGCTCTTTAATCGCGAGCAGAGTTTGTACCACGACGCGTATAATGACGAGATTTGTCCCATCTGGCAAGGAGACGTCGTGACAGCGTATGTATTTTCGATGTCGTTTCGTTCCTGCCGATCGACTGTCCGTCGTATTTCCTCTCACGTGGCGATCAGACCGGAAACGAACCTGATACCGTCGAAAAGGAATACGGCCGGTTGTTTCGCATAAGCGACGCGGGGACTCGGAATTTTCGTGCTGGAACAGGCGAGGATGGGAAAGAAGAAGAAAAAGGTGAAGAAGGAGAAGAGAAGGGGTCGTGGCACGCGGCGAGAGGAACACGGGGGTCCTATTCTCGGCGGCCGGGAATTCTGCACAGCCTCCGCCTACAGGAACCTCAGACGAGAGCATCGATCTGGGCGTCGGCCTCAAGACACCTCTCTCTCCCCCGCACCCCTCGCTCCAGCTCGTTCCCCTCGCCGTCGCGCCACCATCGCCCCTGTTTCTCTTCCGATCTCTCTTTCTCTCTTTTCTCGCGTTTCGCCTCCTCTCACTCCTCTCCCTTTCGCGCATTACGGACAATGTGCTCCTCTCTCGTTTCCCGCTTTCTTTTTTTTTCTCCCGAAAGTGGACCAAACTAAGGCGGCCGCACGTCTCTTGCGCCCTACGGCCGTGCTCGTATTCTTGCTGGGAATCTTTGATGTTGGATGACGATATATGACGATACTCGCGCAATATTTGATGTTACCTTAAGATATTAAACTGTTTTGATATTTTATGTGTCCACTGTTTTAAGATATGCCAAGTAAAAATATTGTCGTGCAATTTTTTGATATATAATATAGTCATTCTCATTTATCCGTACACGATTAGCTTTGTTGCTAAAATATGCATTTATCTAAAAATTATTTGACAATTATAAAAATGTGGACATTCTGTATGAACAAACCTTTAATATCTTACGAGATAAATTTTTCTTTATGATTGAATCTTCGTGCGTTAATTTTTTTTTTTTTTTTTGTTATTAAACGATAAATATCGATTTTTTTTTTAAGAATGACGAAAACCGCGACGATGCATTTCATTCTTACAAATATTTCTCGTACAAAACATTTAATCGCGGTTTAACAGCATTACGTCAATTTATTTTCTGCAACGACTTATCGGCTATCATCGTTTTGACTGCAATAAGGAATCGCATAAGATAAATTTTCGATATTATATACTTTTTTTTTTTTTTTTTTTTTTTTTTATGGCAGTTCCTATATTCTGAAGTAAATCTTGCTTTTCCTGATCTTTAATTTTGAAATATTCTGCAGTATTTATTTAATTTGAATTTTTTATGCGATTATATGATAAAGAGACTAGATAGAAAATAGATTTTATATAGTGTCGTATATATGAGGAAAGCTTGTCGAAATTAGTTTGCAGTTGTACCAACGTCTGGGTTTTTGGGCGGTCAGAGTGCCGAAAACAACCCCTTGATGCCGCAAGTTTTAGCGGGGGTTGCTATGGTAACACCGAGCAGTTATTTCACTCGTATCGAGCTATTGTGCGTTCTTATCAAAAAATGCGTACAAGAAAAATTTCCTTTGGCTTCAAACAATATCGCGATTGTGTCTATTATAATTAATTTATCGCGTTATTTAATTGACTCTTATAATTTATATAAAGGTATTGAAATTAATCGATTCTTTTCGTTAGCATACGGTATCGCGGATTTTTTAACACGATACAAGATACGAAAGGATGTCTTTTCCTCGTTTTAAAACATGTTTACGATGAGCTACACTTTGTGTCACAGTGTTTTCAGGGGAGTATTTATTCGTAAAGTATTGTAGAAGAGAGAGAATGTAGCCGAGCTATCCGCACGCGAGGATTTGCTCTCGATTTTATCTATGGCGCGGATTTTCCACGCGAATTTCTTTTATTATTTCCTGCATCCGATGATATCATAAAATAACAGAGATATATTAATAGATTTAGAAGCAATATAGCAGCTTTTACGCGAGGTAGGATAAAAGAGTAAAATGGGATTCTAGTATATAATAAAACGTTATAGCGCAGACTTATCTCTTTCTCGTTTGGGAAATACTCAATAGAGCGTTGGACGTACTTATATAGTAAAGGCGTCATTGACCGCGATAATTTTTCGGTAAACTCGCGAAGAAGCGCAAATTAAAGCTTTTTTTTTTTTTTTTTTTTTTTTTTTTTTTTTTTTTTTTTTTTTTTTTCCCGAAATCGAAGGGTATCAGCGTTAATATATTTTGGGGGGGTCGGCGTATATTCTGTGAAATATTATAGGAACGACGTTGAACCTTATTTAGGGTATATATTTCGACATTTTTTTATTTTTTCGATAGATGTGTCTTGGAATATTTTTCACGAGAGTTTCTTATTCCTTTCTTTTGCATCTTTTTATAAAATAAAAAATTATACGTACTATACATTATATTAAACTGAGCGATAGATATTTGAAATAATTATGGAGAACGAAGGATTTTTCTTTGTACGATTCAATTCACTTTCTTAAGAGAAAATTAAATTTAACTCAAATATTCTGAATCGGTCACTTCAATCTTAAGATTAATTCTCTCAAGTTGTTCGAAGAAAGCGCGCTAGTCTAGTGACATTTCAATTACACGGTGCGTTACTCTGAATTTATAACAACATATCGAACATATATATATTTTTTTAACTGGTCAATAATTTTATTACGATTGTTCACCCCCATCGCTGTCGAGTGTGATCCTGAAGGGATCGTTCGTCTACCTCTCGCGACATCACGGCTACGTGGAATCGGAGTCCCCTGGAACCCGGTTAAAAATTGCGTAACACGTACAGCCGGTCGATTACCTCAGGCGTGTGGATGCCATTGCATTGCGGTGCAATGGCGGTAGCCGTCACTCTGCAAGGTGATCTCGTTACAGAGATATACGCATTCCGCGCAATTACGTCAACTCGCAAATTACGTAACTCGCGTGTAGGCCGATTGGGATTTCACGAATTGAATCTCTCTCGCGCACATGTTGATTTCGCATTGATTCGCATAACTTAGATTCTACGATGCGATTCTACGTATTATATGTAGTGATTTTCTTAATAAATAGTAACAAATTGAGGGCGCCTAAGAAGATAATAAAATGAAATATAAGACGCGATTATCATTCGTATTAATAATTCCAATATATCAAGTAATTTTGCTTAAAATTACAAAATATTGCTAAAATGTCAATTAGTCTAATCTTTGAAAAAAGAATACCAACAAGTTTTTTAATAGTTTTAATAAAATTATTAGTTTAATAGAGAGATAGCTATCAGATTTTTGCATTGAAAATAATTAACTCTTTCTATATGTGCATTTGCATTATCTAAAATTTTCTCATTAAGCGATAGTATCTGTTAGTATTATTTTATATTGTTCAATGCATTAATAGTACAATCTAAATAAATCTTACCTGTAACGTTTGCGCGCGAATGCCACATACAAACTGAATCCTAGTTTCCGTCATTTTTTTTTTACGACTAGATTCCTAATAGGGGTTTCTGTGACAAGACCTAAGATTTGTTGCGGCCATTATAAATAAAGTAGCGCGAGAATCGCGAGATTCAGCGATAGAAAACGGTGTCGGTTGTACCGCCTCTAACTGCGGAATCGTCGGACAGTATCTTCGGACGAGAGATTAACCGAGTCCTAAATCTCGCGAGGCAGAAATCTTGGCGCTGATTGGACAACTTTCGTAAAATTTTCGATACCGACGAAGAATAAATTTCCGAACAATACAATTGATACACGCTTCTAATTTTGCAACAAACACCCGATGATAGAAACGTTAACGATCATTTTGCAATAGTTGATATTCTTATGCGGTGATACATATATGACACAAAAAGAATTTTTAAATAATAACAAAGTTTACATCTATCTACATTTTATTTAATTTTAAAATCGACGATTTAATTTTTGCCATGATTTTATGAAATATATTTTTCTGCACTTTTAGAAATTTATTCTATAACCCGAATTAAACAAAAAATGCAAATGCATTGTTGTATAAAAAGAAAAATTCAATTCTTTACATATATATTTTCAAGCAAATATATTTTCTAAATTCATGATCTATGGCGCTTTGAAGGAACGAAGAAGAGTGGCAGAGTTTTCCGAGTTTACACGTGAGCGATCTGAAACAAATGATAGCTTTTGGCGAGGCGTGAAATTAGGTACATACATAAAGGTATGATATCTGAAAGAAAGAAGAGGGACCGACTGCGCTGCGTCTTCCATCGACTGCGAGGATCATCCCGAAGTGATAAGATATAGGCGTCGTATATATTCTCGAGAGGATTTATTCTCGCAATGCAAGAGGCATTGCGACGCCGCGGCAATGATAATCTCCCTGCCGCGTCAGCTCAAATCGTATCGTAGGACGAATGAGATTTTATACGAGTGCGAAAGTATCGCTCGCTTTTCATCTCCCTCGCCCTTTTTTTACAAAACACTTGAATGTAATTTTGCGCTGTTAATGACACCGGAAGCTTTATTATATATCGAAAGGAAAAATCGTTTGGAAAAACATGATAAATAGCTTTTTATATATTGAATCTTACACGAATGAGTATATCGGAAGAATTAAGAATTAATAAGTTTTAATTAGTTAAAATTGTAAAAATATATAGGTCGTTTGCCTTTTATTCAAATTTTATTACCTTCATAACAAATCGTAGTTCTCCATGTGTTGTCATCATTATTATTATTATTTATGATAGAGTCTCTCATGGAAACTTTTACTAAACTCCAAAAGAATAGAATCCGGAGACGTGGAATTCAACTTGGGGCATTGACATCAGCAGTATAATCGTATTACGCGGTGTCTTTGAAAAGGCTCTTTCGCGAAAGCATACGACTGTAACTGATTGTGGCTGTAACGCTGCACGGCAAGGGTTGATGTTTACTGGAAAGCAATAAAACTGCTGGAGACTCGTATAAAGCCTATATCGTGTAGCTTTCGCATTCTCGCGTGTCGCTTACACGCGCGAAACAGCACGGCGAGTACACACGTCCGCGTTTCTTTCTTTAACGTACTTTACGATGCGTCAGTGTCGTGACTGAGGAATGCATCTCGAACGTGTAATGTGGCGTTAGCTCCGGATTACCCGCCGGTATCGTTCGATTTATACAACGGAACGACCGGATAAAAGTTCTCTCCGCCCTCTCGATGAAGTTGGCGCGTTTTACTCCGAACTATTACTCGAGAACGAATCATTAATATGTCATAAATCATAAGAATAATTAACGTCTAGAAAGTTACGACTGTTTGAAATATAAAAATTTAAAGTTCAAGCAGCTGGAATTTTTTTAGAAGCAAGGATCTTAAGAAAGTAAGTATACTTAATAAGTCAATGGGTTTTTTTTTTTTCCCCAGAGGAGATACGTTTATGTATCTTTAGAAATGAAAATATATTATATTTTTACATTTATTCTACAAAACGAAACATAACAATAAATATATACAATATTTATGCTAATAAAAAATAATATTATGTAATATATAATATGTATAATACAAGACGTAAGAGCGATAAAAATAAAATTGCTATTGAAATAACATTTGCATATAATTCTCTAATGATTGTAAAGATCTCTGGAAATTACATATAGACGTATAATTTGAACAGATATATTATTTTTATTATTGTTTACGTGTGCGATGACTGTGAGAATAGATGTTAAAAGAATTAAGATTTTATGTTTGTAGGGGTTTCTAGAAGGCTCCCGATAGAGACGTGTAAACGAATCTGTAACAAACTTAGGACCCGGTACGGCGCTTTTGAGCGATGTCGTAAAAGTATACCGTAAAAGATCCCAGATTGCTCACCGGAGGCGTTGACGCGCCGGTAGAGTCGCGTTCCTTGCTATTACTCTCCTACACGTATATACTCGAGTAGGACATCCGAAACTATCTCGTAGCGTGTCGCGAAATCTGGCTAACGCAAACTGAAACACGAGTAAGCGCAAGTTTCTGCTCTCTAGGCTCGTATTTCGCGATAATTATGGAATTAACACCGGAACTCTATAAATAAGTTTAACACCTTTAGCGGATGAAACGCGCTAATCTGTGTCTGTCTTTGCAAAAAATGTTATGAATCGGAAAATCTCATCCTTTTTAAAGTATAGTCTATTATTTTTCCAAGTATTTTTTTTTTTCCTTCGACAGAAGATCCAATGCATTTATCTTATCTATATATGAAAGAGTTATTATACTCACATAGCTATACGACTACGTCTCGCGAAATTTATTTATATATGTATACTTAAAATATACGTGAAATTGCTTCTCGCAGTGTAAACGATTAATCATTTCTAGATTGCCTTTTTCCATGAAACCATCTGACAGTTGAAGCAAACGCTTTTTCCATTGCGCGTGCAGGCACGCGGCTTGCATTTTGTTTGTATGGCTTCCGTTTCCCTTCACCGGCAGCCGGACTCTATCCGCTTTCACAGATATCCCGCGTACATTCCGCGAATAGAATATGCAATGGACACAGCTGCCACAAACGCGAGGAAAGGTCGAGTCCGTCGGGTTACTACTACGCGGCATGGCACTTTTGTGTCGGATTTTGCAATGATTTTCTTGGTTGAGCAGAAAATGAGTAAACCTTTAATTAACTTTAAACGAGCCTTCATAGTATTTGTGAGGACTAGCTTTTTGCCGCGCGTCCGCAGCAGATGCTGGAGGCGCGAAATATTAGTCTGTTGTTTAATTCGTCGGGGAGCAGATGCTGTTCTAGAGAAAAAGGGGCGATATGTTAATTTCTCGGTTTAGATAGTTTTTCTAGAAAACTTTTCAGATATACATAATGCTTGTTACATTAGACGATTATAAATTAATTCTCTTATTGTACGAATTATTTGTACATTTATTGGAAAGCTTTTATGTATATCTATTAATACTTTTTTTATATATTATCATAAAAGAAAATAAGAATTTGAAATGAAAAAGAAACACATAAAAGATTCGAGAATATTACTCCAGTCATATTCAGTTTGATCGAATATTTCGCGAGATACCTGACGCGATCATTCGCGCATATTGAAAAATTGCAGGTGTCGCTGGGTTTTTTTTTTTCTTCCTCGCACTTTCTACCTTCGTGCAGCGAGGATTAAAATTTCCACTTTTTACAGTCCTAAACATCGTGTAAATGCATCTCTCGATGACATGTTGGAACACACGATGAATGCCTTTTATCTCTCTCTTTCTATCTATTTCTATCTCCATCTTCTTTCTCGCTTTACTGATTCTTTCGATTTGAATCTGCCGATCTGTCGAAGAATACTTGCATCTTGCGGCACGATGCATCAATGCATATTCATCTGAGTAATATTTTTATACGAAATTACGCGAATATCAAGATTGAATTTTTTATACGCGACAGGATTTGTCAGCGGCGAGAAATATTTTGAGGAAATGCGTAAATCAATGATTGAAACGTGCTGGACGGAATACGATGCCGATGAGCGAATCTAAATCGCAATCGGCAAATTATTTAATCATCCTCGACGAATCAGATCTGTCGATTCTGCTCCAACAGCTTATCTTAAGTGCACAGAGATAAGTTTTCGCCTGGTTAATGTATCGGTTTATCTCCGGCGTATGGTTCAACTTAGTTTCCCGATGGATAATGGAGTTAGTACGTTTTGATTGCAACCCACCGTGCACGTAACTCAAAGCGATATTGTTCCAACTCCTCTCCACCGACTGCTCTCGCAATCCCGCTATATTAAACTAAACGTATTATCCGCTAAATCGCATTACGATCATCGTGTAGTTGTATCCTTAATATCGCCAATAATAATCCGATCATTACTTTTGATTCCAGTATTCGCGCAGTTTAAATGGCAAGAACGTGAAATTATTTGAAATTAGATTTTGTTTAGAAAATTTGTTATTTATTTATTTATTTATTTATTTATTTATTTATTAAATAGTGAAATTTTCAAAAATTAATATCTCAGGCATCGGCGCAAAAAAATATTTGAAAGATATAGAGAAAAAGAGAAATGGGTCAGGCAATTTTATACTTGTTGTCGTTGAACGGAGTTATTCCACGACGAGAGCTTTGCGCACAGATATCACGGGTTCCCTGGTACTTGTTCAGGCGGTGAAATCGGCCATTTGTCATCGTCACCCTCCCTTCCCTTCTTTCTTCTCTCCCTTCCTTCTCCCGTCATCGTGCCGGACGGATTTTCCCTTCGCGGATGGTTTCCTGAAGCACAATAGCGGCGCGTGCATACACTTAGCGAGAGACTCGTCCCCTTTCTTCCCCCTTTCGGTGCGTCGCTCGTTCACCATCGATCATAATTACGAAAGTGTTGCAGGCCCGTCGCCATGTAAAGACAATTAGAATTAGCCGCGCTGGGGTAATTATGACGTCGTTAGAGCCATGACCCGATTATTATTACGATTAATACATATTCATCTCACATCGTATATGCGTGTGTGCGTAGTCGCGCAATTACCGGCAGCGCTATTTATTAGCTATAGATTTTTTTTTTTTTTTTTTTTTTTTTTTTTTTTTTTTTTTTTTTTTTTTTTTGTAACTTTAATCGTGTCTCTCGACATCCTTTAATCGTGCTCGGTTGTTTTCTACAGTCGCAGGGACTCTACGGAAGTCGATCGTTACGATCGTTCTCAATTGTCGGTTGCATGCACAACTTTATAAACCCCCTCATTTTCCACTTTCTACTTTGTTGCACCGACTTTCCGTCGATAATGTATTCTGTTCAGTGGAGACATTATATCCCTTAGAAAATTGCATTAAATAGGACGTAAAAAAACGTCAGTTTGTATCCTTGGAATTGGATGTATTATACAATGATATTTTATATCGAAAGAATGTAAATTTTTATACATATATATATATCCGACAATTTCTCCTCAAATTTATATTAAATTTAACAATCAGTAATTTTTTCTCATTTTGATAATAAATAAATTTATTTTATCTCTCTATTTAAGCTTACACAATCTAATATAATTGACATATAGTTAGCAACTAAATTATGTTTGTATGAGTGACAATGATGTTTGATAGTTAACGATCACGATTAACGAGAACACACATTGATCTCGGTGCAATATTATAAAAACAATAGACGCTTGCGCATATTTCGCGTCTAATTAAACGATGACACCGATTTGGCATTTCGGTTTTGTATATTCTATCTTTTCCCTTTTTGCGTGTATGTATATGTAAATTTTCCTCCTCCTTTCTCTTCTTTCTCAATACAATCATAAGGTTAATTCGTGGAAGAGCGTCGTTAAGAACACGCTTGCTTATTAATGCAATTACTGTGGCGTGTGTGACGCTCGTATAAGTAGATACCTGCCCTTGTTTAACACGTTTCTTCATTAGCTGACGATTTCGTGCGTCTTTCTTCATCTTTTCACATACGTTTTTATCCTCGTCTCGTCGTTCCTGCGGTTGGCATTAATGTTTAAGTCGCCAACATCGCGATCACCATTATGCTTCTTATTATCGTGATTATCGTCATCGTCGTCGTCATCGCCGTCGTCGTTATCATCATCATTATTACAGTCTGCTTCCACGTGGTTTTCATCGATCACGGCACTAGTTCTCTCACCTCTATACAGTATCGATTATTAGTAACACCGGTTTGACCCCGTATCGCTTCGAAGAATCCGCCGATGTAAGGATGCTTTTAACCTGGAATTACAAGATAATGTCGAGAATCTCGTTATTTGCCGCGGATTGATCCGCCTCAGGTGTACCCTACTTTAGCGGATGCGACACTAAAATATTTTTAGCCATCCTCAATCAACGAACGATATCGCTCTTAATCATTAAATTCACGTTTCGCAGCTGTAACAAACGATTTCGCGAGCATAACTGCAAATTCGTTTTATTTCATTGTTTAGACAAGCAGTTGATAGGATTTTTTAAACCTTTAAGAATAGTCTCTCGGCAGTGATGACAATGTGTCTTTATGTAGCCCGATGCTTCCCATGTCTCCTGACATTATCGGCCTAGTTTTCACGCGCCTGCTTGTCCCCTTCCGCATCGAGTATCTCGCAAACCGCAAGTTGATATCGTGTTGCAAAATGGAGCAAGTAGCGAGACGAGATTCTCGAGCGTGAACATGTGTAGTATAGAATCGTCGTATTGTAAAGTATGTTATCGTTCAAAGATTTTCGAGCGTTTTCTGTCATCGAAGATTATAGGCACTATTTGCGTCATTTTTCTTTCAAGCCGATCATGATCAGGAAACGTAGAGGGCGAAGGATTCTTCTCTTCGCTGGAAAAACACATTAACTTTAAAATTCAATTTTTATCATTATATTTAATTTTGCTATATATACGAAATTTCCTAGAAATTAATGAAATTGAATCTTTGAGGCTATTATTTGGTATTTCCATAAAGCGCAATTATAATTACTCGAAATAAAAGCAAAATTAAATTTTTATAAATATTTTATAAAAACATACGTATATATTTCCTCTATAAGAATAGTATGCAAAATCTTTTTCTCTAGTCAGGGTAACATTTATATACTATATATTTTATAATCAGCTTTTTCAAGTGCAGACAAAACTTCGAGTGTAATTATAGTTTCGTGCGAGATTTAAATTATTTTTTAATTCTCTCTTCGTCAGTCTAGTTGTTTTTTTTATTTTTATTTTTGTTTTTTTTTTATTGGTCCAATTACATCTTGTAGTAAAATTCGAATCAGATCGGAACTGAAAACACAAATATCTGTATCGATTTGTCGTTTATCGAACGCACCATGTGATGCCGTTTACCGGTATTCATGAATCATTAAAGTGTCGAACAAAGGGAACAACGATCCTGGATAATTCGCGAGAAAGACTCTGTCGTTCGACAGTGCCGCGATAAAGGAACGAAGGGGATATTATATTGGGATACGATGACTTGAATTTAGTAGACTCACATTACACTTAACGAAGTTTCGAAGGCCATGAAAAATTCAGTTTGTAGAATGGCTGGAAAAGAAAAGATTAATCATAGCAATTTCGCGTTACAAAACCTTTAGCAGTCGATAAAATTTGAGATGAGAAGACGATATGAAACCTTTTAGTTCGATAAATGTTTCTTTTCTTTTTATCTTTCTGTCCTCAATACTTTTGCAGGTTTATTTTAACGTCGAATCTTTATGATTTTTTTTGCACAAAGTGTATATAATAAAAAAATAAAAGTAATTTCGTAGATTACTTTATTCTTATCTTGTATTTTCGACCGTGTGTTTTTTACGGATAAAGATCATTTCAGTGTAATGTAGCGACTTTATAATTCGGAGACTATAAAACATGCACCTGTATGGTATATATTCGACCGCTGCAGAGATAAGAATCGTTTTAGTACGGCACAGCAATTCCTTAAATTGGACGATCCTTTGTAAAAGGGCGAGCGGAGGGAAATGTTCTGGTTATCGGTGAAATTATCAAACGGCAGGTCAAAAAGAAACCCGCTCAATTAACTTTCCACCAGTACTTGATTTCGTGTATAGGAACGGGCGACTTCCACTCCGTTTTCGGCGAGTCATTAGCCTAATTAGCCAATATGCGGCCGGAAGTAATTCCCGAGAGTCGCTACTGCTGGCACTTTCGCGTGTCGCCGATCATTTCCTTGTTCCTGCGAAATCTAATTTCTAATGCGATGTGCGATTTCTGAACGGAAAATGGTGCCGTGCCGCAGGCTACAGGTCTCGTGTACTGCTCTCAACATGTATAATACTATTATAATACTATCTGAAAGATTATTATCCTAACGTATCGTGAATAATCTTTTGTGACGTCAGAGTAATCTTCTTCTCAGAAAAGAATCTCGTGTGCGTATTATTTACTGTGAGACTGTATTAGCAATTAATATATGTGTAAGAAGAATGTGCATTCTAGAATTTTTTTCATAGAAATTTCACGCCTATTTTTCCATATATGTGTAATATTAAGGCAATTTTTATTTCTTACAATTTACCAAAATTATAATTATAAATTTTTTTATATTTCAACAGACATTGCGATCACTAGTCTCGTATATTCTGTCTAAACAAAATAATTTCCTCGTAAAAGCGCAAGCGCTCGCAAATGGAATATATTATAAATGATCAATTCGACGACAAGGCTAACGTGCCCTAAAAATACGAATTCCGATGATACAAATTGAATGAATAATTCACGAGATTAGAATCCCCGCGAGCCCGCTCTCGGTAGTAGTGTAGGTGTAGGGGAATCGCCGGCCGCAAATACCTAGCCGTCATTGCGCGCGTTCGACGATAAACTCTCTCGATAGAGAATAACATTTACCCGGTTACGAAACAAATCGCGGAATGCCGAGGATGCCGATAATAAAGGCAAGCACGTTCGGCAAAGAAGCAGCAGCGACCCCATCATGTTCCCGCCGCAAGACGAGAAGACGGCGAAATGCCCTCTCCCCTGTCTCTTCCTCTCTTTACTCTCGCCTCAGGCTCGAGAAGAAGTCTCGGCTCCCGTGCACCGCGATTCCGCAAACGCCGCAATTAGCCTGGAACTCTAAGGATACGACTGAGGTAGGTCGCGAAGTTCTTCACCGCGATCTATTGTATTTCCATAAATATTGGAAAACCCGTCAAAGTAGAAACTCCTTTAATTTGGAATCCTTGGAAAGTAAAAAAATTTCCGAATTTTGGAACACGTCAGATCTGAGGATATTTTTTCTTTTCATTTGTCACCGGCTTCGCCGCCTCTCTATCCTCTCGTCGCGTTCGTCTTTTTTTCATTCGGCTCAATTGCTCCGACGTCATTGCGCGTCTATACGCGCAGCGAAAACAATTACGAGAGTACGTACATCCACCGCGTAAGATAAGTCGGTGTCATAAATTACGGTACACAATATAAATGCAAATTTAATGTCGACCGGCCTACTGCTATTTGCGTTTGCTCTCGCGTTCCCTCCAAGACAGCCGACTCGGAACGAGTCGCGCAATATCTTCTTATGTCCCTTCAGTCCGTAACGCAAGATGAAAACTTTTAGAGCGCATTTGATGACTCGCCATTACAAGCACGGTACGATTTACGTGGATGAACGAGATGCTAATCTTAACAACGCGATATTAACGAAAATAATTTTGTGCATGTGTGTGATGTGTGAATATTTCCATTCTCAAAGTTACGTTTGTAATGTTCAGAAATATTTTTTGCGTGTCATTACATGAAACGATCGGGTTGTAACATTATCCACTTTTATTTTCTCGATCGTCCATCGTGGAAAATTTTGAAAGATGTATCTAATGCCATTAGCCTTTCTCGTGAGATTCGCCAAAAATCTCGTAATACCCAGAGGGTTAATGTTTTCGCGTCAAAGGCTAGTTGCTCGTGGCGAACGCACATGGAAGCGTTTTAAGCGATCCTTTGGGCGAGGTTGAGCGCACGTTCCATGAAAATTTTCGCAAACGGGCGTAATTCGGGAATCTGTAAAGTACTTTCTTGTAATATTCTTCTCCGGACGATACCAGGAGCGTAGCCACCTTTTATCAAGAATAAATGTAGAATCGCGTATCTGTTTTTTATTTTTATAAAAAAATTAAATCAACGTAAAAATAATAATAAGAAGCAATAATGGAAGTGATAGAGGAAAACTAAAGAGATAAATGTACCGGGAAGAATGTTTTGATCGGGATTTTATTTAAATAATAAATCTGATTATGATTACATAATTTTTATTTACGCACACACATAACAGGACGAATGTATCAAAACAACGATTGAATATGTCAAAATATACATTCCTAGAGAGAGAGAGAGAGAGAGAGAGCTTTGTCTCGAGAAATAAAATATTATACCTACTTACATTACTGCGACATGTGCGCGATTTAATGCGTTCAACGAATTGCTCCCAGGCCACTCGTAAAAAGACGTGCGTACAATTTGATCTAACGATGCCGCGGGGCGAATAAAAAAAAACTGTATTATAGCGATCAAACGACTTTGCGATACGGTCTGCGAGCTAGCGGGACTGGCGTTAAAAGGGCGGGTGTCGGCTTTACTATCCCCGTGAAGCACGCGATGCGCCCGTACGTCTCGTTCGGGACGAAAAATTTACTGCCAATTCTCTCCCGGTCGCGCGCTGGATTATTGCCGTAACGTCGGTCGTTATTGCCTGAGTAACAATTACTTTGTTAATTCGCGCCACGAGGGTTGTCAGACCGGATATTGCGCTACACGAGTTATCTCAGTAAATGTGACCGACAAATTGAATCTCTGAAAATGCCTTGCATGCAAAAATAGGACAATGAAGAAAAATATATAACTCGTATCTTAAATTTTTTAAATCTTTTTATGATTTCTATATATGTAATTTTCTCTCTCTCTCTCACATATATATATATATATATATATATATATATATATATATATATATATATATTGATAAAACCGCCCTTACAAAACATATAAGGATAATAAAAATTGTATATATAGCAGAACAGAATAGAATATTTCGAAATCATTAAAAAATTTCTAAAGAACACGTCTCTCTCTTTCTTTCTATTAGTTTGCACGTACATAGTTCACAATCGCAAAATGCAGAGACGCAATCCAATCAGCGAGTTGGCACAAATTTACCACGGTCATTGTTTTAACTCCGCAATTATTAACAGTACGGTTTTGCCATCGACAATATCAATTACGACACGATTCGTATGCCGACAATAGAATTGACGAATGAAGGATAGGTCGAACGGCGGGAGATCATTACGATGACCGTGCCATTTTGCGGAATGCAAGTGAAATCGGCGTTCGGCGATCGCTTGCTTGTACCGCTATAATAATATAATATATCGTGTAGGAAGAACCGTGCTTGATTTTTAACCAGTGCTTTCTCGTTCGAAGACAAAAAAGAAAAACGCATAGGTTTGCATTTCCCGACGATGACGACGACGGTCGGACGCGCTGGGTCCGATACACGTCTCGAGGTAACGTCATTTTAAATGCATTTTGGTATGTATGTCGGGACACGTACGTACGACGGAGACGAATGTATGTGTGTGGTGTAAGCACAGGTCGAAGGACCTTCGAGTTTGCACTGTAACTATACGTAAGCGTAAACAGCGTCGATCAATCGCTAGCATGCGGATATTTGCGTGTGTGTCGCGCGACGCGTGTACGCAACATTAACGCGGTCCGTGTGGTGGTGAGTCGTAAGCCGCGTTACCGTAATTTTCTTTGTTTCGCATAATAAGCGACGCTGATTAGCTACGTGACCTGGCACCTTCACGCCGCGTCTCTGTCGCGATGCGCTCGCTCTTGCGAACACGATACGGGGGAGAAAAACGAGCTCCTCGTTCTATTTCTTCTCACGCTGCGCGTCGTACAACCGATGCAAGTAAACCTTTGCCAAACAGCAGCGTAGGTCACTTGTCTCGATTGTCTCGAAACGTATCTCTACAGCTTTGACAAAGCAACTTTGGCCAAAAATCATTCGTTTCACGTTTATTTCAAAAATGTCTTTAATAAGTATATTATAGAATGATGGATAATTAATTAGTAATAGCACAAAAAAAGAAAAGTTATTAAAAAGAAAGGTTTACATATGAGAGATTCAATATTGAAAATTTCGAGGTTGTTAAATATAAAAATGATTCTAAGCTCGTGATAGAGGCGATGGATTGGATTTTTTTTTTACTTTTTTATTATTGTTATCATTATTATACATATTTTTTACTGAAACATTTATTTTACTATAAAAAAAAGCAGTAAATAAATTATTCATCTATATAGATAGACGTTTTTTCGACAATCGAATTTTTTTCGAGTTAATACACGTATTTTTTCTACCGAAATTTATTTGAGCGGTTGCTCGTGCCCGATTTGGGTGGCAGATTAATTTGTTTTGCGTGCACGGGTCTTTTTTGCATTTTTCGTATTACTCGTAGCTCAATCTCAGTCGCGCGAGGGGCAACTACCAGGAAAACCGCATTTAATCGTCTGAACCCGCCGTGACGTTGATACGGTCGTAAATAATGTCCTGGCAGTGCGAAGCATCGTCCGTATAACTCGGTTCACCTACCTACCTAACACGCATCGCATGTGCATGCGTGCAGCCTGGCAATGGCACCCCCGTGTCTATGAGCGAATCACGGCTTTTCCCCTCGTTCTTACGCTACCCGCAAATTCGCCAAACGAAATTTCACAAGTATAAACGGTTGGAGATTTTGTCGAGCTGCTCGCTAAAATCGTGAAAAGAAAGCAGGAGATGCAGATTAATTGATTACAATAGCAATCTTAGAAATTAACTATGCGAAAAAATTAATTCATAGCTTTGTCACGAATTTTTAGCCATTTTTATACGATTTAATAGCATCAAAATTTTGTCATAAAAAATTGTTTTAAATTTTGTTCTCTTTTGTACTGTTAATTAACTGTTAATTACGTTATTGTCCGATTATTATATAATTTGTATTACACAGACTTTTTTTGAAATAAATGAAACCCAAAATATATTGCGAAATCATCAAGACAAGGAACTCCTCGCTGTAATTTGATACAAAAGTTTAAATTATCAATAATATAAAATTATTTATTATATGATGATAAAATATATTTAAGAGATTGCCTCTTTCCTATGCAATAAGTATCAAATATATTTTTCTTTTTAATTTAGTATAATATTTATTGATATGTCAAGTTTTGTCAAATATATTAATTATAATTCATATTTTGCCAATAATATTAATTTTAATCGTTTGAAAATGTTTTTTTTAAATATGTCATGATATTTTCTCTTTCTTATTACTATTTCTCTTCTTTTATTGTGATCTTACATGATGACCTTTATAATTGCCATAGGTCGTAATGAATTATTAACGAAGAGCGATATCTTGATGAGGTCCCTGAATGTCATGCGATACACATCATCGATACCGTGAAATGTGGATAATTTATACGGGTGAGGCATCCGAGAAAAGGAAAGATTAAAAAATGTACTCTCCGTTTTGTTTTGCAATGCGCATATATTTCGCGCGTTCTTGCTCTATAAAACTACGCAATCTAAGCGTAATAGGCTTTGAAACTCTTTTAATTACGTAATTTCAACTATCTTTGCGAACCTATGTCGTTAAAAATGAAGAAAAGAATAGGTTTTAATGGTTGTTTAATCGCGTTGAATGATAGTTTTCCTCCTAGTTTTATTAAAATGTCTGTCTTGTCACGGAAAAATCTGCTAAGAGAGTTGGTTCGCGAAAATAAAAAAATTTGTTAAGTAATTTGTTAATTGCTTTAAAACATATGTTAGAAAATTATATTTTAATATAGAATGTGTATGGAAAAAAAAAATGAAAAGTGTGAAACAAGTGAGAATAGTATTAAGAAAATTAGAAAGCTCTTACTGCTATACACTCATACGTTTTTGTTTTACGAACGATATCGCGATCGTGCGGAAAAAGGGAACCGGATTACAAGGAGAAATATCGTCGAAATTAATCAGTCGGATGGAACGGGAAAAACGTCAATGGACTTCCACGCGAGTGATTTCTATACAGAGCCGCGTTAAATTTTCATACTTGACCAGTTTCAACCGTCTCGAATGTATCCTCGAAGCGCTCCCTACGATCGGCCTGATCGATTGCGGTAGTCGCCGATTATTAATCGGAGATGAAGAATGAACGCCAGCTAACTTAACTAACGATTGAAAAGAATCTGCACATCTTCTACATCGTTTGCCATTCGCCGCGTGTAAATGAAATTGTCACGAAAATAACTGCAAGTAAAGAAAAATGTCATACGTTTTCTGGCTGATACGTCTTCCTTTAATTAGCTAGGACCGGTCTGACGAGTGATTTGCCTGAAATCGCGGAATGCGCTTCGCGATGCGAGGATAGCCGAATAGCAGAGAACTGGTTACAAGTCTCCTTATCGTTATCTTATATTTGCTTTCATCAACATCGATTAATTCTAGTCTTACTTTATATGTTTCGTTATTTTTATTATGACCGGACTGATTTAGAAAATAATTATTAAAAAATTGATTATATTTTAAAAGATTACAAGTGAAATCGCTACTTTCCAATCACGGAGTCTACGCGCCCTATTCACCTCAATTTGAATTTTCAAGTCAACGGTGATAGTCACCATATATGGCAAAGATTTATGCGAGAAGACGCGTTTCATACGTGTCACGTCGATATATCGACATACGTTATTCGCGACGACAGGACAGGCCGAGAGAGGGAGGAGAGGCTGAGATTAGCGCGAATAATCTCGTAATGAGTCACCGGGTCATTCCGTGTGGCCGTACATAGGAAAGTCAATGAGTTTGTTGACTTATCATGCCATGATCGCTGCCTTGCTCGGTATCGGTCTATCATCGTTCTCGCTTAGATTTCTGATGTAATATTTACATTTCACCGCAATATCTCGAGACATGGCAAATTAATCAAACACTTTTTATTTAACTTATCATTTATATCGGTATATTTTACTCAGCATTTATAATGTCACAACCTTGACGCTCGTGCAGCAACTTTATCGTAAAATTGCGGCGCTTTATTGAGAACAGAATCGATTTCATTATCAATCGTGACGAAAGTTTCGTATTTAAAAATCATCATAAAAGATGATGTATTTAAAATAAAAATTATCTCAATTATTTCTCTAGCTACTGATATATCGGCAGACGGATCAATCGATTCGAAAATTTGCAATTATTCTGTATAAAATAATTTCCACGATAAATATATATATATACTGATAAGAGAAGATTATTTTTAATAACTTTTCACACAATTATTCTCTCTTTATCATAGATAAAAATAAGCTTAATAACAAAAGATCACTCTGACATTTCCTTAGCGGTAGCAAAACATAGAATTCTCAGGTGTCATCGATCCTATTTCTCGATTGGCTGACAGCTCATCAGCTGATCGTATATTAATCAGCTCGTATACTAATTTCCTTGCGAGTCTCGATTTTCTCTTTTTCTCTTGTCTATGTTCGACGACTCGGTATCGTGTAGCGGCTTACCATTATCGTACGAAGACTGGGCGACTTGCATTCGCCATATTCGCATGCATTAAATGCAACCAGGATACATATATACGGCGGGGCCGGTCCGCCACCGCCGATCTTGGTTATTCGGGTTAAATACACAAGAAACTAATAGCTGACCATTTATCCATTAAGTAACGTTGAGCGACGTCTGGCGCAATCCCTATCCGCGTGGGCGGAAATTTACGATACGCGCTCGCATCGCAAATTGCATCCCCGCATGGTCCGTGTAAATCTCGGATAATTTCCGTATCGTTTTAAACATTAGAGTTATTTGAGCCTCGATTGTATATACACTTGGTGTTCAATCATAACACAATCGCTGTATTTATTATTCCTTCGTTTTTTTCTTCTCAATTGATAAATAAATACATTTAGATACGCTTATTATTTATCTTTCTAAATAATATTTACGCGTTCCGTTACGCTTGTTACTCGATAGCTCGTTTCGAACGGGAGGCAGAATAGGAGCTGCGCTTCGTTTTCTCCTCTCCCGATCACATCGACGGAAAGGATTTCTCTATCGAGTTCACATACCCGGACAAATCGGCCCAATCGTAATCGCTCGTTTATCAGTCGAGATGTATACCTCGTCTCCCTTCGTCTCGGATTTCGTCGTCTTTCAACAGATATATCTTATCGAGCCCCGAGATGGAGGCTTACTCGACCGTACGCGGAACGTCTGGTACGTTAAATACCGATACTGTATTCTTCCTTGTATCAATGTATACACATACATACACACACACACACACACACACACATAATTTTCTACCTCTCTACCCTTTCGCTTTCGCGAAACGATACCGACGAACGGCTCGAATGTTATGTCTGGACGAGATTCGCGATAATGCGTGCCAGTTGCATTGTTATGTCATTGCGATATCTCAATTACTCTCGCGACCACACCGCGTACGGCGTTCACGTATACGGGTTCGTATACCGGCGCATTTTCTGTTGTTCTCCTAGAAATAATTTTTTTCTTCGATGATGTAAGCCATGCTCGTTAATTAACGCGAGAAAAGAATTAATCCGATCTTATCTTTATTTTCTTTTCTCTTTCTCTCTTTATAGATTGGTTATATTATATTATAAATTATAATAAAATTATGTTATTTTTAAAATCTTTTTTTTTTTTTTTAATTTATTTTCCATTAAAATATATATAATTTTTTAGAATTTTACACACAAAATGCAATAAACGTTTGTAACAATGTAATAAGAATTCATGTTTAAAATAATTGTCTGTGACATGCGTGAGTAGAAAATGCCGTGTCGCGATTAGAAACGTTGCGAATGATAAAATCGACAAGTTGCAAGAATTTCCGGCATACGGTGCGCGATAGTGTCGTAGTTGTGCACCAGCATTGTAAATTGCCCGTATGCAGCTCGGCTATACATTTTATCAATCGATAAAAAAAACAAAAAAAAACGCCGTATTATAATTATGCATCATTTACTTATTTAAAAGAAGAAATATACGTCGTGTGTGTATGTGGAAAGCGATTTTACTTTACAGTTTACAGTTAATAATATACGGCATTAATATATAGTTGGGGACAGTTTTGTAGTTGCACATCACTCAGTATACGACGAGATTGGAGACGAGTATAACGGTGGACGATCTCGTTAGTCGATCTCAGGGATTGACGTGAGCTTGACGAATGCACATTTCTATTTCCTGCCGGAACACAGAGAGACAGAGAGAGAGAGAGAGAGAGAGAGAGAGAGAAGGTAGAAAAGGGAAGACAGAAAGGACGACATTACAACGACGATAATGGGAGTCCAGGTTGCTCGTACGCATGTTTCCTCTTCTCTCTGTCGAGAGTTCTCGCCTTTTAACCCAATTCTTCGCTTCCCTACGTTCGTTGTTCTCTATTCTCTTTATTTTGTTCCGCGCGCGCGATTCTTGCGATCCACGATTTCACCTCGGCTTCTTCTGCCTCTTCTTCTTCTTCTCCTCCCTTCTTCTATCTTCCGCCGTCGCCGCTTTGCCCTCTTCTCCTTCTGCCCCTTCTCGAGGCTACATACAGGCTCGTTGCATTCCAGAGCCTCGAGAGTGGAAGGACCTCGTCAAGGTAAGCCGGTCTCTCGCGTACGCGTGATCTCGCCCCGTCGGCATGCGCGTTCCTCAATGACGTTCCGCGCGCGGACTTCGCGATGATGATGGGCGAGAGTGATGCCGATAGCGCACCTGCTCGATCCTTTGATTTTTTCCTCATCGATTCTCTCGAAATGCATTACGCCAGTTGTCCCTCGCCGAATCGAGATCTGCGTTTTTCATACTGGTGTTTCGAAAAAAGTGGTATTTTTTTTTTATATTGGTGTCTAAATTAAATTCCAAATCGGGAATTATTAAATAGAATAATATATAAAAGGAATGGTTACGTCGAAAAAAATCATTTGTAAGAACAAATAATTATTCTTATGCATATATATACACACACACATATTTGAATTATTATAACGAATAATAATAAAATTGAATTTCTTATTGTCGCACGAAGTCGTGGATATTAACAATTTGATATTACAAAACGGTTTTACTTTTTTTTTTTTTTTTTTTTTTTTTAATATTATTCGATTAAGCTTTTATTAAAGTATAATGTCCTATCGTTGAATGGTTTCGATATACATGAATAATTTTCAAACACGAAAACCGTGCACAAAATCACAATTGAGGAAGGAAAAAGAAAAAGAGGGACAGAGAGGGCGAATATACCATGACTCAGGATTAATGTAAATTTCTGCGCGAAACGTTATATAAATATAAGAAATTGAAATTTTTCACGCAGTCGCGTGAGAACCGGGCTAGAGAAATTACACTTTTTACGAAAAATATTTTCTTTCGACACTGGAGGAGACATGAGACGACATCGCGCAGAAACGTTCATCTGTCGGGTATTCGAGATATTTCTCGCGGGCGATCGATGTATACCCAGAGGATACACGGACGACAATGGACGATGGTATTTGCATCGCGGTTTCGTAAAATACAAGGAAGAGGCAGCTTGCGTTTCACGATTCTCGCTTTATCAATCGGCAGGTGTCTTATTAGTGCCTAGCCGCGGACCGCGTTAAATAGAGATATGCGCGCTAAGTGAAACGCTCGTCGACGAGAGCACGACAAACGGGGGACTTCGGGTATGCATGGGAACGAGAGGGAAGAGCGTTTGTCGAGAGGCCGATAAAAAGGTGCTAAAATTCACGACGCAGTAGCAGCAGTTTTTTTTTTTTTTCCATAGTCATAAAACGCGTCTGGAGACTTCCGCAATCGTGATGACACACCCTGTCCTCTTTCTCAAATTCGTATGTACAGTATCTTGTACTTAAAATTTTTGAACAAGTTTCATGTCAATTTTTTTTTAGATAGTAAAGATTTAATAAAAAATTGAAACCTCTTTTATATAGAGCAGATTAAACTTTAGAAAAGAAACCGTTTTTTTTTTCCTTTTATTTATTTCCAAGTAAACTTCTAAGGAGAGTTAACTTTTGTTTAGTTTTTATTTAAAAAATTGTATTATAAATATATATTGTATTGATTTATTTTATTACATCTTTATTAATTTTTATCACACAATTCCAAATATAGACTACAGACTGATGTTTTAATATTTTTAATTTTTTTGTACATCTATTGTTCATGATCGTATAATTTAGCGATATCTGATTGATTAATAGCGAATCATAAATGTAATTATGAAATATGAAATAGAATGAAATATTGAATCGCCGGCTCCTGTTGCTTAAGTTATTAATCGTGACTCGTATTGCGATCGTCAGATTATCGATAGAGATAGAGATAAATAACCCGTGAATCGACGTTATTGAAACGATATTATCATCTTAATTGACCGATTCAACGGTGAATGTAATACGATGAGAGCTCTTTGCTCTTCGCGAAGCGTGGAATATTGCGAGTCTCTGCGTCGAGATAAAAATCGAATTTCTTCGGCACTCGAGTCTCGTGATTTATAGGACTGGCTTCATGGATCTTCGTGGCGGAAAAAGATGTTAGGATACTCGATTCGAGACCGAAATCGCCGATAAACGCGGCGATAATTTGTCTCGGTGATCAAATTGATGAACGATCGAGTATATCGTTGCTCGTATAATATTTGCCGTGTTTGTCGCTACCGCGTTCTAGCTTTGTGTGCGACATCACTTTGGCTTTAAGCCGATTCGTCTGGCCATCGTCCAACGTCGGGGCTGGGATCGAGCAATTTCTATTACGACCGTGTAGGGGAGAAGTAACGCGACCGACGATACGATAAAGTCCAGGAAGTACAGGAAATCAAATTCGTCCGCGAAATGCTTTTGCAGCGAATAATAGCGACTTTATATTTTCCCGGATTGTAATAGCGAGACTTGCGAAGCTCGTTGAGGGACATTAAACGTCATAGTTGGTCCGTCATGTCGCGCTCGTTAAAACGTCTCGTGTATCGGAGGATGTTAAACGAGTAAACCGAATTGTAGAAATCGAATTTAATCCCGCATCTCATTGCGATAACCGAGCAAATGAAAATAGATCGACAAACAATCGAAATAAAAAATTGAAAATAAAATCGATAATAAAAGAGAAGTTTTCTAGATGTGCTGCGTTAATAGAGAATTATAAATTCAGAAGTTTACGTGCTAAATTTTTGTAAATTTATAAACTTTTTTGCTTTGTATATTATAAAATTATTTTATAAAATATATTCTCTCTTCGTGGAGAAGCGTCGTTTTATCGAAAAATAAATATATATTAGAATAAAACGCAACGACCGTGTGTGAATTGCAATCGAAAAGTTGCTCATCAGAACATCAGAGAAATCGCGATCAAAGGGATAAAGAGACCATTTTATTTTTCACATATATATGAAATATGATATTTAAAATGGAACTCTATTACGCAAAACGCGGATGCTCATGATCGTTCATTTTGTATGACCCGAATTGTCAAATCAAACAGAATTACGTATTAAATTATTCTTCCGCGAGATAAACGATTTTTGCATAATGGAAATATTAACAATCAAACGGTTAATAATCAATTGAACGCGGGTCAATGGTTAAATTCGTGTTTTAATTCGGAATTTGAAGAAGATAATTTTAATATAATATATTATGACATAACATATTAAGTTTTTCAGATACATGGTTTTCTTCTCGTATTGCGCGACTTGTAATGTTATTTGTAAAAGTAATGCCATCGTCCTTTTCGAGACACGATTCGATCCTTTCCTTCTACATCCGTGTATTCGTGACAGTTTCCGTTTCCGTGAAATATGTCGACACTTAATCGGTCTCTCCCGGTGCACACTCTAGGAAATAGCTGTCCATGTATCCTTGGTGATTCGTGGATACGGAGAGCCGTTAAGCGATTTTTTTCTTCCTCTGGCACTCTACAGAGTTTCCTTTTGCAAAGAAGGATTCAGAATACATGTTTCTTATATTAAAATATATTATTAATTTATATAAATTTTATTATATAAATTTTATTAGATTGTTAAAATATTTTCCAAGTTTATTTTTTATCGATACACATGACAATTAATGAAAAATTAATTATCATATGTTAGATGTTCATATCTTTGGCTAACTGCATTTTATTTTCAAAATTTGCAAGAAACGTACAATCACTTTTTTTTTTATTTTTATTTATAACTATCTTCAACAAAAATTGAAATGGTTATCGAGAATCAAACTTTACTAACGTCGTTGTCTGAATTTATCTTTATCTCGCTCAAACGGATGCGCTCGAGCATGCAATATTGTACGAGAAGAGAATGCAGTCCCATCGTAGTTTCTCTACTTGGTCCCTACATCGCTGGATCGGGTGTTAGGTTATTACGATCTAGTAAATACATCGCGCGCGCGGGCGTGAGAGAGCGAGATAGTAGCACGAAGTCGCGAGTTGTGTTGCCCGAGTAGAGGTGTTGTCGATGCGAATCGCGACTTAGAACGATCGCGGGAAGGTAAAGCGGAAGGGCACGGGTCGTGTGATTAATGTGTCGGCAATTTGCTCGCCGTGAATCGAGATCGGACGATCGAGATCCACGACGCTGTGAATTCCATCTCGGTCAGCATAGCTTGAAGGTCTGTTGTCCTATGAGCGAATGCAAATTGATCGTTTTAGTGGACGACGTTGCTATTATCCGCTAACAACTGCTTTTCATTATATGTAGAGATAGAGGCAAAATAAAAAAAAAACTGCTAATTATTATAATTTTTATCGAATTTATATGTTATTTATTGCTACAGTTAGAGAAATGCCCTTATTTTTCTTCTAAAGGAAAAACATTTCACACAATACACGAGAAAGTGATATTCAAATAAATAGATTCAAGTGAAATGTATTGCTCAAAATATTAGACATAATTATATTATTATTTTAAACATTCAATTTTGAACTTTATACACGATATTAGATGATGCGGGCTTATGAATATATCATTTTTTAAATTATATAATTTTAGCATAAAAATAAAAATGTCGTACAAAAATAGAGATAACAAATATTTAGTTGCAAGACACTTTCTGAGCGCTTTCGCAATTATTTCTATTTAGCAAAATACAACAAACGCAAATATTGCGGCGTAGTAGCGGTGCAGGATGTCGGGCAAACGATTTCTCGATAGATCGGGATTTCGCAATTATAGGGCGACGTTACCGCGGTTACTCCACTTTCTCGTAGGGTCCCCAATTAACGAGCTCCATTTACAGCGTTACTCGCCGCCGCGACGCGCACGGCTTTTTGTCCCTTCTTATTGCTCTATGTCTCGAGCCGCTACTAATTGGCGGGCGAGCCAAGGAGCCGTCGTCGCGCAATAGATCGTCGAGTTTTTCGCGCTCACGACGTAAGTCGTGCGAACTTTCCGCACAGATTATCTTGCATCTCCGTAGGTCGTAGACGGGTCGACCCACTGCTCCACTTTTAGACTCTTGCAACATTTTCGCCGTTCTTGCGATCGACCTAATCGAGATATCAATGCCCTACGAGGCATTTAAGCCTTCGATATTTTTTATTCACCTAAAATATTTTTTACCCTTTTAGATTGAGATCTTTATCGTATTACTGCTCCGATGGCATTCTTGGGGGAAAAATCAATTTTTCAAATATAAAATTGTGTTTAATATTGCGAGTAATTCATCAAAATAAAGAAAAAAAGAGATCAGTATGTTTTTGAATGTTTTCATTTTATATGTAATTTGGCGTTCCCCTATTGTAGAACATCGTGTACAATGTGGTGCGAAATGTATTAATATAAATGAGCGAACAGGATTTGTTAAACGTAATCTCTCTCTCTCTTTTTCTATATATATATTTCTCGGACAAATTCCATTTTTCAATCGAAAAGATGTTTCTTTTGACAATAATCATTCGATTTGCTCATTTTCTCCGTTCAAATGCGCTATTTTGCCACGAAACGCTTGCGCACATTGCGCAATTCTTTTAATAGTGTTTATAAGTACCGTTTTTGAAACCTCTTGATATACTTGACAGTTAAATAATGCAGAGTTAAGAAAGAGAGAAAGGTACACATGGTATACTAATCTCTACGGATACCTCTATCTCGTACGCCGAAATTCGCCAACGATTTAACCGTCAATTTTGCATTTAAGGTATCGGAATTAGAAGGGATAGTATCGGAGTTTGCTAGTAGTAGCGTTCAGAGTTAATGCGGTTAAATCGACCACGGCAGAGCTACGCATACGTGTGTATCACGTTAACAGAGGCACGTACGCGCTATTCACTGAAGCTCTACCTACATCGATCCCGCAGATCCGCATACCTCTCTCGCAAACCTTGGCTATATTACTATGCAATACTCTATAGTACGCTTCTATTTGTCTTTCTCGATTTTCTCGCTCGTTCCCGCTTTGTATTCCCGCGCTCGTTCACCTCCTATTGAGAGATCTTTCGATGAATTTACGGCTTTACTTGCCGCTGTTCTCATTCTTGCTCCCATTCGACACTCATTTTCGTACAATGCAACTTTTTAGAAAAGAAAAGAGTGTGAGATTTGTACAATCAATTAAAAAAAAAAAAAAAAAAAAAAAAATTGTACAACGAATGAATATTTCTAAAATAATTTGAAATATCAGAAGAATTCTCATAGTTTTTCATGTTTCAAGTAATATCTCATCTGATAGCGATAACAACGTTTATTTCAATTTATTAATCATTTATTTCAATCATTTGTTTCTATCTTCAAACATATATAAATATTAATGTTTACAGGTTTCTCCGATAGGTATGGTATTTCGATAGGTTTTCCGAATGCGTAGGTACGCATTTCAGATATGGGGCGAAATCGAACTTGCAACGGTTAATCTCTCGGGAAAGTAATAGCGATTTAATTCACGCGGAATAACGATCGGCCGCGCGAACGTACTTGACAAGAATGCAGTTTCACTCATAACAGGCGTCGTTTTTCCGCACCAGTCGACCATGACCGATGGCGATTTAAGACGCGCCGCATCTGCGAAAAGATTTTCATTTCCGCGGGTATTACCTACTGCATCCTTCACGCCCCGTGGCCCCATCGTCCGGTCGTTTGTTCTCGGATGAGCAACCACGCGGTCTCGGGAAAAGGGATTTACCGCGAAGAGATGCTCTTTATCATAAACGCCGAAAGATTGACGTCAACGTCGAGGACGGCGCAAAAAGGTTCTCGCTTATGAAAAGGGAATAAGTGTGAAATGATACATTGAGAAACTACGCGAGGCGAGCTTGCAGCACGCATACAGATACTCAAAACACGTGCCACTGATTCGAATAAACAGAGATACCGAAGAATGCATCGTCCTTGGTATTTCTCGTATGAATCGATTCGAGAAGGCAAACTAGTTGGCTTTTTGCTCCCCCATATGCGAGTCGAGCACTCGTCCTCTTGAAGGACGGACGCGCCTGTCATAGCGAACGAGATCCTTCGAAATTTCCATTTCTTTCGCTATACACAAGATAACGATAACATGATGAAATTCGCATTGTTATTTCAACGTCGAGCGACCGAGAGCTCTCTCTTTCTCACGTATTAAGAGCATCAACGAATATTTCCCTTAATTCGTTTATCAATTAATATAATAATCGATCCTCTAATTAAGCCTCCTCATATATGCGTCGCGTCACCAGACAACTATTGCAGTCCCTGCGTGTTTGTCATTTAACAATGTGCGCACACGTAATTGCCCCGCAATCGGCTGTAATTAAACGAACTCGTTTGTTTCTTATTACGGGACGCTCGCGATTTATTTTGATAGTTATTGGGTTTATGTAGATAGGTAGGTAGGTAGGTAGGTAGGTTTACTGAACGGAAGGAGGAGAGGGAGGGAGGAGGACGATACGCGGTGGTAGAAATGTTACATATAAATTTTCATCGCAGATCTCGTGGCGTACGAAACCCGTTTCGCTCTCGTAGAAAAGCGCATCATCCCTCACTGCTCTCATGCACGATTATGCATCAACATTCTGTCCGTCGGTTAGTCTCATATCTTTCTAACCGGATTCTCTCTCTTTCTCTTCTCTCTCTTTTTCTCTACAATACGCGGAGCTCCCGCGTGTTCTATCCGTCTGGCACATCTTGCGCGAGGAGAGACCTTTCGCTCATTGGCCGACGAATCCGTGTAAAAGCATCAGCTTGACCTCGGAAAGCCTTCCGTATTCCTATCGAATCAAGTTCGTGATTAGAGATTTGCCGGATACCCAGCGCAGGTATTCCGATGCATTCGCGGGGCTGCTTAACGCACGTACATAGTGACATTGATTAACGGCGTTCCTTTCAGACCCTCTTCGTTTCTTTCGGGACCGCGATCCTCCTCCGTGAAATGTCAGAAATAATCTACCGTTGTTGTCACAATGCGAAGCGAGTTGTTGCATCCGCGCGCACGCGCGCGCTTTGTACGCTAATATTTTCGGTATGTCAAGTGTAAAATATATTACCACGAGAATATCTACTAACAAGGTATTCAACTTTATTAAAAAGACTTATACAAAACTCTTGATTGCTAAGATTTAATCTTATTGTTTTATTTATGATTCAATTTTACTTTGAATTATAGAATATATAGCATTATAATAGATGAAAATTATTACTCATAACGAAGATGTTATCAGTCAAAGGTATTAGAAAAATAGAAGGAAGAATGAAGAACGATAACAATTTATATAATCGATTCTTTCCTTTGTTAAATTACAAAGTACGGACATAAAAGTCGAAGTATTGTCGATATTGTTGTGACGAGTTGTCTGTTCGTACATATAAAATCGTAACTCCCCCCCTCGGGGAAGGCCGCCCGATGTCTTTCCATTATTTTTCAACGAATGCGCGGAAATCACAGTCGAGTGGACAACGAGACAATAGCGTGCGCCAATGGAACGTATAACTTCTCGTCGATCAATGCGACGTATTAACCGCGACAGGTACATAAGTACCTCGGCATATCGTAACTATACGTTGAATAGCTTCTTGCTTGACGTATAAGTGCCACGGTTTCACTCAAAGACAAATTTTTTTTTTCAACGCTTTCTCTCTCTCTCTCTCTCTCGGGATTTAATTCCGTCTTTAGATCACGCGATCGCTCGACATTGCGAAATTTAAATGTATATTTTTGCGCGAGTTTTTTTTTCTCCCTCGTAAAACAAGTATCTCGAGAAAAGATCGCTTTTCGAAATTACTCGGAGGAGAACGTCGAGATTTCCCCGTAGATTTCCATTTCCGTGTAAACATATACAACGAGGCTCATACATCGTCGCAATATTGGTAAAAAAGATGAAAGAAAAACGCGAGATATCTCTCGTACGAGGCATCGGACGGACGGACGGATGACACGAGGGCGCGAGATGACTCGTCCGTGAATGCTATGGGGTTAAGTAGCACACACACGCTCAGTTTTTCTCGTATCTTGCGTGCTCCGAGCGCGCGGCTCTCCCCTCCCCCCCCCCCCCCTCCCAGCATGGTCACTGGAGTAAGCCGTGGGGTCGTTGACTCTTTAAGCGGACGCCGGTCGTATATTGTAAAACGAACGCGCGACCGGCGCGTGTATTACGTAACGGCGGAGCGAGAGGCCAGACAATCGATTAAAAGGTGCGCGCGCGAGCTGGCCGGGCGCCGACGCGATTCGGCGATGGTTCTCTGAAGTTTCTTAATTAACTGACGCGAAATGTATTCGGATCTGACAGCCGAATATCGGACTCGTGTACTGGATGTCTCCGACCTACCGCAAGCTTGTTCTTGGATCATGGATTTTTAGCGGTCATCTCTGACACACGATAATAAGCATTTAATATCGGAGGATTTTGCAAATTAAGATTGAAATTGGGACTATAATTTATGTAGGATTCCCCATTTCTATCGCGTTTAAAATATTAAAAATTATTTGAATTGAAGCTTAAGAAATCATTGAGCGTATCAATGATTGCGCGCAATGATTACTTAATATCACACTGCTTAATTTTCTTCGCAATCGAAGAAGGACGTTAATTTTGCTTTGCCAAGAGTGATTTATTAACTTCACTCGATTGCCGGGATTAGCCGGACTCTCTCTAATCGGAGTGTGTACCTCCGGTCGCGTCGCGGCCGCACGAAGCCGTATGAAAGAAACGAACGGTAGTGTGTGTGTGTGTCTGGCGGTACCAGGCGAACCGCGTACTGCGTCTCATTCCTCTTTGGTCGGCTCAATCGGATACGTCACAGGAAGCCGAACGCCTGACTGACGACTGGACCAGCCGGTCGACTGATGTTCCTAACCTATCGTACGGTCAATTCGTTTTATTCTATTCATTTATCGCGTCAGCCAATTGGCGGCGTACTCGGCAATCCGCGACAAGGCGTCCGTCAAAAGAGCGCTCTTCCTTCTCATTATCGCATCCGGTATAAAAAGCCGAGAGGAGCGGATTTTCATTGCACTTAAATCGATGAATTTTCAATTGATCCCATTGTATGATTTTGAACAATTTTTCCATCAATAATTTCTTTTAATATTAAATATCTTTAAAAAAAAAAAAAAAAATATCGTGCGCACAAAATAAAAATGATTTTATATTTTGATCGATAAATCTCGCAAGTGATTTTAGCAAAATGTCCGCTTTTCGCTATGTACCATATGCTAAAGCACGATCTATACTAAAATTAACATCGACGACGAACATCTCGTCTCTTCAAGCGTGCCCATAAACAGTCAATAATGGATCGGAAGCTGAGTTCGCTCGTGCTTCGAATCGTTGCGACGATTCCTCAAGACGGAATCGCTTTGCGCCTCACGGTCGATGCATAGGAGGCGCGTTATCGGATCGACCGGAGAATGGAATTTACAGTCGTTGCACGCGTGTTGCGCTACGTGAAAGTAGCCGTGCCGTTGCATGGACGACGTAGACGGCGCCCGTAGGCAGAGCCAATCCGGTCGCGGCGATACGCCCAGGCGGAAGGACACCAGAAATCCATAGACAATGAATCTCTTTCTCTGTCTTTCATTTTCCTCCTCTCTGTTTTTTCACACTTCACTTCTCTTTCTCTCCGTTGTCGTCATTCGCGATACGCGACTTCCGTTCACCAGCTTCCATTCGCAACTCAGAAAGCTTTTGTTCTTTCCATTTTATCCTTCTGTAAAAATTTGGTGAAAAAAATTCACATTTTTTTTTTAACCATCAAGAGTGTCTTCTTTACCTCGACAATTTTTATTTTTCTTTTGTATATTTTGCAACGAAATGTATGAGATTTGAGTTGCACGCGTTTGAGCTTGAATTATTTTATAAAAAATATCCGAGTTGTGGGGGGTATCGCTTCGATAACCGGTAATACCGGAACCAGGCAGATCCAGCGGGATCCGGAATGCAGCCGCGCCGCGCGCGAAGGCAGCAGCTGACAGCGTCGCGTGACGTCACGGTTTGCATGGTCGGCGTCCCGACGTCGCTCGATATTCTCTCGCCCGGGCAACGTTCCTTTCTACTACATCCCCCTCGCGTCTCCCCCATCTATCTCGCTTCCTTTTCTCCTCGATCACGATCATATTTTCCTAACGAAGAGAGCAATATTTCATCTTGAGAAACGCTCTTTTCCTTATCTAGGTTTAATACACGTCATATTTTTCGCTGTTTTTAAGACTTTGTCATTGCATTGTAAGAATCTTATTCATGCCTCTTTATTTTTATTAACGAACATTTGTAGCTTGTACGCACATGTATGTATGATCCTCCATTCAGATGCTCGCCTACTCGCTCGCTCCTGTTCACCTTCAGCCAACGCCGGCTTATCGCGAACACTTCCTGTTGAACCTTCGTGGGCGCTCCATTTACACATCGGCACAGTTTCGAGAAGCGGCGAGTCGAAAGAGAGAGAGAGAGAGAGAGAGAGAGAGAGAGAGAGAGAGAGAGAGCTTAGCTTTATCGGGACACTCGCAGAGAAGAGCCACGATACGTGTGCACGTAAACTTGAAACGGGGTCGGTTAGATCGTCGGACGAGAGTTGTCTACTAGGAATATAACTACAGGGACCTATCTTTTTTCCTCTTTTAGCTTTTTATATTTCTGTCGTTCCTTTGTTATCCCTGCTCTTACAAAGTTCCGATGACTAGAGAAAGCAGAATATTTCTCGAGAATTTTGCGTAAAGAAAATTGATCGATACGAGCAGAAATGAATGATAATATCGCGAAACAAAATATAAACATTTCAATAATCTTCAATCTAAAATTAAAAAGTTGAAACGTACGCGAAAATGTTTAATTTACTTATTTAATTTTATTTTTGAAGAGAAGTCTCAGCTAATATTGTATAAAAAGATTCTGTTAAACAAATAGATAATTCTTCGAAATTTGACGTGTAGGCATCTCGATTAAGCTTTTAGCTCGTCAAGTATGACGCTCTCGCACACGGTATGCTTATTTTCGAACGTACGGTATGCGCAAAGATGCTTCACAGGATAAGAGATCAACATTATCGAAGATCAAACTATTGCGTAGCTTTTAAATTATTCAAAATCAAAGATATATTTGCACGACTGTTTTACTCCTCTATCCGCAATAGCCGATACTTCATCTTCGAGTTATCGACCTTTCCCTTCCGAAGCTCCTCGCACGGGATGAAACGTTAGAGAGACGCGACGTGAAAATCACAGACGCATACCAAGACTTTATACAACAAGATTCGCAATTTATTTTTTAACGTATATCCCGCATCTCTCCGATACATTTTAATGTAATTGAAAGAGATATTTCTTGTTGAGTTAGAAATTTTTTGGCGGTAAATGCAACTCGCCGCGCCGGACAAATCATGACAGGCAGGCGCGGTTCTCGGCTCGACTCGGATCGCCTCGGCGCGACTCGGTTCATTTCAGTCAGCTGGCTGACAGGGCGTTGCCCCGCCACTGACGCACACGATGCACCATTCATTACGGAGTGCAGCCGCAGCGCGTAAGCGACCTAGCGCGACCGGAGAGCCCGAGCGGGCGGCGGCGGGCGTTTCCCCGCTCCTCGATTCCGCTTCGAACGCGCGAGTACCGCACCCGCCGCGCGTTGCTGCAACCGGGAACAATTCTCGCCACGAGGTTATCGCTACACTGATCGGACATAGTACTATCTCCCTCGTGTAGTATACCATTGCTCGTTACTCTACTATTACTATTACTATTACTATACTATTATTATTGCTTCCTACGCTCCGGTCGACGCCCACTATCAGCCGTCACGGTTCTCCGTCTGTCTTTCGCGAGTGGGCATCTATTGCCGTTATCGTCATTGTCCGAATACTACCGTCTCGCGACGATCGCGACGATCGCGACGATCGCCGTCAGTGCCAATCCCTTTCGATCTCACGCGATAGTTTCGCATCTCCTAGCAAGGATGCGCGCCAGCATCCCTTCGATATTCGGGGGCGGCTGGAACGGAGAAAAAGAGAATTAATTTTTTTCCCTCTACAGTCGGCCGTCCTTTCTCCCTTCTCATTATCGACGAATCTCCGTGGCCGTATGCAGCGCGTTGGAGTGTGCGCGATGCATTTCTCACATTGACGGCGACGTCATTCCTTGTCGAGCGCTCGGAGTGAGACGCTACGAGGGAACGTCGATGAGGGTGGGATGGAGGGGAGGAAGAGGGCGCGAAGGGAGACCGGGGGGATCGAATGGTGGAGAATACCGCAGAGGCTTTTCAATGGAGTCGAGAGAGGAGAGGAGAGTTGTAGGACGAAACCTACTACTCTCTCCCGTACCGTACGAGGCGACCACACAGACGTGTGGTCCTCCGCGTGTCACTGCACTCTGGCCTATATTTCGCTAATGGGAAAGTCCCGCGTGCTCCAATTACGTTCAGGAGGCGGTAGGCGGATTGGAGAGAACTGCAACGGTAGCAGTGGCAGCAGCAACCGCGATGTCTCTCTTTCTCTCTCTCTAAAACTCTTCACCGCTCTGTCGTTCCACTTAGTATCTTCGTAGCAATTAATACGTCTGCCGGCTCTAAAAGAGGCGGATTTCGCCGACAGAGTTGGAGTCGGTGACCCCTCGCTTCGATTTTACGAGAAGGAGAGAGAGATAGATAGAGCGCGTCGACGATCGCCTCCTCCGTGGAAAATTCGTGATAGTGCAGCAGCCGCGCGTGGACCGGCGCCGGACGTGGGGTGCGGACACGCCCGAAGCGAAAATTATGAACTCGGTTGAAGCTGAGCGCGAATAGCGATAAAGGAGAAAGATGATATGCGTCGTATTGTAGAAAGACGATGTAAATCCTGAAAACTATCTTGTATTTTTAAATAATAACGAGGACTTCCTCTCGAATGTCTCTTCAGTAGCTTCCGCATTCTAGGAATTTTTACAAAAGATTAAGATCTTTTTCGATATAACTTTGCAAAGTTGAGAATCCTGAAATCAGCGCGCGCGTCCCGTACAAATGTCATTTTTCGCTAATCGATATTTTGCTGCGCGAATTACCGTCGAAATGGAATCTTATCGAGTGTGGAACAGGTTGGATGACACGAAGATAAACGGAAGAATTCGCGGGAAGAAGTCTCGTTCTAGCGGTTTTAAAGAAAAATGGAGACGACGCGAGCGTGTAACGACCCACATACCAATAATATCGGTTTAATAGACCGATCTATAGAAGACGCTTTGCCATTGCGGATACAGCGCGATGTTAAACGAAATGGCAACGATGACGACGACGACGACGAACCGAATCTGTTCTTGCGCATATTCCGATCGAAGATTATCGACGCGTCCATAATTACGTCAGATTAAATCAGCCGTACATTCACATACATGCCGTCCTTCGTCCCGTATCGCCCCCCCCCCCCTCATCCCGCTCATTTTTGCTCGTTGTTTATTCCCTCCCGCGGAGTTAATAGCTTGTAATTTTCTTTCCGCGATTTTTTTCGTTGAAAATTATTCCTTTACGATAATACGCACCGCAAAGTTCTATAGAATCGTTTTGCTCGAATCGATAGTTTCGATTAATCGATTTTACATTTATCTTCAAGTCTTGAATATATCAATAATTCTCTCTCTCTCTTCAGAAAAAAGTACACAAAGGACGATGTAGTTGATAGAAAAATGTTATGTAGATATATGTTGTCAGGCAGCATTAAAAAGTAGATTACACACATATATCCAATTTGACAGTTGTGGATTTTAAACTCGCTAATTGGCTTGAAACTATCACCTGGTGGAGAGATAACTCCCCCCCCCCCATAAGTTAGCATATAATTAACGTGCTTCTTGTAATTGTGGGACGAGTTTTACGTATGTAGATTACGTTGTGGATTATAGACACGTCTTCTTTCGTCTAAAGCGGCTTTAATCTCGGGAATACGCGGTTTTATTATCATCCTTCCGTAATCACACGGCTCCGCGAATAACAACGCGTACGATGTCTCGTGTCCCGATCCTTCGCCGATGCCGCAATAGGTCAAAGACGAATTCAATTGGACAGCGCATCGCGTGGCTTAATGATCGGCCGTTACTGCGATCTCGTCGGTGTGATAGTCATTATGTATCATGTTTAACGACTCGCGATTCTCCGTCAATGCGCGCGCCTCGCGCTTGATCGATGTGCCATCGTGAATCGCGCGGATGGTATAAGTTAACGATACACCTTCTCTCATATAGAAGTATACATCTGGCAATCTCTATCGACTTTGCTGATGTAACGACTTCGTCGCTGGCCTATTATTAATCAGGCGTCACAAACAGCCCTCCACTCCGCTATCCATAAGATAATCATTAATTGAGCGCGAGCATATCATCGCAACATTGACTTGGTCAGATTTCAATTTAACTTTCGAAAAATCGAATGTAAATTTTGCTTTCGGCATTTTTAAAATTCTTGTTTTTTATTATTATTATTATTATTATTATTATTATTAATCCGCGCCTTGCGGCTTTGGATGACTTCCAGTTTTTACATTTGTTATTCTGTCTTTGTGTATTTGTGTCTTGTGTTGTGTCGTAAATCAATAGTCAACCATTCTTAAAATTATTAACATATAAAACTCAAACTTTAAAACTTAAAACTTAAAACTTGGATAATTAACATCGAGATTAAAGCTACAACTAAAACTAAAATCAAAGCTGAAATCAAAATCATAATCAAAATCAAAATCAAGATTAAAATTGCAACTGATATAATATATATTTCAAAATTCTTGTTATATATTGTATATAAAAAATAACTGCTAGAGAGGATAGAGAGTTAAAATATAATCATAATATACAATATTTAATTAAAATTTAGAATCATTATTCTCTCTGATTTAATCAGTTGTACTATTGAAGATGAAAAAATTTTCAGGAACCGACAAACATACGTTTCTTAATCTTATTATTATAGAATCCTTCCCTCCCCCAAGGACTGACGATCCAGAAATGCGATATCGTATATTCGCTCGACAGCGGCGAATACAGTGCGAGAGGCGAAAGAAGTCTATCTCGCGGACGAGAGATGACATTTCAGCTAAGTTTCGCGGTTAGACCGCAGTCGCGACGACGGCGACGACGGCGTCAACGGTTGGCGAGGTCAGTGGCGCTCCGCACCGATGGCGACGATGCAACGGGACGGCCTCGGGAAATCGACGCTAAAAATAGCGCTTGGTTGGCCGATAATAGAACGTTCGCCGTTCCGCGAGACGACAGAGAGAGCAGCGCGTGTCCCGCACTCGCCGGGCGGTCGCTCAATCGTTTTCTTTCATCGGTTGCGTCTATTTTCCTCGCAGCCTCCGTGATCCCCGAGCTGCATCCCGCATCTTCTCGAAACATCCGGTGTGTTTTACATATACATTTTATAGGGTTTGAGGGTCGCCAATTTTTTTATTTTATAGGTTTATATAATGCATTTCTCATTTCATAAACAGCAGATATGTTTAAAATTAAGTTTTGCTTTATATATAAATGCAAAATATATAGTATTTTTATAATGTACTTCAACTTTCTCCTTTTAATGATAAATTCTTTGGTAATAATCTACATCATTTTTTAAAGAATCTATAACGATATAATAATATTCATGGGACAGAATTTTATTTATAATACAAATATTTGAGAAATCGGAAAAAAATAGATTATCAAAAGATATTTGTGTGTATCAAAACCAATATGTATTACGATACATAAAATATTAAGTGGAATTTTATTTCAAGAATTGGAGACGTAATGCAATTAGGCTTTAGATATATAAATTTCTTTCTATATTTCAGCAATCTTTAAAAGAACCAATGCTATTTTGTCCAACCTTATACAAACGAAATGTTAAACTCTGACGACTTTAACGATTACTGCATCCGACTGAAATTTTATGCGCGAGAGCGCATCTTTCCAGCGATTCATGTACAAAAAATCCAACTGTGAAAGAGTTAACCGCAATACACGGGGATATAATACTTCTCGGGTTTACGTTTTCTCACCCGATATATTCCGTGCGTCTTTAACTCGCTCCACCACCATCAACCGCGAAGCCAATATTCTCGGCAGCAGAAGTAGCGTCTATCACCGGCTAAGGTTGCTACCGTCGTTATTCCTTTTTGCCACTTGTTACAGGCAACTTCCCTAACACTCGACTCGATCAATGATCGATGCTAGACGTCGATAACGACCGATACGTGACCGCGGAAGATTTGTTTGATATCTCGCTGATACTCTTGTTTGTATTTCATGTGGCATGCGAGAATATAATTCTCTTATAAACTCTGGATTTTACGTACAAATATCAAATGATAGATATAAATGCAAACGACGTTTGTTCAATACTGTATCCGCGACTTGAGGTGACATTGACATTTACCGTATTGTAAATACTTTATTGCAGAAAATCTCGAGTGCATCGCTTATACATCATATATTGAACGGTTTTATTTTCGTGGACATTTCGCTAGATAATGTACACACTCGTAAGTTTATTACTTATTCTTATTTCCGTTTGACTTAAAAGATTTCGTGTCATCGTACATTTTCTCGGAACTAAATGTGTGCGAACGAGCTATACGTGCATAAATGTGCATACTTTTTTTTTTTTCTACCTCTCTCACGTGCGTTGCGAGCATTCAGTATGATTGATTTGTCACCAGGGCGCGGCACGCTATTGCAGCACCGTGAGATGCAAATCAATCTATCGACTGGCATACAATTTAAGTCATGCTATAATTGCATTATAATTATTCCCTTTCGTTCAACAGAATAATACTGATTGGAACAAAAAGCTATATTTAAGAGCGGCTGGATTGAAAATAATTCAATTCGAACAAAAGAGAATAATCTTACATTTCTTTGTTTGCCACATTCACGTAAATGACACGTATAAATAATTTTTCAATTATACGAAAGTTAGGAAATCAAAGGTAACATTGCAAGAGAGAGAGAGAGAGAGAAAGAATATCTTTGTCGAGCGCGCATCACGGGATGAAAATATATTTTCTAAAGCGAAACGATTCCTCTCAAGAGCGCTTTCGTCACGCCCGAAAGGGCTGTGCAAACGGTTTAACGGGTGACGCCGTAAAAGTGTGACTTAGCGTCGCGACGCCTCGGCAGAGAGAGAGAGAGAGAGAGAGAGAGAGAGAGAGAGGCGAAGAAGAGGGTGAAGATGGGTCGCCGGAGGTCGTAGGGTAAAGCGGAACCAAGGGACTCGCAATTCGGCGGGCGCAAGAGAAAAAGAAAGAGAGAAGAGGGTGCTCTCTCTCTCTCTCTCTCTCTCTCTCTCTCTCTCTCTCTATCTATCTACTTATCCTTCTCTTTTTCTCTCCCGTAGTAACGTGCCGATAGAATGACAAGCAGCGGCGGTTGAATCTTTAATCTCTCGCGACGCGAGATATTAAAGTTTCTCGAGGGCTCGGCAACTACTTGGCTTGCGTCGCGTTGAAATGGGGTTTAAGTTCGATAGACAACCGGAGCTTTTCACAGCGATATCGAGGCAGTCGCCTTTTAAATGCATAAATATTATAAAAGGACCTACGAGAGTCGCGTGGTGTATCGCGATTATCTTCGACCATCGCATTGGTTCGACGATTTTCTGTACTTATCTATTTACTCTGTGGCCACTTACCATGGCAAAGTAGATACCCTTATTACGCTCATTATATGATTGGAGATTCGAAATGGAGTTTGCGTGCGCGCATGATCTTATCGTGATAAATCTTCAGGAACATGGAATCAGGTTTACCGCAAACAGATACGCTGCAGAAATGCAAATAGCATTCAAAGCTATATGGAATTGAATTAGAAAGAGGATTACAATACTGACTTATAGATAAATTTTTATAATTTTAATTATTAAGTTTTCGCCTACATCGCGAATTAACACATACATATATTTGCATTATGTGTGCGCGCGAATATAAAAATATAATGATTTCGTAATATAGAATTATTATGCTACATGGTACAAGACGCGCTATCGCGTATCACGAGAGTTACATCGGGGAAAAAAAAAAAAAGAGAGAACTGTCACACTAAAATTTTTTTCATACGCGGTTATTTCGTAAATTTCATTGGGACATATTGCATACAACATGCAATGATAATTTCCATAAAAGACGGACGATCATTCCATGGTTGTGGAATGCAAACAAACCATGTTTAAGCATCGAGCCTTTCCCCTCTTTCGCATCCTTCCTGCAATCGGTATCTCCGCACGCGTGTGCCTCAGGTCTGATTCACACGCGAGTTTTGTGCAGAATTTGCCGTGCACCTTGACACTGAGAGAAGCTTTTACGAACACGCTTTGACTTTCGCAAGCTACGATTATCAAGATAATCATTTTAAATCTCTCTGATAGACTATTCATCTTTTACCGAATGGCATATTCGCGTTTAAAAGTTTGAATATTAATCTACAATATATATCAATTAGTATTTATGTGCTATTAAATTACTAATATATTCTAAATATCTTAGAATAATATCTATTTTGAAATCGAGGAATTTAAAGAAACTTACTGATAACATTTTAATTGGAAAAATTAGCAAATATTACTCAAGTACGAATTTCTCTTAATATAGGTACCCGCTCGTTATATTTAAAATACTTACACATTTTTTTATATAACTAGAAATCATAATTCTGACTCGACGAAGGATTCTTCCATATTTCGCGACACATCGTTTCCGTTTTCAGGCAACGTCGTACAAGTTGTGCGCGGATTGTCGTCTCTCATTGGAATATTCAGTCGACTCTCGTTTGCATGAAAGAATGATCGAACGATAACGTGATAAGCCGCGTGAGGCAGCGGCTCGAAATTCACAAGATTCCGCTCGTTGTGAGCGGGCCTGTATGTTCGCCGCGTTTCACTGTCCTTGTCGACAGTCAAGGTCATGGTCGTCCGCAACGCCCGATGCCTCCACCGGCTCTCGGCATCCAATGGGAATCGTGTCTCCCATAAACGGCCACGTGCTACTGGTATCTCTACCTACCTACCTACCTACCTACCTACCTACCTACCTACCTACCTACCTACCTACCTATCTATCTACCTACCTACCTACCTACCTACCTACCTACCTACCTACCTACCTACCTACCTACCTACCTACCTACCTACCTACCTACCTACCTATCTACTTACCTACCTATCTACCTATCTACCTATCTACCTATCTACCTAGCTATCTTCGCAAGATTCACAATGCGAACGGTGCGATTCCACGACGAATGTGTGCAACTAGCTCCCCGGCTGGCTTTCTGGTACATACACACCTCATCCTCTCCGCTGTTTACGCGCGAGCGCGTGTAAATCCGCCCGGACTCTGGAAATCCGATGTCAGGGACGTTTCCACGGATACACTCATGCGTCATGTTTCCCATGATCTTATGCGTGTCGTGAAAAAATGTACCGGGCTTGCTTTCACACTTCATGTTTCATGATGTACATATAGTTATCATGCCAAAGATAACACATTAAATGTATGCGCGAGAACGTATACGTGCTGAATATTAAAATGCATTGCGTTCACACAGGCCCGAAACATAGGCGAAGTATTAGAGAAGATGAGAATCTAAGGAACATCGTTATACTTTATCTGCTAATCAGCCAAGCATCGAAATCATGATTGAACATATCTAAGATAAATATGTATGTATGCACTTTCGTTACGAATGCGTTTATACGCATCGCGTCAACTCGCGCGTTAAAATCGCCTCGCGCTATACTTCAATTCTTCTTGCGAACGATTGATTCCCTCAATTATCGAAGCGTCTACGTATATTTTACGCCAGCCAGATTATTATCATCGCGGTTGCGTATTATTTTATTCCGGTTATCATGCGACGTGAAATTAATACAGTCATAAATCCGCTGTTACGAGCGTGAAAATGGCGGGGAAACTCGACGTTTTTTTATTTTTGTCGCGATAATGAAACCGAGTGCATTATACCGAATGGCTAAATCGACGTACAGGAAGATAAACCCTTGATCCCCGTCGCCTCGAGACTCCCGATCGTTTAAACGAGCCTCGATTTGTCTCGTCGTCGGTACTCGGCTCCATTTGACGTAATAACGTCGCGAGCACTTGGGACAACCGGCGAATAGCCGGCGATTTGTCTTGCGCGAAATGACTTCCGATCTACGTCGGCCATCGTTTATGCTCATCTCCCCCCCCCCCACCCCACCCCCCCACCCGTGTGCGAGCAGAAATCGAAATGAACAATCGAATATGATCTTTTTACGATTAAAGTCGTACACATGTCCGACTTTGGTAATAGACAATTTATTTCCGGATGAGAATGTGAAGAGGAAAGAGAATAAGTTTATTCGTCGAACAGCGATTATTCGAGATTTATTTTACGAGTGATATTCGAGCACAGGAAAATTATATACAACGACGTAACTTTACACTGTCGGATCCGATCGGATTCGAGTCCCGATTGCGGGAGTCGATCGTGACGGCTTATCTGTTTTCTCTTGTTCGCGGGATGATAAGGCACGATCGGACAAATAGAAGCGTACAAAATCTCTCGGAAGTCGAATTTACCGGAGCCATGAACGTCGCGATGCATACACAGAACGATGCAATGCAGATCAACGAGCCGGATCTTTCTCTCTCGCGTATCCGTTCTCACGAGTGAACCGACTACTGACACTCGATCGCGCTCCTGGAATCTCGCGCGAAGAGTGTCGGATGCACGCGAGCACGCGGTCTAACTGACACGCCACGTTTGCGCCGCTAATCTACTATGCGTGACGCGATACCGAAACCGCCGCTCTTTTGTGAGCGATTCTCATTCACTCGCAATTCTACGGAATGCTGGGCTGCCTACAGTCGTCGAAATCAACTCACAGTTGACAGCCTGCGATTCCGAAGAAATCTTGATCTTACATTTGGAAAGATTACGTTTCCATATAATATATTTTTTTTTTATTATAATTTTCTGAAAAAATGCTACGTTAAGATCAAGTTTTATTATTACAGAGATAAAGTTTAAGCGCACGATAAAATGAAATGGACGCGGAGTGTTGAAGATGCTATCGTTAGGCGAATTAAAATGTCCGAATAAATTAAATCGCATACCGAAAAAAGAATGGCGATAAAGCAACGCGACGATCATCGTGAGTACGCGACGTGATCTTGGCCTTGACCGTTGAACCAGTGGATTGCGAGCCACTGGCGTCGCTGTCACGGTGGCGGTCGAGGCGCCAGCTTATCTGCTCAAACATCGAATCTGGAGCGCGCTAACTAATTACTGGCTTTTCCATGAGTCTGGCTGAGGCCAGTAATCGCACGCCCGTCGGGCTATCGACGTTGATTCTCCCTCGGGAATGCGACCATAAACCGTCGTGTTGCACTCGGGCCAGGATAATCAGATGCACGTTCGTCCTCGTCATTTGTGTGTATATGTAGCCGTATATTCTTTTTGACTCACTTTTTTTTTTACTCTTTTATGCATTTCATTTTAAGTACCAGGATCGTTTTGCGCGATCTTCACGAACTTTGCGTTTGCTTCGTGGAATCGTTAATAAACCAATTACCTTCGATTACCTATCTAGAACGAATATTCGTTATTCGCATTTGTCATATCGTCGTGACACGGTGACTGGAGTCAGTTGACAAACTTTTGGAAGATGTTCTCAACTTCTTTTTTTCAAGTCAATACGATAATTAATTTGCCGTTAATATACAGAAGCAATAAATTTGGGATTGAGCAACGAATTAGAACTCAATTCACGCCTAATGTTATGTCATAGATTTGAATTCTAATGGAGAAGAAGATGGAGTAATAAACTTAACGAAAGTTTGTATTTTTTGGGATTTTGAACATTTTTCTCCTATTTTTCGTAGTTCTCTATATTTTGAAAAATATATTTTTAAATATTTTCACACGAGAAATATATTATAAAAGTACAAAAGTAATTTAATATGTTTGCATATATTTGGAAAAAAAAATGAACCACACAATGCTTCATAAGCATGCCAGAAGCAACGGATTATCCGAGACAAACTTATCTGTAACTAGAGTATCGTTAGAAATCTTATAAGACAGCAACTCCCACGGCTTTGGATATCCGTCGATTCGATGCACGCTTTCCAATCCGACAAAGCATGTGTGTCTGACCCACTTATAACTGATCCGATTATTCGAATTTTTTTTTCATGTAAGAACATTAACATCACGCTTAGTATAGTCATATCGAATAACAATCTAGAGCAAGAAACGCTTTTCTCCCATTTTTCTCATATCGAAAAATAAATAAGATCTTTCTTAAAACACGCAAACACTAATTTTATATAACATTTCACCGTATATAAGATTTCACAGAAATACTGTTTTGCAATTTCTTGAAAATCGTGAGACTCTGACATTTCCAATGTAACGGGCACCAAGTAAATCGATTCGGCCTGGCTACATCGATATATGCGTAATAAATCACATATTATATAAGACAATAAAAGTCTAGAAATTATATTCTAAAATTTTCAGTATGTCTCAGAAATACACTGTGTGAGATATCCTACTCGTATCGGACGAACCAATATTGATATATTTAACATTAACTGTCATTCGTGTAAAAAAAAGGGTCTCGAAAGAGAAAAGCATATTTTATTATCTATTTTATTCGTACAAAATACGGACAATAAAGAGAAGGTTTAAAATTGAGGAACTCGTAAATATATAGCAGACACATCCCCCTACTTTGTGCTTGTCTCTTTGGTCAGAAACGAAGATTATTTACATCGAAACGATACGTAGTATGTAATAGATGTGTGGCCATTAATATCGATTCGTATCGAGAACGCATAACTCTCCTCTCTCCCGCGCACGCACGCACGCACGCACGCACGCATGTACGCACGCATTCCCACGCGCATTCCTGCCGATCGCATTTTATATAACCGGTGCGTAGAGTCTAACGATCACGTGACGACGAGAGAGGTATATTGAACCGTAGCAAAGTCCTTACGTGGACGTTATGTATTTACGCTAATGAACTGCTGATGGGGCGCATGAACGTAGCTCGCAAAATATGCAAGATATCTATATATATATATTGTAAATTAGGATTGCACAAGATATCAAAACTAATCTTGATATTTGATGACTTGTCTCGAAATTCGAGACAAGATCAATACAAGATTTTTAATTAGTTCAAGACAATATCAAAAACTAAGATTGTCAAGACTATTGGTCTTGTCAAAATTATTGGTTTTTAAAAATAGTTAAAATATATATATTTATGTGTGTGTTTAATTAAATGAGAAACAATCGCACTATATTATGTAAACTTAAAAATTTTTATTTAATAAATAAAAATATTTATATTAATAAATTTAAAAACAATTAATATAGTAAAGAAAATAAATAGTATAAAATTTTATACAATTATTTAGCTACACAAAACTTCGCATACAACACATATAAAACACGCGATTCTCTGATTGTGTGCGTGTGACCCGCATCTGTATTTTGGCATCACAGTATGCAACTGCCTTTTTGTGAAAAATTAACAAATACATATACATAAATACACACACACACACACACACACACACACACACAGTGTTTTGGGAAGTAAATGAATGACATAAATAGTATTATCTTAATTTATCATATATTGTAAAATATAAAGATTATATGTTATATATTATTTAAAAAAAAAAAACATTCAGTATTAGATAAAAATTGTTAATAAAATTGAAACAAGAAAATACAAGACGAGGTTTTCACTATCAAGATTCACTCGAGAGCTAGATAAGATAAATGTTTCGGAAAATTTTCAATACCAATACAATATTTTTACGAACATTGTCTTGTCTCGAGTCTTGCGCAACCCTATATATTGTAGATTGTCGAAATATTTGAGTGCGACAATTCTCTCGTTGGCAAGCTTCGAGAACGCGTATCTCCCGCCATAATCGGATCCCATCAAGTCAGATATGTCGATTCTCTCCCATCAACTTACCCGATCACTATCGATTTTCGAGCTCTCGCAAACAGCCGTCTGTTTTTGCTCGCTCGTTTAAGATAAGCTTAAGCGTCGCTCATACGTCAACCGATATAGGTGACGAACGGACGCTCGTCACACTTAACGTTTATACGTTTGGAAAAACGTTTGGTTCTGCACAATTTCCGTCGCTTATAAAGTCATGGGCGGTTATCGATCAGATATATTTTTCGACTAGCTTATTTCGGAAAAGTATTATTTACTCACATTATAATATATATCACAATTTACTTTATACCGATTGCTATCTTTTTTCTGTTACAGGTACGAACAAAAAATCATCTTGCTGCCATAAACTAGTCGGGCTGTATCGTAAGAAAAATATTTACTTATTTTTTTTTTTATAATTATAAAAGTAAACATTTCTCTCGTGATATAATATTTTATTTTAGAATTATGACGAAAGACATGTGCGTATTTATCGAATATCGTATATTAGAGAGCATTAATTATATCTTATTATTTGTATATCTGATTTTAAAAAAGTTCATTTTAATTTAATCAACGTTTCTTTCGTTTATTTTGAAACTTTGTTTCTAACTTTTACATACTATATATTTAATATGTGTGTGTGTGTGTGTGTGTGTGTGTGTGTGTGTGTGTGTATTTTTACTACGAAAATCGACAATTATTGCATGTTAATTAATAATAATATTACAAATCGCGTTTTACGCAGGGCGTCTTTCTGAATCGTATTAAAACCCGAATACAACGAGAGTCGTGTCATACAGGGAGTAATGTCCTCGAGTGCACGAAAACATACCATGCTCAGAATGCAGTTGCATAACACCACGACCGGTCACTCTTGCCCGATACCTTCATTTCCCTTCTGTTTTTCCTTTATGTCTTAATTTTACTCTTTGACGCCATTTCCATGTTTTTTCCTCTTTCCTTTCCTTTCTCTTTCATCTACTTTTTTAGTTTACAATATTATCGTAAATGTAACGCAACAATAAGGCTATAATAGCAAATAATTATTACTACTTTTTGCATTTCTTAAAGATATAAATAGTTGATATTTATTACATGATCATATTATCCTATATCCTATAGAATCAAAAGATATTAGTGCTGGTGAAAGATAGCAATGCGCTGAAAAATAGTACTATATGATGGCACAATACATAAGTGAAATGGAAATAAAAAGAAATGGGGGAAAAAAAAAGATTTCACGAGCAAAATATAAAACATAAATGAAATTATTAATAGCATAGCATTTGATTTAATCGCATTAAAACGATATTTATCTACATTATTATTATTTTTTTTTGTATTTATCATACATACGATCGCGCTTTAGCAATAGACAGGCTAATTGTAGAAATTTTTCGAATTAAAGGGGAAACTGCAAAAGAGAGGCAGAAGAAAGAGAAGATAGGTGGAAGCTCTCTTTTAATATTTACTATCTCTCGAGAATGTGCACTGGTAGTCATTTTAACGCGATTTGAGAATTAACTTAGGCGAGTGGAGCGAGTGAGCCATTTTCGTTCACTTTTGGGAGAAGTAACATCCGCGGAATATCATTCACGTGCTCGCTCGGCAGATAGTCTCTCTCGTCGCGTATAAGGAAGCGGCGCGATAAACGTTTTTAATTACGATACGGCGACGGAGCACTTTGAGATCGCGACATAAAAGCAGGAATGGAGGGAAGTGAACGAAGCAGAGAGAAGGATGGCACATGACGACGGACGGTTTCGCGGAAAACGTATTTTCGTTCGCGCGCCCGCACGCGGAAAAGCGCTTTTCGTGCGCCGACGTCTGGCGCCGCCGCCGCGACGCCCCGTCGCAATGTACCGTGACGTACGAACAAATGCGCCCGATTTATAATTCTCCCTTGGTAGCGTAACGGCGAAGCGTATAACGCGCGAGCGCGGCGAAACGCGAAATATCTCTTCTATGGAATATTATACTTCGCGGTAGTCGCGCTCGCGCGCGCCGATTTAGCCGGGGAATTTCAGCGCCGCGCGAGATCGCGTCGGGGAGATCATCGTCTCTCGTATAACAACCGTACACAGTTGTGGAAAATTATATGTTTGCGTAGAAGAAACGTACAAATAATAGACGACGCGCCGATTGCTGCTAGAATGACTGCAATCGAGCACAAATTAAGTAAAAAAAAATTGCTCAATTATCGATACTATTACTTTCTTTCATGATTGCGTTGCGACATGAAACCTAGATACCTTGAAACTTAGAGAGCTGTGTTCGTGTACAAAAGATATATCGTTTTACTTGCGTCTCTCTACCAAATTATTTAGAATTCGTTTTTTTTTTTTTTTTTTTTTTTTTTTTTTTTTTTTTTTTTTTTTTTTAAGAGAGATTTTAATTTTATTATTAATTTTTGTACAAACTATGATATATGCGGTTTTTTTTTTAAATGACAAAATTTTTTCTCGCGAATATTGAATTTTGTAAAAACCATTTTGAGCATATGTTGAATTTTAATTGTTAGCCAGCTAAACAACGAGAAGACTGATGCAATGTAAGCGCGAAAAATTCCGTTTTACCGCATATTATGTCGCGATTTCGTCATCGTAAACGAAAGCGGACACTAGTCGTTTTTCAACGTCCGGTCCAGCGATTCTGCTGTTGCCGCTGCGCCATCGTGAAGCCGGTTCGAATTTCTAGCATCTCTGGTTTCGCCTTTGGACGCCGGCGGAGCCGCTTACTTAGCATATACGACGAGCGGTCACAAAGGATTCTCTTCCAGGAAGGTGCTTCGAAAACGGTCGCAGGCCGGCCCATCTTTTTATCTTCTCCACGTGCGCCGGTCTGACCTTCTTCGTTACCTCATCATCGAGAATTTTAATTAGATTCCGCGAATCCCCCCCCCCCCATATTCGACTCCGTCGCGAAATATGTAATCCCCTATTGCGACATTGGGAACGTTGGAAAAAAGAAATCAGGAGACAGCAAGAGATAAGTAGAAAAAAAGGAGAAAAACAATTAACAAAGTTATTTATTTCAGATAGAAAAATTTTGTAATACTATGGACAATTATCTATAAGTTCCTTTCTTATGCAGTTGTAATAAAATATCGGAAGAGAAGAGGAGAGAGAGGATAATTGTCTTTGCGTTAAACGTTCTATTACCAAGATTGACAACTAATTACTATCTGTCAAACTGTTTACTATCTGTTTTGAAAAATGTTAATTTTATGCATCTTCCATGTCTTTGCACGCCAGCGGAAAGAATGCATTTGAGAACAAGCTGTCGTTTTTATAAGCGGAGTAATTACGATACAATAATAACGCAGAGCCGTAACGATGGCGGGCGTTTTATCGGTAAATCATTGGCGTCGTTCCGCCTCGAAAATTTTCATTCGCGCATCTTATATAATTAAGTAAAATGTACGATGGAATAACAGCAATTAATTATGGCGGTTCGGACCGCTATTGTCTTCCGAGAAAAACAAGACTAAATGTGCACAGCAAGCAGATTTAAGTATAGGGGACACATTATTAATTTTATAACTGTTAGAGATGCTTAACCCATTTTATTATCAGGCGTAACATAAAAATTTCAAGAAAGTTTTATTATAAGTAGAGATCATTATTATGATGAAGAATAATTATATACAAAAAATTACAACTTTTTAAATTATGAATCTTCCGTTGAAGAATCTTCTCGTGCACGATCGTTAAAATTATTGAGATATAATGTGTAAACTGTGCAACGATGCGTCAGTTATAATTAACGTTCGGTATACCTTACGTGATATCTTACGTTTTATCTTTTCATTCCCCTTTCGTTTAACGTCTGCTCATCGGGATGGCAATTTGTAGCCGAGTAGGAGACGATGGGGTAAGGCGATTCGTAAATGGGAACAATAGGGCAACGCGAATAGCAAGGAATTCCTGTTGGATTCGCGCGCGGAATCGTAAACGATCGCGCGAGTATAGTCGAAGAGGGCGACTTTGGTAGATCGCACTCTTCTTCTCCCTCTCCCTTTCTTCCAACCCGAATGCCTTTGGAATGCTGTCGTTGCCACTGCCACCGCCGATGCAACAAGAAAAAAGAAATCCGATTGCCGAGACGGCGGGGAGATTCTCGACGGGAAAGTTCTCGCGAACCGAAGAAGAAAAGATTCGACGATAGAAGAGCCGCGCGAGTTCTTGGTGGGAGCTCTCGGGAAGAAAAGGGAGAAAGTGTGAAAGAGCTAGAGAAGAGAGCGGGAAGGGATTGACAGGACGAGAGCGAAGGAGAGATTGCACGCGTAGTAATAGTAAAATAACCAGTCTATAGAAAAGAATTGTATATCGAAATTAAAATGTTTATTTATTTGCATCGATGAGTGTTACCTTCAAAGCGGGTCGAAAAGTCGGAGTGCCAAATCTTAGCGTTCAAAACTACAATATATAAATATTTGAAGAATCTAATATGAAGGATCTCTGATTGTTTTGAAACGAAACGATGCTTAAAAAGAGATAATGGGAAGAGAGGGGGTAAAATGAAAAATGTTTGATTAAACGCGAAACATCACTCGATCTCTCTCTCTCTCTCTCTTTACATAGATATATATTTATTTGGCAGAATGTTATTACGCGTAAAAACTAATGCGTATTCACACGTGCGTACATTTGCGATATGCAACATCGCATCGTCGATTATTTGAGGACATTATTTGTGACCCTGCTTCCTGGAAACGAGTTCAGCAGGTGGGGTCACGAACTCAGACACGCGATCGTGCGTTGCAGCGAATGTTCCTCTCTTTCGATCGCCAGCTGCCGGCATTATTTCGCCCTTCTCATCTTGTACCTCTATATCGATCGTCACCCCATTCAGACGGGCGACCGCACAGCTGTCGTACTCTACATTTTTACCGATACACAGGCGAAAACGAAGGCGAAATAATTGACGGATTAAAAACCTCTCCCTCGCTTTCGTGTGCGTTAAAATTTTTAATTCTTTATTTCTTATCGTTATTGTCAAGACTATATAATTTTTTGATCGAGAATTATAGAGAAATCTTAAAACGTGAGAGCTATCAAAACTAAAATTACATGTAAATCAGAGATGTTTCTCTCTCTCTCTCTCTCTCTCTCTGAATTAAAAAATTATTAGTATAAAAATATATATAGATTAGGTAATCGGGGAAAGGAGGGATTTGACGAAATTGGCGGCTTATTCGAAAGAGAGAAGGAGGTCATCTTACGCATAAATCGTCGCTGCCGCCGCCAGTGAACGCCTTGGCCCGCGTGGACTTTTTGTAGAGCGAATAATCGTTTAACGAGATTTCGGCACGTGCGTTGGAACTTGGGTCGAGCGAACTATATAAATCGCGAGAGCTCACGGTCTTCCAACGTATAGTTAATCGATGCGCTAACCTGCTTCGGGAGAGAATTCTTTTCATTCCGTTCCCGAAAGAGCAAAGGGTGATACCTTCGATACGGACGAGGTGAGAAACGCGTTAATTCATATCGCAAGTGTGCAAATAAATTCTATCAATTGTCATGTTTATTTTTATTGTATCTTTATTATACAAGGTGTCTTCGAATCAATGTTGCAAAATTTACGCGCGCTATTCGCAATTTCGATCTTTAATCTAAATTGATGAATAGATTCAATAAATCTTCTGATCTTCTAGACGTTTTAAGGTTTTCGTTATTGGCGAGCATTTTTTGTCCTGTCTCATCTCCATCTTTCTTCATATGTTCACGAATGATATTAGGCGAGGCTGTCTTCAAATCGTAGGCTAATCCTATATATGCGAAAAAATCGAGCAGATATGCAGGTGTACCAGTGAAATTTCCAAACTCGGACATTCGATAATCCCAAGGATAGGCGTGATGGAAATTATGCCAACCGTCGGCAAGTGTTAAGAACCAAGAGATATTTGAGTTTGTTGCTTGGAGTCTCCTGAAACAAATATCACAAACAATGACGAAAGAAAAGTATTGCATATAATCAAAATTGATTTTAAATTGACCATAGTTAATAAAGTAAAATTTGTGTGTAGTTATAGTGAATGTTAATTAAGTGACATTAAGTATAAAATGGCAGAGATTAATAATGGTGCTTTGCATGAAAAAAAAAAAAAACATGTTTTCTTACTCGAATAAATAAATTTTAGTAAAAGTTTTAATAAATAAATTTTGAAATATATATATAATGAAATAAAGCGGCAAAAAGTATCTTTAAAAAAGAAAAAAAAAGTCATTACAGATTTGTATTGCTTTATTATATCTATGTCTTGGCGTTACAACTACAATCGATATTTAAATTTTTAATGCGTAGCTATTGTATTTCTTTGAGTGCATAATTTGAATAATTTGTGGTAACGTTTACTTGTATTGAAACATTAACATTTTGTCAGCGAGCAATTCGGAGATGTCCATCTGCTTCCGTTTCTGGATCAGCAACGGATGCTTTTTCGCCATAAGCCAACCCATATGAGAGAAAAAGAATCCTCTCTTGGAATTGTGGGGATCCGCGTCTGTATCGCTGTATGTGTGGTGAAGTTTGTGATTCCAAACCCACGTAAACATGCTGTTCTGATATGAAAGTGAAATTGCTTGTGAGACTGCGCGACAAGATCTTATATTTATTTATTTATTTTTTTTTTTTCGGTATATCATGTATGCGCAACAAAGATTGTGTCTAAAATATATTCAGCGATTTGTTTTACCTGGCCTGCCATAGTTTGGAAAAAGAAGAGAAGGATCTTTAAAGATTTGGTAGCTTTAAAAGACTTGTGACTGTAATAACGATGCGCGCCCAACGAAATTCCTTGGGTAGAAGAAACTGCAATGAAAAACGCTGAAAAATCAACGTCATTAATATTTATTATGAATCTTTGATCATAAAGAGCGTGAGACATATTATAAGATAATCGTGCAGCTTTTATAAGATATTGATCATAAAACAAACGTATGAGAATTTTTGTCGGAAACATTTTAATAAAAAAAAATTAATTATATGTTTTTAGTTACACTTATATGTACATAATATGCACACACATTTTAATCTAATAAATATACGTAATTAAATATTAAGAATAAAATATTTTTTGTTGATGAAAATATATGACAATATCATTTTCAGTTTTGTACATATGTTTTAGGTTCGACACTTACCCCAAATAATAGTAGCTAATTTTGTGTCATAAAAGATCAGCGTGTATAGTCCAATGAACCATGATATCTGAAGAGCTGCATGACATACGACGAGTTGCCAAATGTATGAATGCCGATAATTCATATCGGTACCTAATTTCATGTGGAATACTTCCTCTACATCATAGAGTTTATTGTTAATTTTATCATGTATCTCTTCTGTACCCATGTTTAAAAAACAGCGTGATTTTTTCGGAAATTCGTTAAACGTAAATTTTGTTAAGTATTTGCTCTTTTGTAATTACGCGATCCGCAATTTTGGATTTATATTTAAAATATTAAGTTTAAATAATTAAAAATTAATAATGAATAATTGAAATAATGTTACTTTGGTATATTCACAGTAGATTCACAGTGATATATCGAAATCGAGAATTGCGATTTTTCCGCATTACATTCATTTATATATTTTCTGATATCATTAATTCCTTTTATGCACGCTGGTGTTAATTAATACGACCTCAAATTATATTATTTGTAATGTTTTATTTAAATATTATTGCCGGTTCCTGTTCTTGGCCCGCATTTACATATCTGTTTTTATTGTTTCGATGACTGCTAGCGAATATAAAATGAAGAAACTTTAATAAAGATATCAAAATAATTGTATTCGAATATATCCTATCTTGCGATACAAAAACTTTCTTGATTTTGTAGAGTATTATTGCAGCATATTTTATTACAATTTCTTTATCTGAAAAATATCTTGTAAGAGATAACGTAAAATATATATTTAATATGTATAAAAATTTATACTCTGCGTACGCACGATCTTCCTTCATTCTTATTATTTTTACTTGCCGTCAATCGGAAATTTGCATATTTTAATTATTTTATATCTTTGCTTATATCATTTTATTTTATTTATATCTTATTTAAAGTTATCCTGTTTTCTCTCTCTCTTTTTATAATTTCCATTTTTATAAATTATTCTTATATATGCGAGATAAAACGATATGTAAATACAATAGATAGGAATAGATTGGTGCGCAGAAATCGCGCGATACCAATTGCTCGATCGCTCCAGGCTGGTATCCAATTAGGCAAAAAAAAAAAATAAATAAATAAATAAAAAAGAACATTCCGAAAGGAGAGGGGAAGGATAATTGAGTATGTTTTTTCACGTAACGCAAAGGACCGATTGCTCGGGGAAAGGACGAGGCGCGATGGCGAGAATCATTCGTGCATTTACGATCGGAGCGTACGCGGGGCATCTGTTCGTTAACCACCTGTCGGCAGGTGCAAACCGTACACTTGGCCCCGTTACCCCGCACCACGACCGCGGGTATCAATCGGCCCTTTTGTTTTCGCCGATCTGGTTCCTCGAAGCCATTCCCGTTTTACTACGACGTAGTACGCGTGACACGCGATACCCTTCGCCGGATGTTATCGGCTGGCTTCGCGCACAGTGTGGTCTCCCTCTTTCTCTTTTTCTCCCTGACTATGTAAAATCCCTTAAGCTTGTGGGGCACGTAAACAGGAAGTCCCCGTTCTCCTCTTGTCGCTATCGCGTCCCTCCATCCGGTACAGGTTGCGAATAATGCGTAGGAAGCACCTACGGTGAATGCGATCTCTCTGCGATTTATCGTAGGGGATCACATTTTTCTCGTTTTGAGTAGTCTCAGTAATTTTTTATTAAATTTTAATACGCTTTTTTTATTATCATTGTCGACCTCGCTTTAAGCATATAAAAATTAATTCTGATGATACGCGACGTGTATTTTAATGTGAGCAGCAATTCGTGCACAGTCATGAAATGAAATGAGATGCGCGGAATAATTTGTTTTTTTATTTATGTTACAGGCCGCGATACTTCAACAGACTGCCGAATACATATACCAATTAGAGCAAGAGAAGACACAATTGCTGTCGCAAAATTGTCAACTGAAACGATTGGTAAATCAACACGAAGGTGGCGATGTACCTAAGAAACGCAAATCCGACACTCAAGGTAAGAGTTCTACGTTATATTTTAATTAATTAATCATTAATGTAAATTAACTTATTATTATTTATATATACATATATGCAAAAAGTAAGAACTTGGTATTTTTTAACGAAAATATAATTTTGTCGGTTTTTATAAATTAAGAGATTGATTAATTGCGGTTTCTGCATAAAATCTTTTAAAAAAAGTCGCGATAAAATTATCACAAAATATCGAAAAATATTGTATATTATGTGAAAATATAGTAATAGTATAAAAATGCGTAATATCAAAATATCTTTATGACCATTGTTGGGGCGCAAACATTTATATACATAAAAGCAATAGAATTAACGTTCATCAGCATAAGGAGATTTTCCAAACGGACTTGAATTATTTATCGTCCGTACGACGGCGATTGCACTGTTCCGGTGTGGATTTAGGATCATAAAAACAAAAAGCGAAAATAATCGGAGCAGAACCCGAAAAGTTGCGGATATATATATTGCGATCCGCTTATTTTACGGTTTACCCGCGTTTATAACGTGCAACGTTGAACCATAAGTTATTTCTCAATCGCGAAATCGAATTGTTGAGTCTCGAAAACTCTCACGCCCAAGTGAATAATATCGCGTTTTCGCGAACATAACTTATAGATTTATTTGCTTGGACGAACTAGTAAATTCGAACGTGTTGCCATAACACGTGTAAAAAGTTTGGCAGTCCCACATTTATTTATTTATGTAATCATTAAATCAATACGCGCGAGATTTGTGCCATATTTCACGGCAGGAATGAATGACAAATTTTGCAGGAATTTTTTAATCACTCCCAATCTCGACGACAACGATCAATGCAAACGCATTTGAGAGAGACGTTTGTCATTTTCACGAAAGTAATTACATTCTTCGCGACTATAGTATCACGCTGAAAAGATATATACTATTTCAAAGGAGGGAAGCTGAATATAATATCGAGATGATATAATATCGGTTAATGCGGATGTAAAACTTTCGTGAAATCTAATTTAATTTCCTCGGAACCTAATTAAATTATCCATTCAATTATTATATGTAAAAGAGAATCTTTTCGACTGTGTGCGTTTTATTATTTTTACTATTAAAAAATATCACGAGTAAAAGAAAGCCGAATAGTTAAATTAAGGTTCCCAAATAATGTTGAAGCTTTTTTATCTATAAATGATAATTAATTAAATGACAATTAATTTATGATTACATCATTGTATATTTGTTTCATTAAAAGGTGAAATTATGCCGCTGAGGAAGATTAATCTTTTGGATTATATATAGCGGGGTAGTAGACAACAATGGCAAGGATTGTTCTCGACATGTTGCTCGCCCTTGAAAGTCTATATTACTTTAGTGGCTAAATACAACTTTGATGGATTAAAGTGGCTCTCTTTTTTCCGACGTCAATGACGTTTCGGTGATGTCGTCGTCGTGGCGATATGACCGCCGGAAAGTATCTGTCGCGAACTTCGACCGAGACAATTTCAATTTCTGATTCTATCGTAAATTAGTTTCCTCCATCGATGGCATGCCGATATTCAGAAAGTTCGTCGTTGGCTGTGCGACGAAGCGGATTTAATGTCGACGAGCCACTTTTATCGATCAACCGCGGTTATCCTCCCGATTGCTTCCAAATATTAGTCTCGACATTTACAATCATTATCCGAGAGCAGTAGAATAATGTTTCGCAATTTATAAAGAAGAAGCTAACTCGACTCCCTTCAAATTAGTATTTAAAGATATTTCGTGGATTTTTTCTTTATAAATATGAATTATAGTATCAATCGCGTGTAGCAATAAAACAATTTTTAAGCTACGTAGGAAGATGTATAGAGAAAAAATATATATTTTTTATTGATATACATTTTATATACGTTTTATATTAATATACGTTTTATATTCTGTATGAACCATTAGCTTTGTATACTTAATATCGAGAGAAATTAAACTGGTAACAAGTGACGTGTATAATATTTAAAAACATGATATATTTCTGGCTAAACTACGTGTAACTACGTAAAAGCAACATGAGTGATTTAACATTACTTCTGTTTCAAATCTATATTTGACTTGAAAAATGGAAACTTAAACTATCTCATTGATAGCACTAATCGATAATCTCGTTGCCGTAGAAATTACGCGGCACAAATGTTAATTAATAAATGTTCGGTCGATGAAAAATATATACTGCAACGGTACATGCGCACACAATTTACTACGTTATCGTGTTATAATTTGCCATAATTTGACATTCCATGACATCAAACAATGCGCAAATAAAGTAACATACAGGGGTACGTAAAGTTGCATTCACTTTGCTTTAATATAATGTCGAAACAAATGAACTGGCCTTTGATCCGCGGGAGATAGGGGAGAGGGTCTCTATATTTGTTCTATATCGTAAACAATGACCAGATTTAATTTCGCTCGGTCTCGCAATCCCCGTTTATACCGCGTATGTGTATTCGCACTGCTGCGTTGAAGCGCGCACACCAGAAATCTAAATTTGTTCCGAAAGTTCATTGCGATTATCCAACGATCTGTAATCCGAAAATTTGTGAAACTTTCCCAAAATTAATTTTTATTTCCCATAATTAAATTTTTTTTACATTCACATTTATTTGACACACGCTTTTTGACGTAAATGATTTAAAAGGGGGAAAGAAATTTTTTTAAACAGATTAAAAAAATCGATTCGAGGTCGTTTTGGTCTCATTGTTCAACTGTAATACTTATCAATCGATATTCCATGCGCGCTATTTTCATCTTTTTATTAATAGATATTTTGATTCATTTTCTCTCTGTCATTCGATTTTTTTCTATTGTTTAGGCGTTGTCGTTAGCCTACCTATGCACGTCAGCGAGAGCGGCGACGAGGGCTTGGGCAGCATGTCCCCCGAGCCGTTGTCTGTAATCACAGTGACCACAGAGGGGCATTCCGTTGTGAACAACGAGGTGGTGGAGCTCAGACGACAGCTAGAAAGGGAGCGTCACGCGAGACTGCATTTAGAGAAACAGATGAGAGCCATACAGACTCAGTTGTATCCAGAGAGATTCCGGGACAATCAGCTAATCGCTTATCAACCTCATGAGGTAACTATCCTATTCCGTATATAATTGTTTTCATCAATCTACCGAGGAGATTCTTAAGCGAAAAATCCGACAATATATTATATAAAAGTAGAGATTAACTCACAAAATTAAAACAAGAAAAATAATTATTAAATTATGCGCGGCAGACTGGATGGGCGATAGGAAATTTTGCAAACAGAACTATGTGGCTGTAAAAAAGAAGAAAAGAATGTAATAAAAGCGTGATACACTAGCCTTAAATGAAATGTCACAATCTATATGGAAACATGTTTAAACGAATTTCGGTTGCCGAGAGATTACCATCTGCACACGATGCAGAATATAATTCAGCCGGGAACTCTCGTTTGACCCTCGAGGGTTTAAACGTTTCGAGGCGAAAAAATATTGCAAACATTGTTTTAATTGCTTGAATAGAGATCGTTGCTTCCGATAACAATTCGCGCGCTACACAACGCACTGTGTATCGTTTTGTTATTTCTATTGAATCGATTTCTTTCTTTTTTTTCCCTTCAATAGCGTTTTGCTTGCAAAACAATCGATATTGTCGTTGCTTCGAACGAAGAAATTGCCAAAACATAAAGTTTTGCGACTATGATACTAATAATTAGCGTAATTCGTTTCTGATACAGGTGATCGAGCATACGGACAATGTGATGGCGCAGGAAACGGAGGACGCGGTGGCTGCGTTGCAAGTAGTCTCAGTTATGTCTTTGCCGCCGGTGGGTTCCACTCAAACCGTGGAGACTTCAAGTCCAGACCCGAGTTCGCCGCCGTTGTCACCGCAGCCGGATGACATGGAGATAAAGCCGGACGAGATAAAAGAGGAGGATTCGTGTCCGGTTAGTCCGAAGATCGTCACCTTCGCTCAGAATCAAGTGTTCACGGCGATGGAGGAGCAAAGCACTGTGGATTCCTTCTCGTCGTCGAATTGTGTCACATACGCCACATCATCTTCCGCGGATTTTAAGAACCCCTCGCCTCAGTACATCACCGCGAGTCCCACCAGACCCTTCTCGCCGGCCGCTGAACCTCAACGACTACCCAGCGTTTTGGAAGCTGCTATAAAAGCTGAGCCCAAAGTTGAGGTGGAGAGGTACGTATACCATGTCATTCTGCTTTATGCGTAACTGTTTGTCTGATTCTGATCGTTATTTGAGATACAAAGAGTAAGAGTAGTCCCGTAAATTATTAATTAGAAAATTTAGAAAATTAAATGTAAAGTCAAGTGTACTTTATTTGTCTGATGTAATAGCCGCTATGTATGTTTCTTTTGCGTTTTTTCGCGCAAGTCATAGATTGTATAGATTTGTTTTGTCTCACAAAAAACCTAGACGATATTCGATATTCGCTAACGAGAGGTTTCTCGATTTCAGGTTGCCCTCTCCGTCGAACTCTTTGGACGACGGCATTCCGCAAGCAAGGCTGTACATCGCGAACACATCCCGGCAGAACTTGGAAACGATCGTCGAAGCGATACGTCATCTGGAGGGCGATCATCTGTTCAGTGATGAGCCCGCGCAGGATATGCCGTTGGCATTGACTAATAAGCAGCAAACGATGGTGAATTCAACGTCGACGAAGTCTACGACGTCCTCCTCTCCTTCATCTTCCTCTTCTCCCTCGGCGACGTCCGTCACAGTGACGTCCGCGAAGCAACGGATATTGCACGCCGAACACTTCCTCCAATTTCATACGCAACAGCAGACCCAACAGCGACCCGGCGTGATCGTGGTAAAGCACTCGTGATCCAGCAACGCGCTGCGCTCCGTGCACTGAACGATGTACTCGAAACGACGACGCATTCGTCCCCATCGCTCGACATCACCGCGGTTTATCACTCGAAAATGAGGAATCCTTTTTGGCCAACTGGAGAGAAAGATAGCGAGCGTTCGCAGGGGCAGGTAGACAGAGCGGCTATCATCGCAATCGCACATTGCATGCAATCTCTTCCGGCATGACGGAAAAAAATACTCTCCGTCCGCCGTTAATCTCCAATCGTTACCGGAGATCTTCATTCGGACTATATACTGCGAGAGACACTTTATGTATGTTCCTACTACGTGCTTTGCTTGCCTTCGCTTTAATAAAGGTTGCTTAAGATGGAAAAATGCATACGATCGCGATAGAATGAAATTTAGATAGAAGGAATAAAGTTTTAAATCATAGACATAGCGAAACAGGTAGCGAAGGCAGAGCCAAACTCGAAGCCTGACGAAAGGATCCTCATCGTCGAGTCATTAAAACGAAACGTCGTTTTTCCATTTTTTTTCTCATGTAAATACTAACAATTCCTTCCGATCGTGTGTTTCCGACGATCGCCACGAGATCGCTTTGAATCTCGAAGGGTTTCCCGCTCCCTCTCTCCTCCCAAAGAAAGGTTCTCTTCCTTTCGTAAAAAAATTGCGAGATGCGAAGCGGACGTTTCTCGTCCTTCGTTTTACTAGGTAGTACGTTTTTAGACTTAAGCGAGAACTACGTCGATAATATTTCTAGGCGGATAAGTCTGCGTACGCTGTATAATACATATATTACACATAAATATATTATTTGTAAAGAATATAAAATACATATTTACGTTCTTTTTTTATATTGTTACGAAAATGAAAAAAAATACAAGACGATAATGCGAAGAATGAGATATTGAGATATAACGACGCGTATATATGTTTTTTCGATGCTTATTTACGGGGTTACACATACCACTAGATCGGGGCATGAAACGACTAGGAAAAAGTGGTTTATCAAACAACAACAACAAGGTTCAATCAAGATATATCCATACGCAATGTTTAATATTTGACACATATGTGTGTGTGTTAGAGAAACACTACGGCAGAGCGGAACGGACTTTGATACGGTCCTCGATACGCTGTCCCGCGCGTAGGTCTGCGTAACTCCTGTCTACTATGTTCTCGCGTATTATTAAAACATGTGTCGCGGATCGAAGAAAAATTCCGTTTAATCTGTGCCAAATATTCCCAGAGAATACCCAGAAGTTTTGTTCCTTCATAGTAGACGTAATGTACGTAAAGTGACGACGCCGGTCGGTACATCCGGTAGACCTGAAGCGTAGTGAATTGACGATCGCTCGTCTCCTCCAATTTATTCGTCAATGCGATACGATGACCGGGAACCTTGATAGTGATGACTTTTCCCGGCTGGTATTCCCGTTGCGTCGCAGACCATTCTATCAGATTAACAATCAGCGCTAATTGTTGCAAGAACCGAGGAGAAACCGGGACGGCGACAAGCTTTCTATGCGATGTCTTGAGTGACGTCCTGTGATTCTCTTTGTTGTTAACCCTGCCTTTCTACGCAACATATGGATTTCTTATAGCTTGCGAATACGAGACTAAGAGGCTTGGAATTTACAATTTCTCGTGCCTTTCGAGGAGAGGAGCGATCGGTTTACGGGGACGGTCGAATGATCGATCGACCGGCGCTGAGAAAAGAGCCGTTACGTTTTGTTTTTGTTTTTCTTCTTTTCTTTAATTCATTCACGCGCGTCTATTGTGTATTATGTGCGTTAATTCTTTCTTTTCGTGTTACTTTTCTCTTTGTGCGTGTACCGTTTCATCGAGTGTTTGTCGATTGTGCAAGCATTATCGCTCGCAAGTAATAGACTCATAGATCAATTTTTAATCGATTACATTATAGTACGGATTCTTTCGCCCGTAATTTACTATTATTACTGCTACTATTATTACTACTACTATTACTACTACTACTTTCTTTTCTACGATGAGGATAATTAATGTACGAGTGCGATATAAGCTTAAGGATTTAATGCATAGAGATATGCCTACGAGAAATTAATTTTAAGTACTCTTTAAATATATATAAGTAAGTTAATGGACCTCTTCAAGTGAGGTAAGACGCGGTGGTAAGACGCAGTTAAGATCTTTAGTTAATCTTCTAGCAATTAGGATAAACGTAGGAATTGTTAGCCGAGTACGCAATTTGAAATACATCCAGGTTATTGTCTATCTGTACGATAAATGTGACGCTATTCCGTAACTGTATTGCGTGTATATAATATCTTTTAGCGGATATCATCGCATAACACACGATCACCTAGCTGACGTACCACGATGCTGAAATAGGATAATATCGTAAAATGTGCCTTTCGTACCTTTCGTCGTTGTTCAATTCAAATTTCATTTCGATAACGTATATTTGCATATTTTTTTACATACCATTAACTTTTTCATTGTTTGTTTTTCTCAATAGTATGTAGATAAATATGAGGATTGTATTATTTATCTGGACTAGAGAAAAGAATATGTTTAACGGAACAATTACTCCCGAAACGTACGAGAGGCGCCCTATGTAGGAGTTACGATTCTATCTTAGGCTTTCGACATTCGCGATGAAAGTGTGATCCCGCGTTTCCAAAGTCGCGGATCTCGAAGGTAATGTACAAAGCTCGATGTCGACGTTCATGCAAGGACGCACGAGGGCCTAAAATAGAGAAATTCACCTTCATTTCTGTCTTTTCCCATGAATCGTACGCAAAAGATTCACGACAGATTCATTATTTTCGGGATAAGGAATTCATCGTTAATAGAACAGTCGTCTTCTGCATTATCGCGCTATATTCCTCGGTAACGAATAATCGAATGTATGTAAAAATATCGAGTGTAATACGACGATGTTTATCATTTAGGTTCGACATAGGTTGTCGAATCAATCGGAAAAAAATCGCCGGGAAGATTTTCGAACATACAAAAAGAAATATAAATCATTGAGTTTGACACAAATTGAATTTTTCTCATACGCGAGTCCGATATGTCTCGTTTTCCCATATATACATCTGATTTTAATAGTTTCGTAAATCTCGTGCGAATATCTTCGGCGCTTCCATGATACATACACACACACACACACACACACACACACACACATCCATATATACACGAATACAGATATATTCACGTGCGTAACTATATACGCACGTATAAAGTATACGAGAATGCTGTACGCGCGTACGCATTTAAGGAACCTATTAGTGATTTTCGAGTTTTTTGCGATTGATTTTTTCTTTCTTCTTTAACTGTTTTGTTTCGCTGTACGTTTTTATATTTTATTCCGCGTGTCGCCCTTGGTATTAGCGTGTCGCGATTTGCTTTCGGTGGGTGGCAGAATAGCAAGAGAGAGAGGACCGAATTGCAGAAAATTCGGAACACACTGCACACGTGTCAGCGTGAATAAGATCGACGATATCACGGTGATGGTTTCATTGCTATGAATGTTATTTCAAAATTTTTTATTCCAGATTAAACTGTTAGTTGAATCGAACGAATTCTCAATTTGTTTTTCGGTTTCATTCATATTGATATCACTCTTCGTGATCGTGAGATAGGCAATGCTTTACGGAAATATAAAAGTTTTAAATTTCGCGAAAGTAATGCAAAGTTCTATTCTCTTCTTTAAGTCATTAAAAAATCTTAACATTTTGTGTTTTATGTATTTGTTATATATTATATTTTTATGTTATATATATATTATATACAGGGAGTGTCCGACAAGTAAGTGACCAAACGAAAGGTGAAGGTAGATTGGGTCAAACTGAATCGAAAAGTTCTGAACCATTTTTTTTTATAATGCTTAATAAAGGAGTTATTATCGATTAAGTCTGTCCAATCAGCGCCGACCTTTAGCCGCGCGTCTGGTAGTGTGCGTGAGCGCTTCGTCGCTACGGCGATGCACACTATCAGGCGAGCGGCTCAATGACGCGCGTCCGGCTAAAAGTCGGCGCTGATGGGCTAGATTTTACTGAATAATAATTCCTTTATTAAGCGTTATAGAAAAAAAAAATGGTACAGGACTTTTCTTTTGACCAAATCTACCTCCACCTTTCATCATCTTTGGTCACTTACTTGTCGGACACCCTGTATATATATATACTATCTATTTTTTAATTCTAAAATATTTTTGGAATAATAATATAAGTCTATTACTGATGATAATAAAAAAAATCACAATTATATATAAAGTTTTACATTAGATATTAGATATATTAGATATTAGAGATATTTTTTTATAATGCACATTTTGCATTCACACTAAAAATTGCACCTAATGTTATTAAATTATTCACACTATCTGTGATATAACTGTTTTGCAACTATTGACACCTTACTGATTTAAATATGTTTTATTTGATACATTTCTTTGATATTCTGTTAATCGTTAGCGCTTTATACGCTCATTGAAACTAATAGCGAATTCGGATGCACAAATGCGTACTGGTGTATATAAATATTATCGTATATAAATTTATAATGGCATAAGTAATAAAAATAATATTAAGAACAATTATTTTTAATTAATAATTAATATTAAGAGCAATTATTATTGTTATTTAATACAAATAATGATAACTCTTATTATAATACTTTTATAATTATTTTAATATTTAATTACTTAGACTTATCTTGTAAATTTGTGATAATATTTAATGCGCACCAGTGCGCACTATAGTATTCAACCGAATTTTCTATAAGCTTTATATCTATTAAATATTGAATGTGGTGTTTGATCGCGCATGATATGCTCGATTATTTTTTATAACTTATCATACAAGATTTATAAAGAAGCAATTAAAGCCCGGTTTCATTTCACATTGAACTTGCAGATCTTATCGGTATGAATGATATGCATTGTCTGGCAATGTGTATTCCAAAATGCTGTTGTAACTTCTGAAATGTTGCGTAACTTTTTCTTTTTGACCCAGTGCAGTTGATCCTCTTAGAAAGAGACAATTGATGCTAGTTAATTGAGATGTCGTTCGATTTCTATACATAATCAGATTCGTACACAAAATCCCATACATAATATAGCATAATATTTCTGTCATGCAAACTATGTATGTTATTAGTGAAAAGTGTACATTAATACCAATCTGAAGAAAATTTTCATTTGCTGTCTTTAATTTTAATCAACTATAGTAATAAAATTGACGAGAATAGAAATTTTTAAAAATAATTTGCATTTAAAATGTCTTTTTTTATTCATGTACATTTCTTTCGATTTTATTCATAAAATGTACAACTTTTACCGCAAAGCTATAAAACTTCGTATCGTGAAACTTTGACGAAATTTTAATGTCTCTTTTTTTTTTAAATCCATTGTCACACACGCGTTACGGTGTGTGAGAAATTTTAGAAATCACTCACGAAAACTTGAGATATCGTCGACTTGTTTGCGCGAATTTCAAGGGTGATGACTCGGAAACGTTGATATTCGAGCGGCAATTGATCCATGAGGCAGAATACAATGTAACGTACGAGATAGTCCCACGTAAAATGAGATTGTAGTTAAGCCATTCAGATTCTGCCGTTCGAAAATTACATGTTTCTTTAAAAAAAAAAGAGAGAGAGAGGTAGAGCTGTCACCGTCCCTGCCGCGGTGACACTCGATCGAAACGATCTTTTTTATCGTTGAATATATGCATATAAAATATTAAAAAAAATATATATATATATATAAATATATATACATACAAAACACACAATGGCTCCTATAACTTCTCTACTGCTTCGTTGAGAGAGAAAGGCAAAAAAGAGTAACAATTCGCAGGATACGGTTTAGCTGCTAATGAAAGTTGCTGATAGAGTAACGTAATCGCATTGAGAGTAGTAGAGAATGCGTGCGAAAAGGGTAAAAAGATGGGAAACAGCCAATATTTCCAAGATTGCGAGCGAGGGTGCGGCTGTGCGAATCGCGCGTGCGATCACGAGAACGACGAAGAAATTTTTACCGTTTAAGATTAATCCGATTTGTACACGTCGATGGCAAATGGCGACTGAGAGTAGCGCCGAGATTAATCAATCGGTCGCCTCTGAAAGAGGGAAGATTGCAAAGCGTATTTGTCATCAAGGGCTAGCGCTTTTATTCGAAATGCGCGAGCTCTTCTCTCTTCAGAGACTGGAGGAAACTCAAACAATACGAAAGAGTTTAAAAGATTTGAGCTAAACAAGATTAAAATGATGTCTTGAGAGATCGAGATGTTCCTTGGACTTCTTTGGACATCTTAAAAATATCTTTTATTCTTTATACGTCTTTGAATGTTGTTTGCGTTGTCTGAAAATGATCACTCGTCGACGTCATGTCTGTTTACTTTTTACTAGCACGCCGGTGCATCGAAATTTGGCGACGTGGATATTTCGCGAAATCGAGTATTTTTTTAATTGTCAGTATCCTACTCTCTTTCGCCACAGGCCTGCCGAGAGAAATGTACATAGCGTAAAATCCATAAAATATTGAATCGCTGGCGGAAGAATGTACAATAGGGAGATAGAGTAGATAGGTAGATAGACCTGGAGAGATGGAGAAAGCGAGAGTAAAAAGGAGAACGGGAGAGTGCGAGAGAATGCTAGACAGATATGTAGATCGTGCGTATAAAATAGCGGAATTTGTAATAACGAATAACGTAAGTAGCGACAGAGATTCCAGAAGTCGTTTTCGGGAACAGAACTGAGTAGCATGCGCGTCGCGGGCGCGTGTCTTTTTTGCGAATGAAAGAAAAGAGACGAAAGATGAGCGTGAGAATGCGTAGATGTAATTTGTAGTGCGCCGAAAAGATGTTTTCTTTTTTTTTTTTCAAGTTTTGAAATACATTTCTTTTTTCTTCTTCTTTTAAATGACGTTATAAACTGCACTCTGAATCATATCGGAATATCCGTCATATCGGAGTATCCGTCGAGTGAAGAATGACCCGGGTTCACGCGGCGCGTGGTAAACGAAGAGGCATGCAATAGTAATCGTCAATATCAAAAAAAAAAAAAAAATCGAGAGAGAAGGAAAAGCTATTGAATAATCTATTTGTATTGCGAGATCCCCTTGATTCAGATCGAGAATTAATACTGCAGGCATCAAATATAGGAATCTCAAAAATCTTTGTGACACTTTTGAAGCATGGAGAGTAGGCCGGAGGTTGAAACCTCTAAAAAATAGAAGAAGAAAAAGATTAAATAATCAACGTTAGACATTTATTTGACAAATTTCTTCGTACATAAATATATTTCTGTCTTTTGTAACATTTATTTACGTATTTCTTAGATTTCTGCAGTTCCGTTAAACGCTTTGTAATGTGTGAACTCTATGATGAGAATATTTATCTAGATATGTATTTATAATTATCGTTTCGAAGAACGCCAAACTTAATTACGAAAACTGAGAAGTATGTAACTAATTTTGTCCAGGGAAAGATAGAAATTTCTTTTTCACAAAATTAGTATCGAATCAAAAATAGTTTTTATTTTTTTCGCAATTTATTAAATTTTTCATAAATTATTTTAAACCTTGCACTGCAAATATTTGCTGTTAATGAAAATCTTCTGAAATACGTAACGCATTTTTCGATATTATCCGAAGAGTGACGGGAAAATGTACCAATTATCAACTACGTATTAATGAAACGTTTTGTTTGAAAAAATTCGGATCAGCGAGAGAAAGGTGCTCTCTTAATTTTTAAAAAATGTTAAAAACAATTCTAGCTCGAATAAACGTAAGAAAAGCATAATGTCGACCAAATAAAAATTTATTAGAGCGCATCGTAATAACGCAAGATCGATACGGAAGATTAATATAGCAGCAATGCATCGCGTCGTATGTGATAACGAAGATGTGTAAAAAATTGAAATATTTTCTACAATATAACTGAAAAACTTAAATAATCCATTTTAACTATTAATTAACAGTGTACGCTGATACTATTAATTGAAAAATTGATTCTAGCGGTTGAACTAAAAAAGGAATATATGAAATAAGATGGAATAATTAACCAATGAAAATATGATATAAATAAGTTTATAACGTCGATCGTATCACAAACACGCGACATATTGCTTCAATTTTACAATTTTCATGCACCGTCCAGTTGAGTACGATGAGAACGAAGAGACTTACCCGAAGATTACGTGGTTCCTTCAGAGACCATCTTTTTACACTGATAATAGTCAATTCGAATTAAAGTGTTCGATCGTCTTCACCATTAAGATTTCAGTCGAGAAATCTGCCTGTTAATATTTCACGATTTATTAATTAGGCCCGAATCGCGGGGAGGGTCGTCCGATTACGATCAGCGATCGCGAACTTAATCGAGAATCCAGTGATTGTTTATTACATTCGAAATCGTGAAAATTATATTCATTGAAATTTTTCTAAAACTTCAAAAATATATTATGAATTATTAAAGAAATAGAGAGAATAATTCATATTATGACGATATTAAAACGATCGGATAAATCCAATTGAAACGAACGAGCAGAGTCAAGAAATCTTTTCACATCCATTATTCGAAGTTACTGTTGTCTACGCAAATCGAAAAAGAGTTCCAAGGTTGCAAAAGTTTCACAGTTCAAGTGCAACAGTGGTCTAACTTTTTAAGAATTTGATATAAAAAAGTAGTGTGTAATATATATATTTTTTTTTTTCAATTCTTTTACCTTTTATACGATCAATTTAAATTTTTAACTCTCACATAGATTGCATTTAATTATCGAATATAAAGAAACGATAAAGAAAATATACTCGTTGATCACTTTAAGAAGTACATGAATAAAAACTGATAGTAAACTAAGTAAAATGTTGAAATTACACAAGAAAAGATACGTTTCTAAAATAAAGAGTATTAAATGAGTAATGCATCGAATCCTTCAATTATTTCACGAGTTTTCTACAGTCACATATCTATCGAAACGAATAAATTCATCATTTCATTTCTGAAAATGACCACACGAAATGAAGCAGTTCGGCTTTTCTATTACACGGAATGAGGTGGCATCGTTCTCGTTAAAATATGCGCTTTTTTCTACGTGTAGACAGCCGATAGTCCGATACGACACGAGCATCCTCGATTCTATACAATATCGAGTATCTCTTTTTATGAACTGAAACACAGAAGAATAACTTCTCGAGACTGAAATATAAGAGAGCCGTGATACCGACGAGGGTACCGGTAAGCGCAATTAATTAATCGTAATAATAATAAAGAAAAAAAGAAATCGAGATTCTGAACACACGATTGAGAAAAAGAAGAATAAACAAAAAAAAGTTCCTCAAGAGTTCTCAAGAGCCGCGTTTGCCTGCGTGCGTTCGCATTTTCGATAAACGCGATTTTACACGATGAAGCGAATGTCGTCCGCACGTGGTAAACGCCGCTTACACCACAAGAACAGACTGCCATTGAATTTTGAGTGTGTACTCGTTTGTAATAAATAGTTATAATTGACCGAGAGAAAGAGCAAACTGATATTTCTGAAAAAGTGAATGAGAGGAGAAGGGAGACGTATATATGACCGAGTGTGTTGCGTGAATCAGTGATGGATTTACTGACAATGGTCTCATTACTCTCCCTAAATCGTTTTACGAATTCATAATTATTTGCTTCTCGAAAATATATGTAATTACTAAATAAATAATCGTGAATTTTGGTATATGTATAAAGAACGATGTTATAATACTCGAAGAGAGGTAATTTCAGTGATAAACTATAGCTTTTAATTAAAAATTCGAAATGGAAACGAATTAAAGACATAAAAAAAAAAAAAAAAAAAAAAAAATTAAAGAAAAAGTAGAAGTTAATGACTGAAAAAGTATACATCACAAACGAAAAATATGACTTAATTATCTCGAATTTAATTGTTGCGGCACTTAGTTCCGTTCTCATTTCGGGTCTTTAATTATCTCACGCAATTTGAAGTTTTAAATCCGTCACCAGCGTAAATGCCGTTGTATTATTTGTGAAAGAGAAACGGGGCGACGCGCGTTTAATCCTTCCGCGTAAAAGGTCTTCTCGGGCTGTAAAATTTAGATCTTTCCGCCGCTGGAGAGAGAACGAGTCGTTCCTCGATGTTGGCCGGAGACGACACGCAGCGGTGTATAAATTGCCATAGGATTATGCAGATCGTACGTCCCGATAAAAGGATTATTCGAGATCGGAGACGATGCGAGATTATAAGCGTGCGTTAACGAGTTTGGCTGACTGGCATTTATTCTAGAAGATCCTGAGGAATCAATAATACAAATGAGAAGAGGGGAAAAATTAATTCTCTGTGATGTATTTCCATGATTTAATTTATATACGCATGTAATTATGATTATCTTTACGCGGATTTACGCGCGCGCAATTAATTAATATTATTTGCGAATATGTAAGTTTGCACATCCTGCAAGTATCAATATTAAGTAGCGTGTAAGATGAGACGCGTATAGCGCGATCGAGTATTGCCGAGAGGCTGTCCGTATCCTAGATACTAGAATCGCGCGCGAGAGATCGTACAAATCGTATAATTTATTGCGACTACGAACACGAAATCGTTAATCGTTTCTGTATCCGAGGATCGAAATGCGAGAATGATGTAACGTTGGGCGGGGGGAGGGGGGAGGGGGGAACACGAAATGACGTTTCGCAAAACTGCGTATGTTTTCGCGCGTGAGGATGTAGCTTATTTCTTATTCGTATTATTTATTTAGATGCTATAGGCGAGTAATAATATTGCGATTGTCTTGACAAGTATACTCGATGCAAGTGTGTGAACGTGCAAGAATTTCATCTATAATGAATCTTTCCAGAGAACTCAGATACGCAACACTCGCTCATTCATCAGTATCTAATATCGATGTAAAAAATTTAATTATCCCATCGTGCGGAGAAACGCGTGTAATATAATTACACACATATAAATTTTATTGAAAAAAAGTCTATGCGCGAAAGAAAAAAAGATTAGAGTAACAAAGAATAATTAGTGAAGATATATATATATTTTAAATAGTTATTAATTATCTTATATTTCTGCTTTATCCCCATATGCTTGTCTTTAAGAATCAAAAGCACGAGTACCCCAAGGAATAAACAATCTTGTGTCGATCATCGGTCAATATTTTAGCTATCTAGAAATAATAATGCGGAATTAAAGAGGATTATATATATAAACGGAGATATCAAAAAGCCTGGAACGTCATGACGCTAGAAACAATCGAAAAAGCGATAGAAAGACTAGATAGTCATTACAGAGTGCCGAGAGAGGAAAGATAAAATGAGAAGGAGAGTGCGTTGATTTTGCGAGTGAGAGTGTGAGAAAGATTTTTGTCGATTAAGCTCCATAAAATAATAAGAACGCCGATTGCATCGCGGCGACTCGAGCGAATCCCGGAGAAATGCTCGTTAATATTTGTGCCGATGACGGGGACGATCCGCATAATTCGTTCGGGTCGGCGGATAGCGTTAAGAACTATGATTACTGTCGTACGAGAAATAGAAGGGAGATATCGGAAGCGGCTGGAAAAAGCGGAGATTTCGTGCTAAGGCGACTAAAGGCGTTCGAGAGCTCGAACCGGGAACTCGAAACCACGGAGGAAATCGTTAATATTATACAGGGCGTCCCATAAACCAAGGCATACTCCTTGGAATTGATATTTTCTCAAAAGTGATTCGAATAACGAAAAGCATGTAAATTATTAGCGATTGAAAATGAAAAGCTTTCCGCAAAATTAATTTCGGAAAATAAATAAACAACAAAAAATATATTAAATTGATTTAATATATCAATTTTTAATTCGATATATCATTAAAGATTAGAAAATTATAGGAAAGTATGAAAATGATAAGCTCTTATGATATTGTGGCCAAACAAAAATCCTATGGAATTGAAATTGGCCGAAGAAGCTGTGATTAAAAGGATACCCGATGGTTCGGCGACACCCTGTATCGTAAGACTCCTTATGAGAAAACTCGCATGATATTTATTCGACACTTATCTGCAATTTCTATCAATCGCGGTATCTTGCCACGCATAATTATTCTGAAAGGAAAATGAAAACAAAGACGTTTACTGTGCGCGAAAACGTGCCGATTACTTTGACTCGAAATCATGTTTGAGAGATTAGAGTAGGAACGCGACTTTGTTACTTTTGCAGACCATCAAAGAATCTCGTATGTCTGTTTGTGAACCGCTTATTATACAAATGTGCCGCAATATAATATATATACAATAAAAATAATAGTACTTATAATTAAAAAATTATCTATTCGGCAATCATTTGAGAAATCATTATAAAAAAAAATCATTAATTATCCCAACCGATTCTAAATTGATATTAGAAAATCGGCAAATTTGCAGTTTTGGATCCTCCAGAAAATGAGATGTTGCGGCGCATTAATAGCATTGTTGATAGCGAGATTACTTTAGTCGGGCAAAAGAGAGCGAGTGAGTGAACACAAGAGAGAGAGAGAGAGAGAAAGAGAGAAAGAAAATGGGAGAATGTGAAAATGCGTTAGATAGAGATATGTAAAAGAGCGAAGTGTCTTAGGACTAATGGAATTCCTCTGCGCGAATGCACGGAACGCGCTAACACAAGCAGCCACCTCCGAACGAAAAGTCTTCGATACCATTTGCATATTGCTTTTTATTGTTACACAAACATTATAACGATACATTACATAAAGAAGGAATATTACACAGCGGTACGTATATACGATTAAAAAAAGATAAGTTCCACGACGCGGCGGCGATGACCGCGCGGACAAGTTTTCAATGTAGTTTGCGATGATTTCGGTTTTTTCTTGCTCGAAATTTTCAGAGCATATCGTTCTTAAGACTGTACATTACGCGACAATCGATAACAATTTCGACAATGTGTTTTATTCTCATAGAGAAGCTAACACATCGCTCATCGCTCTTATCACTGGATATACTCGCTAAATCACCGGAAGTTATACACGATTGATTTACAGATAATTGTGTTATATAATTATGAAAGAACTTTTCCGCGCGATCAGAACATCTCTGACGTCCTGGAACACATACAATACTTTAGATACTACGCGTTACGTTTTTGTATTTACGAAGAAAAAAAATCTACGAGATAGGAAACTGACTTGCTTTTCTCTCTTTTCTACTATTTTGTATATTACCAAATAATCGTTAATTAGAGAAGTTATTATGACTAGTGTTTCGTTATTTTAATCAACAAGATTTTATTAAGTGGAATACACAACGAGGGCAAGCGATTACTTGCCGTCGTTACCGCAACGATGCGGCCTGATTTATGCGTTTCTGTTTGTTATTTTTATTTATATAAATGTTTTAATTCGCATATGTATCCGTCAACGAAAGTGGGAGATCGACGTTTATGACCAATACTTCTTCTTCCTTATTTTTTAATCTATTAAGAGAACTTTAGTTAGTAATATGTCGGACAAATAATATTTTTATAACTTGAGACGAATGTCTGCTAGCATTTATTCGATTCATTACAGACATTACACACACTACATTGATTCAAAGTTTAATAAACGTGATCTCCCGCGGACAACGAGATTTTCCTTTTTCAAATTTGTGAATCAAGCGGCATCGTTTCTAAATATCATTATCGTTATACGATAAAGTATAATAAACCTCGCAAATCTGTCGACGTTGGAAAGCAATCAACTGGTTCCTTGAAAATGAGAGAGCCAAGAGATTGCGCCAAGAGAAGTACAAATTATTAAAAAAAAGAAAAGAGTAAAAGATGATAATTGCGAAAAAAACCAATCATTCGAAGATGAGATAATGCGACCAATAATGAAAGAGGTGTAATATTTGACTTTAGTTTCATCGCTTTTCATTCATTATCTTTGATTATATTATTGCTTGTAACATTAATTCGAGAACCTTGAATACAAAAAAAAAAAAAAATAATAATAAATCATGTTATCCGCTGTTTCGTCCCCCTTATATAAAACCCTACCTGTGATATACGAATAAAGTAAATTGGGTTTCGATCCGAGCGATTTTTATGCAACAGTATATTTTCAATAGATGATTCTGCGATTTTTTATTTATAATTTTACTATTGATGATTTTATATATCAAAAAATTTATTTCGAGCCTTTTTTCTTTCGAATTTTCTCGCAAAATTTCAAAATTTCTTTATTCCGAATAGGAGAATTTATATCGATAACAAAAGATATTATTATCCAGATATAGATTAAGAACATATATAAATTATATAAATATTATATAATTTAACTAAAATATAATTAAAATATGAGAGAAAAATTTTTATTTCTTTCGCGAGAGGATAGGTAAAATTGAATCTCGAAGAAGTACAAGTAGTAGAATGCAACAAATTATTTCACTGTGATTTTTATTGAAACACTCTTTAGGGTACACAAGCTATCCTAGGTAAGCATTAAAGAAAGTATAAAAAAATGAACAACTGTTTATGGAATCACAAAGTGTGGATGTCTGCTCTTCTTACAATCATTATAAACGTACTTTAACGTGCATACACGAAGGCACAACGATCCTCGACCCTTACGCGCTGAGTATTTCGCCGCGAGAACGTGGCTCACGATATTGAGAAGTGATATTAATGAGGCTGATCGTGCAATTATCCCGTAATATCCATTCGTTTTAATCGCACCTTCTGCATTTCACACAACAAAGAAGCGGCTAAAACACGATCAGAGTTCGCGTTAATTCCAAGCTGCTCGCTCTAACGGAGATCCATTGATATCCAATGTCCCAAGAAATCAGAAAACTAATTCTAGTTTCACGCGCAAATGCATAATATCGCTTTTTATAAGCTCCGCGCTAAAAGCTCTTCTTCTGGCGCTCGTCGTCATGGCAAAATTAGACTCTCCGAGAACATCAACATACGAAATAAGCGTGTCTATACGCTTATAACACACAGAGTTCTGTCGTAAAGGGGACCGAGTGCCTTCTATACAAAAATTTATTACGCGATATAATATTCATGATAATATAGAATCTATACTTTGTATTATAAATCTAAAAGCTTATTGTACACTCGTAATACAGCTAGTTCATTGTAACGCGAGCGCATTCTGATTATTTAACATTCTCTCATTTAGATCGTAATTCTTTCTTTAAAGAAGGCCACTTGTTTTCGACTGTTCTTTCAACAGTTTTATTTTTACTGATAACTGAAAAATATCCGTCGAATTTTTTTTTTTTTTTTTTTTTTTTTTTTTTTTTTTTTTTTTTTGATAAATAATTCAACAGATTATATATATACATATATGAGCATAATTATATAATACCACTTTTCGGATCATTAATTATTGCGCTTCTTTCGGATATCGAAGAAAAAAAAATGATATCGACTGGGTAAGACCACCCAGTGCAACCAAGTGCTATTCTCATATTCAATTACATAACAAGGTTAACCTATTCTATTGTCTGCTTAACGTATATTTAAATAATAATCACAAAAATGAGACCAAGGTCCAAATATGTCCTACGGTCGGGATCATCAATGGAAAGGCGGTCTCGCACCTGATTTTCAATGTGAGTTTATTTGTTTTCATTCATACGATCGCACAGGTGATATTCATCGATGGCTTTTCTAATATTGGAATAAAAGTAAGTGCAGTATATAATTTTATGTATCGCGGCGCTAAGATTTTGTCAATGTCCGAAAAGTTACTAGTACACAGCGATATTGTATAAAAAAAATCGAAACAGAAAACAACTGAGCGCACAGATTGTAGAAGATATTTCCAGACTGTTTTATTAATTATCCTCGAACGATGCTAGAAAGGCACATTTCTTGTTTTAATCTTCGTGTATCTCAGCATCAAGTAAGAAAAAAAAATGTTTTATCGTCCACAATTTAATTCATCGATGTTTTATTACTTTTCCCGTAAAATAAAGATTGCTATCAATTTTCGCTTTATTGCCAAAACAACATAACATCGCGATAAAATTTATTTCTCTATAAGTCACTGTTAATATTGAAATGTCGGAGTTTACAGATTACGAGCATTCGGCTTAAATTCAAGTTAGATATATGATCACAAGTGCAGGTAAAGTAGTATTGCAAAGTTTTCGTAGCTTGCGCCAAAATTGACGATCAGCGCAAAACGGAGTCGATTCGTCGTCTAGCTCGACGATGCAAAAGTATAGGGGGGTGGGGGGTGGGGGGAACGTAGCAATAACTATAGATAGACACTTCGCTAATGGAATATAAAAGTAACTTACGTTTAGAGCATCTTAATAATAAAGTAGAGTATAAAGTATGACTTAAGTACAACCACAAAACTTGGTCATTATTATGGCATTCGTATCCTTAACTACGCGGCCCGTTAGATAGCGTCTGCTTTCTGACGGCGCGTCTCTTTATAAAAAGAATCTACTACTTGCGTATGAAGATGATGATTGTCGCGATACGCGTACGCGCGTTTCGTGTAGCTCTCCAGAAAACGCACGATTACAGCATATAGATTCGATCCCCTCTCTTCGTCCCCTCTCTTTCCGGTTCCCATCTTTAATCGATAGCAAAGAGTAACGAGAGTACGGCTTGGCGATAAATTAATGCTTTTCTATCTTATATGTGTACGTCGCACGCGTACATGAATTAAAGATTGAAAATGATACTATCAATATTATATTATTGCACGTGTTGTCGAAAATTGTAATTCAGCAATGAAAAAAATTTGAAACTTTGATAGAAGTTTCTCGATGATAAATTTAAACCTTGATAAGAAATTTATTTATACTTTAGCTTAGAATTTATTTTATTCGAGATAAAAATTTCTTCTTATCTAATTTCACCATATTGGTGGATAAATTTATACCGTTAAAAAAATTAAATTATGAATTTAAATATTGTTAATACTTTGTCATCCTTCTTTGTCAGAATTTAAAGAAATCCCTTTTTTTTCTAAAACAAGAAGATGAAAACAAAACAAATAACACAACTCAAGTCCATTTTCTAAGACTAAGACAAAAATGCTTACGTAATCATATTTTTAATCATTTCTCATGAAAAAAATTTTTTTAATTCAAGCATGAATTGTTTTTATATAGAGATAATTATATCTATACCAGTAGATCAAATATTTTGGAATCGTACAAATTATCGATCTCGATACTCTTTGAAACACGGCGTCGTCTTTTTTCTTACGAGAGCATTACAGTAATTCACGTAATTCTGTTCGTACATGACCTGAACATATCTCTCCTTTCGTTGCGTCGCTATTTTTGATTATTCCGCTTATCGTGTTAATCGACGATCACAGGAAGTACGCGGTGTTAATCAGGCTTTTGAGTCCCTTATATGTGTCGTGTACGTGTATATTAATGTCATGTACGTGTGAATGCATATAGAGCATGTGGATATGTGTCGAACGACGAGTTTAAATGGCTTTCGCGGCTGCGATATAATTAACGCTGAAAGAATGGCGAAATACTCTCTGTTTTTCTGTCTTCCTTCCTTGAATTCCTGTTGCAAATTTTGATTAATCAAACGACGTCAGAAATTCCTACGGCTCTTTGCCTTCTTCAGCCCTTCAGTCGGTCGAATCTGTAAACAGACATAAAGTAACACATATATTACATCTATTTATAATTTAATTATTATAATCAATAAAGATGATGATATGAAATATTCAGAATAACAGAAAACTAAATTCATAATTTATAAAATCAATCTTTTTTTTTTAAATACGAAGCATATCATTTTTTTTATATTCCATTTTTTTTCTAAACATACCATGTAACGATATTTTCATTAGTTTAACCTAATCTCTATAAAATATATTTTGACAAAAAAATAATCGCTCATAATTAAGTAAAATTTTATTAACGAATAAAATTATATTTTTTATATTAATTGGAAGAAATATTTTAAGTATTTTAAGTATTTAGGTATAAAATATGTTTTGTGGCGTATGTATGTGAATCCGCGTCGTTGGGAAACATGAAACTTCACAGACTTTATCCCCCTTTTCAATCTTGATCGCTGATGAACAGCTATCGTGCTGGCAATAATGAAATGCGATATACGCGCGTTGTGTTACCTGATGGATAAATAGAATTATACTCCAGAATTTTTAAATCGTTAATTAAAAGTGTCGCGCTTCGACAATAATTTAGATTCGTATTTATAGTTGTTACTCGAAACTTTCTCATCTAAAGAGCATATGAGAGGCGAGTGAGATATTCAAAATGGAATTTCATACTTTAAGATGCGAATGATTCAATAATTACATTCTTCTAATTAAAGACCAACTATATAAAGACTATATTTAGCTGAGAAAAGAACGCAAAGGTACTTTTACGACTGTAAACATAGTCTTAATTAATTATAAATTATTATTTCATTGCAATCTTAACGAACAATGATTATTTTTCTAACAATGCTTGAAATTAAATACAATATATTTCGTTTCGCAAATTAGTTGCGTCTTCGCGGGATATTTCGAGTTCGCTTTGACAAGAGGTTCGATTGGAATCGATTTAAATTCGATCAATCGTCTGATAAGGGTAGAATAGGATCGTCTTTGTTTAGTTCCGTCCCGTCTCTTGTCTCGTGTACAATACTATATGTCGTCATATTGTGTCTTCGCATGTAGATAATCGCATATATCAACCTCCTTTTTCACTAGATTCTCAAGATATATATGTACTCTGAGACAAAAGCGAATACGAGACGGTTCACGTCGATCCCATCCATCAAAATTTCATATTCTTCCATTTGCATTGATTTTTAGCATATTGCGAATAATTAGTCTTCGCGTAATATTTCGAGTTTGCTTCGATAAATGGTTCGATAAATGATTTGAATTGATCAAAATTCGATGGATTGCCCGATAAAGGCAAGGCGAAATTGTCATCGTTCAGTTCCGTCCCGCAGCGTAATCAATATCGCGGGGTATATCAATCTTCATAATTGAAATACATTGAGATAACTTAATTCCATATCGCTCATGTGTATTAGCACATTGACCTACGATTAAGCGGTTCTGGGAAAGTGAACTACGCTACAAGAGAATTTGGCTCCGCGCGGCAATTACACGCTCCCCGTTAAAATTAGCGGCCTAATTGGGAAAGTAGCGTGATCGCTCGCTGTTAAACAACCACGGCGAGGCCGTGGCTATTCTATGTTGAGGCCTCGGCCGGATACCACGACGCGTACCAATAATTTGACGTAATTTAATAAACGCGACCCTGCACTCTCGTGTACGCGCGCGGGGTCGTGCGACTGTTATTACAGACAGTTTGATCGTATCTCGGTAGTGCGTAATGATGATGCACCTAGTCACTGGCGTATAGTAGCGGCCCGATCATCGGTCATGCAAATTGGCGATGCAGAATACGGCGGTATCCCCATCGTCCGCCGATTCCCCTCGCGATGCATCGCACTGTGTGTGCATACCGGTTTAGAAAACAGTCTATCGACATTAAGCTCGCGATCGTTATATTTGTACACCAGTAATTTATAATGCTCATTAAGTTACTTCTTCGGTTCCTTCTACGTTGAATCCGTAATGCTTGAAAAAAGAGAGGGAGAAAGAATTATTTTTAACAAGATTATTTTTTTCAAGAAAAAAGTCTGCACTGCGATTGAATATTAAAATATATATGCCAGAGCGCACCTGTTTGTTTTTTAAGATTATTTAGAACATTGGTCAATAGTAACGCGAATCAATAATTTTTAATAATTGAAATATATGATGCTAAAAATAATTATTATCATAGATACGGGAACTTTTTTACGACCGAGCAATCTTCAATCGCGAAATTCATGTTCCTCTCTTGAATTTTGATTTGATCTCCTATATTTTACGTCACGTTAATCAATGTTACAACGCACGCATAAATCGAATATTATTTCAAACGTCTGTGAAACGTTCGATGTCACACAAACGTAAAACGGGGCCATAAAATTCGGGGCCGAAAACAATACCACATCCGAAATCACAAAATATGATAATCACGGTCGCGGTTACGAACACAAGTGATTCCACAACTGCGCAGATAAAAAAATAATCTCCCAGTTAGTGGGTTAACGTCCTCGGGGGCCTAACGGGCCGCGTAGGCGAACATTGAACGACGGGAACGGCAATATTGCACGCTTTTTCATTACAGAATTTCGTTTAATGCTACTACCCAGATATTTAAAGTGCTACCTTAAATCCTCGGGATTTAATAATCAATTCGAAGGCTCGTAATTCTCTGACCGCGCGCGGACGTTGAAAGAGGTCAGAGCCAGCAACTCTTCGAAAGTGTTGAGAAATTCCGGAATAATAAGAAAATTAAACACACGCTCTCACACACACACACACACAAAGTACATGATATGAAAAATATTATATAGTCTTAAAATTCTTGAAAGAATTGAGTTATAGAACTAGAAATTATTAACTTCATACTAATACATTTTTTTACTCGACTAAATAAATTCATTGAAAATATTATTATATGTACATTTAAATTTTATCGTATATAATAGCAGCTCGATGATAAGAAATAAAAATAAATCATGTAACATTCAGGTGTTTTTTAAAAACACACACACTCTCTCTCTCTCTCTCTCTTCCTCTCTAATAAAACAAAAAAAAAATACTTTTTTCATGTAAAAAACATACTCTTTTTAAAGAAATAAATAAGAACTCTTGACATGTCTATTTACAAAGTGCATGGATATTTTGGATAATTTATTCGCGGCACTGAACGAGGGTATGCAGAATAATTTCGATGCGTCAGAAAAAGCACGACAAAAAATACGCAGTTTCGAGGTAGAGTTTCGTCTCGGGCGGCAATTAAGCACGCCGATAAATATAATCCAACGCGTGCGTACAAAGGAGTGAAAACCCCGAGCGGGAGGGAACCAGCCCGCCCTTACTGTCTTATAATACAGCCTCGAGCGTTGTTTATCACTCCCTTCGCCACGTTGCAATTACGCGCATCGCCGTAAAAAGACATTGCGCATATGTGATCGTAAAAAGCGGGGAGTTTTCGCCAAGGTCCGCCATCAGCGGCGGCAATAAGCGGTGGTGATGACCATCGATTTAATTCGAGGTAATTTATAATTGGCCGCGGAACTCGTTTGCGAGAGAACAGAGGGACGAGCGTACCTTTGTTTGTTCTCGGCGACGGACGACGCGGCGTCTCGCGGCGCCCAGATGACGTTTCGCGAATTTTTCTCAGCGTAAGCAACACACGCGTCCGAGAAGATCCGGCGAGCATCACGCATCGCCCGCGGTATCTGTACTCGGGATCGATTCGAGATCCTCTTGCGAAACTCGTACCGTCACGTCGCTATTCCTCGAAAATTGCTTGCTTTGCTTATTAACGGCCGTTCCGTTTCGAGCCTCGTACATTAAGAAATTTTAGTGGTCGCGTGACACATGAATTCCTTTTATTTTACATATTTACATAAAATGATAGTAGGATGCGTCAAATACCAATGTATAAAAAAAAAAAAAAAAAAAAAAAAAAAAAAAATACATTAACATTTAAAAGGTGAACACTTTATTACAGCGTATCTCTCTCTCCAGAAAGTTTTGGAGGAAATAAACTATATTGCACATGCCTCGCGGCAGATCCAATTATCTTTCCGAGATGACAATGATGAATTACGTCTATTAGGGGCGATTATAAAAGTTATCCAGCGAAAACGGACGATAATTAATACCGTTCGGTTATGGGATAATAATTAACCCGCGCTACGCGTTAAAATTCGCTCTGAGATCGCGCAATTGCGCGATGATGCAAACGGAGCAGCATGCAACTCCACGAACGTCGCCGTTGCATGTAACTTTCGTTCGCCAATCTTCTCGAGCGAGACGAATTCCATATTCGTGGATTAGAGCAATAATATCGTTCCAGGTTTCCAATTATGCCCTTTTTGCCGCCTCGTTTCTTCTTAAAAATGTAGATATTTAATTCAATATAATATTCAGTCTCCATTCTTGAAATCCCTCTCATTCTGATTATACGTTTCCATAAAAGAGGGATCTCCAAGAAATAATTATCTTCAGGCTCGAAGAAGCTCACCGTCCAGCTCTAGCTGAAAGGAAGGAAAGCGAAGTCGTCGCAAAATTGTCGTACCAAGATCCCGAGGCGGGCACGTTGCGGATACGTTGTCTATTTGCATCAACGTTGCGGCGAAGGTCGTAGTTAATCGACCGGCGGCGGTTATGCACTCGCGCACGGCCGCAGCAGACGGGAAAGTCAAGCCAACGACTGCAATAATTGCAACCTACCATTTCCGTTTCGAACGAAAGCTCGCCGAAGTGGAGCCGCGGCATTTTGCCACGCTCGACTTGCGAGCGGGCGCGTCTGGAGCTCGGAAACCTAGTGAACTCATTGCGCGCGGCGATTATTCGAGTTCAATCGCGTTCCATGAGCGACCACGACGAGCGATAAAAATCTTTGCAGCGATTAGAAAGAGCACAAGGAGTGATGAACAGATGTTCGTATAATCAAATTTAAAAAATAACAATTACGCCATAAAGATAGAGATTGAAATAAAATGCGAATGCTCTCTCTATCAATCAGGATGTCTTCTTAAATCTGATAACAAAATTCCTTGAAAATTTCCGGATTTTCCAGATGTTTTTATTCAAAATTCCAGATAAAGAGCATATTTCGAAGATCTTTTTTGGTGCAACTTTCTAAAATAAGATTCTTTTATTGTATGCGTTTTCTAATGCTTTCTACTCATACGAAGAAAGAACAGAGCCACTTAAGTTTCAAGTGTTAGATTGGCAAATGTGTACTGAAAGAACTGAGTAGCTTTCAGATAAACGTTCTTCGTTTTCATTTTTTTTTTATCGCTAAAAATTACAATAAAGATATAGATTGAATATTCAATATTTTTTTAGAAAAATATTAAATATATAAACAGAGACAGATAAATATTTATAATATATTTTCAACAGATAATTCATAACTTGGTGAGGATTACCGATTTTTAAAAAAATTTCCCAATAAAATTCCACGATTTTTTCCTAGTACGAAAGGAGTTCCTGAGAATTCTAGGTTTTCCACGTTTGTCTAAGGAGTAGAAATTCTGATGTCTATGAGAGATAATACGTAGTTAGTTGGAAACTATATAACCGTTTACTATTTTTTCGCCGAGAATAGCATACGAAGCAAGTACTCTTAGCAACAAATAGAGATGCAGATGCATGCTGTTTTAAGATCCATATATGAAGCAAAATTAAAAATGCGTGTAATTATATCCGGTCAATACAGTATACACCCTTATATCTTTAGGCCAAGGTACTTTCGCTAATGCGTATAAAGGAGATTATTATACCGTTCTTGCAAGAGTCGATCTCCGCAATAAGAATGATATCGTATCGATACAACTATCGATAAGATTATCTTAAGCGCGTATATAGAGAGACGAACGCCGCGCCGTTTTCAAGTCGACGTTTGACGGCCGCCCATCGGAAAGGGATTTACCGTTTGTCGGGAGGATAATCGCGACGGGGAACGAAACACGTTAGGGATAATGCGCCTGTGTTGCGCGGGGCCATGGCAAAAACGCGAAAAAAATCCGTTATGGATAAGAAGCGGGCTCAACAAGCCTAGATTAATATGAGGAAGAAGCGTGTTCCTGTCTCGGGCGTCGAACGTCAGCGAAAGATTCGAGCGCGCATCATCAGTAATCGGCCACGTTAACTGGAAACGAGTTTCCACGTCCGACGATCTCTTACGAAGATCTCTTACGTAGAAATCGCGAGTTTAAGCCCCGAGCGACGGGCTACCAATTTCATTCAAACGTTGTATCAGATACTCCTGCGTAAATCGCCCTCGTAATCAATAGAAGCATATCGCTAGTTCGCGAAGTGGACAGAAAACACTTTGACAGTTCGACTAGCATAAACAGAAATCGCTATAACTTTGAAGAGATCGATTTTCAATTGTGTTTCATCTCTCAAATTCGCAATAAATCTGTGTGTTTATAAAAATTGAAGGCGCGAAAAATAATCCAAAACTAACCGAATTTTGATAATGCATTGCATTTCACGTCGATCATATATGTCTGCTGAATTTGTAAGAGACAAGCATAAAAAAAAAAAAAAACACGTTTGCGTCTTTAAAGCGTGCGTGGTGAAAACATCCTGTATCTGCATCGATTCTTATCACGAGTATCTCGCGGAAATGCTGACGGAGAAACATTTCCGCGGTTCCGCATTCAACTGACAAAAAAAAATCCGGGAGAAAGTAGCCTAGAGCTTCGCAATCGCAAGTCGATTATCGATCGGCGGCGTATCATTAATTGTTTGCAACGAGGAACAATACCCCGGCGTCTTATCATCCGGCCTTATCAAACGCGCGGGCGATTAATCGATTGTTTTGATCGATCGGTATTTTCCGTGGCGGCGAGCGGTTCGCGAGCGCGCGAACCGTCAATTAATCGATCGACCGATTAACTACCCTCGAGAAAGCGAAAGAGAGAGAGTATCGGGATTATTTCTGCGCTATCACATGGCATCCCGATTGTACTGTTCCCGAATCGTTCCGATCCATCGCTCATCTCGTGCCGTTGCCTCCAGGCTAACCGCCTGAACGGCGGACTTTGCCGTAGCGCTCGTTTCTGTCCTACGGGTTTTGCTGCGCCGCGAGAGGAGGGAAAGAGAGAGGAGCTCGACCGCTCTTTCCGTTTCGTTACATCGTCGAGCGAGTCGCTGTAATGTCGCGCCGTGAATATCGTACGCGATTACGATTTTATCGAACACGCGCGCGCGGCGCGATGTTCATCGTCAGCGCCGAACGCTCATTGCTTGAACCAAGGACGAATGATGCCCTTCGCGATGAAACGATTTTAATGACGGACGCTTTGATATTTCATGTATTTTTGGCAATTAAGTTAATATTGCGTATGAAAAACAGGGCAATTATTTTTCTTCGATAAAGTCGAGAAAATCGTACATGTATCTGGCGCATCGAGCTATACTTTTCTTACAATCCCTCTGTTGGTTCGCGACGTCTCTTCTTTGCTTTAACGATGCCATTGACTTCGAAGGTCGATTGCTGGAACTAAGAGAGAAAGATAATGTCGAGCGTTATACGAGTTTTCGTTCTGATATAGCTTTCAAAAGCATGTAACGCACGCTTTCGATAAAAAGCGCACAAATTGACACCGTGAACCGCATATAGCACACACGCATAGAAAACGGCATGTTTTCTCGTCAAATGTTATAGAGCCATTCGAAACTTCGTAACAAATCATAATTACATGCGAGACGCTCCATTACAATTTTTGTCGCGCCGCAACTGATTCAAGACAACATACCGTGTAATGGTGTTTGTCCGCGCTCGGGCATTACGCGGCCGGACAAAAATCGTTATTGCTGCGGTTAATTGCCACGACGAGTGTGCAGAAAATAACGATCGCCAGAGACCGGTATCGCGATTACTTCCCTGCAAGGTATTTCGCTCTCTGTCTCCCTTTTTTCCCTTCGCGCATATATAAAGTCGGCTCGCTGAGAGAGCCGCGACCAAGTTATTCGTGCGTATGGAGGCCCATCGGGCCTGAAATTGTCGTACCATCGGTTCATCCGCGATTCGCGGAAATAAATAATACGTGTGTTACACATGTCTCTCTCTCTCTCTCTCTCTTTTTCTCTGAAGTAGAGTTCTGCAGATCTCGTCGTTGCGCCGAGAGTGTAACGCGAAAGGCGCGTTTACGTCTCACGGAAGACGGACGGATCGTTTTCCCAGGCGTGCACTCCCGTTATCGTTATCCTCTCTCACGTTCGGACAGATCGTGGAACGCCGATCGCCGGTTAGATCTACGATGCAAAATACCGCGGAGTCGCCCGTCGAGAGAGTCAATTGTGGTCCGCGAGTCCCCGAGAGCCGCGAGAGTTAAATGTTAAAGAGCCAGGACTCTCGTTCGCTTAGCGGAGGAAATGGTGACGTTCGTGCTGTCGCGTTGGCAATTTAGTGCTCGACATTGCGCCTGTATTATCTTAATTCGCTATTGAACGCGAGAGACTATGTACGACGAGAGAAGACAGAGTGAGAGAGAGAGAGAGAAAGATGCTATATGTTCGATGCATATCGATCATGTCCTTATATATATATCCTTATATTCTTATCTGATTTATCAGTGTGTTCTTTACATCTCTACACGTTCCATACATTTATTTTTTTGATACATTTAGTTTCATAAATATATTTACATTTCATGTTTTTAAGAAAAATCATACCCGAATGAATCTTTAGATTGAGCAAACGGAATTGAATCGAAAGAAATTTGAAAAATAGAACATCAGAAGTGACATTTCCGTCTTCGATGCGAAAGCGAATATTCGTTAGATTCATCGAACCAAACGATCGAGCTGCTCTTTTTTTCTCGATGCTAAAGAGACTTACTAACGGTATATTGCTTGTCTTTCTTTCTCCTTTTCTTTTTTACTCGTTCTCTCTCGCATCGCTCTCGATATGCGTTTGCCTTCCATGTGTGTAACTGTAGCATCGAATGAAGAATTCTATCCATACGCGTATGACCCGCCAGATGTAAGAATAGACTATGCAGATGATATGCTGATCAACTTTCATAATGACTCGGGAGACTTTATCGATAATATTCCTAGCAAGTACAAAGAGAGAGGAGTAATTTCTTTCTGATTTTGTAATTTTATTTTAATTCGTAACAATCATCATTATCCTCGTAGCATCACACTATTTTAATTTAATTCACACACACACACACACACACATACATATACACGTTTATGTTTATATATAATATATTCTATATATATCGAGATATTTTTTTAATAAATTTTTAATAAATTTAGTATAAAACAAAAAATATTTTTTCACAAGTTTTATAATAAACTGTGCAATATTATTGAGATTCCGGTGAGATGTTACGAGATGCAAACAGCCCAGTCCCTCTCACAAGCAGCGAAGTATAGTAAACGTTTACTGCTACGCTTACCCGTTTGGAAAACTTTCTAATAACCTAGTGACATTCTGACCGTCAGGAAGGATTCGCTTGAATCACAATTGCCGGCTGCGAAGCGTAGCTGCACAACTTTTACGGATATCTACGATCAATAAAGTTTTCTTTCCTGTCTTCCGTCAATGTGTTCCAAAGATTACACGATTATGATTAATATATATGGTTAATAAAAAAACTTCTATTTTCAAAATAATATAATTAGCATCTTTGACATTCCATATTTTGTAAAACTTTGATTCAGTCTTTCTCTCTCTATTAATTTTATTATATCAATATTTTTTTTTTAATATACCGCAAAGTACCTTTTAAATAAGTAAAAGTCTCAATCAAAGTAAAAGTCTCTTTCTTCTTAAAAAAAATTGATATTTATAAATGTATTTTTAATTGTAGTATCACACACATATTATTATTATCGATATACTAAGTAAACGTATTAGTGACTACTTTGGTTTTCAAATTAATAGATTATGAAGCAATTAAAATACCCGCACAAAATGCTTAATAAGAGCCTATCTCAATTAGAGCAACTATATATGTATAGGAAGCCAACACTGCTCGTGAACGAAACTAATTTTATATACGCCAACGATACGTCGTAAAACAGTAATAGGGAAGTTACGCCTCACGCCTGCTTTGCTAGCTTGAAAAATTGTCCAGTAACCCAGTGACACTTCGCTACCAGATGAATCCGATATTGTCATTCAAATGATAATTGCTATATTCGCAAATATTATTTTAACAATATTTGTACCACGTATATAACGTATATAAAATTTATAACATTTTAGTGAATACGTCTTTTAATATTTTTATTAAATAAACTCTTGCCGCCTCTGTCTTCAAAGATATAGTAAAAGAATTTGTTTGGTAAAATATATATATATATATATGCACTGTAAAAAAATGATCGATACTTTAAGACAAGTGTATGTAGCTTTTTTGCAGACACACTGTCTTACACTTCAGACAAAATGCTGTCTGAATTTTGCAAACACACTCTTCTAAAGTTTCAGGAAAAATGACTCTGATGATTAAGACGTATTGTCTGAAATTTCTTTCGGACAAAAAAGTATAAATTTTTAAAAAATTTTTTACAGGGTGATATTTCCTCGTAGATATATAATTTTCAAAGTAATTACGAAGGAAAACGTATTATCGGCACCTGACGCGGTCGTGAGCGGAAACGCGCGGGACGCATCTGGCATTTCCTCGACGATCCGCAAACGTCGGCGAGAGATCACGCGAATCGCGAATCGACGACGCGAGAGCGAACGAACGCGAAGGGGGGAAGGTAGCCGTCGATATATTAGTTATGCCGGAGGCAAGAAGTGAGAGACGAAGAAGTGGAGGCGAAGGCGTGGTTTGTCCCTTTACTTTGCCTTTGCTTGCCTTTCTTGACTCGTATTCTTGTTCGTTCGACCGCCGTTAGTTCGGCAAAGCGCACGCGTGCGTTCCTATGCGTGTGTACACACCGTATTGCACACACACACACACATACATACAAATGCATGCATCTGTACACACAGGGTGTACCCTGAAAAGACAGATATTACATATTCTTTTTAAATTTTTAAAAGATAAATAGCTTTAAAAAAAATTTGAAACAGAGATATGAACTATATATTTTCAGATATTACTATTCGTTTCGTAAACATATGTTAACGTTATTTCTTTATTTATGTGTTTGCTTATTCTAATATTAAACATTTTAAGTTCTACTTTTTTTTTTCACTTACAAATATCATTTGTAAACTAAATATAATTAAGAGATGCGGTTGTCATCGTTTCAAAAATTACAACCAATATCTACACGTTTATATAATACACTCCGTATATCGTAGAAATACTACGCTTGACTTGTATTCGTAATACATATGTACATAGATATACTTAGATGTACGTCGTATACGTTTGCATATGTAGGTTCGACTGGTTCACCTCCGCACGGCTGGCAACAACTAACGAGCAGCTGTCGGTGAGAGACCTGGCGACAATAACCCGTGTATTTTATATGTTTCTCTCTGTACTTATATACGCGTCAATGGGTCCTCCTCCAGCAAGGTTCTCGGCAAAGTCCCGCTGGTGCGGGAACGAATGATTGATAAGCCCGTCGAATCACCGATCGCGCGTCTGTGTATCCGATTAAAAGAAGATACGTCGGCATTTATTAGCTCAGGAATTTTGCCGCCCAATTCTTTTTTAATACGCTACTTTTACAACGTCAAATAATTAAAGAGAACAAGTCGAATATTCTCTGCTTTAAATGTCAAAAATATTCCGACTTACAAACACAAATAAGAAAAGTTTTATATTTTTAATGAATAAGAAATACTGGGGGAAGGGGGGTAAGCCAGCACAAATATTTTAATAAAGATTACTTTTGATTAGATTTTATTATGAGATAGTTACAACACGATAAATATTGCTTAATTGTTCAATTTATCGTAATTTGAGAGATTTATTGTGAGAGAAGACAGACCGACAGCTGTCAGGCAGACTGCATACACGTGTACAGTTTCAGTTATTATGAAATACTTCAAGGTCCAAAGGATTACTATCGATTGTAGCGGCTACGTATCACTACACGCGCACCGAGGTATTCCAGCAATACATGCACGAGTCTCTCGACTGGCGAGTACGCATTCCAAGTAACGGCATTATCAGCGGTCGAATTCTTCCTCCGTCTCGAAGATTGATAAGCGCGGGTGGACGATTGTGGATGACTTTTGTGTACAAGTTAAGTGCTCTTGCTCTTTTCGATTTCCAAAAAAAGAATCACAGTCACAATTAGAAAATAATACGTTCAGCCAGCTCACGCGGCATATGTTTCTTTTCGTAGTTCTTTTTTATAATTTTCATTTTTTACGACACTTGTAATTTCCGCGCAGGCTTCTTTTTTTATTTTTATAATTAATCCGTGATTGAATTTAAATATCGATGCAAAAATTTTATTCTTTAAGAGTGTAAGAATTTAAGATAAGTTACTATTGTCCCCCTAAAAAAGCGCAGTTTACTTTAATTACTTTTGACGCTCGCGATTCGCATAAAATATATATGTTTGTACAAGAACCAATCAAAAAAATTATATCTCAAATATTGGAAAGTTCTATCAAATATGGCAATAAAGTGCTACGCAATTAAAGATTAAAAAAAAAAAAAAAAAAAGAGCGATATTCATATGCTCCTTAAGAATAAGAAACGAGAAATGCGATGAGGTGATTATAATAAGTCTGTTCTTTAAAGCTGAACTGGCTGCACTAGTTCAGAGTTTATCTTTTTCTCTCCATATTGGAAGAAGAAAGATAAGCTCTAAACTAGCGCAGTCAGTTCAATTATAAAGAACAGATTTAATATGTACAATACATCTGTCATTAAATTGAAATTACAAAAAACAAAAGATAAAAATATGATTTGTGTAACTAGAAAATAGCATGTATTTTTCCAAATGAGATTAATGTTTATATTTATATTCCTAAAAGTTTTTATATTTAAAAATCTTCTTAAAGAGAGAAAAAAATATATTTAAAAAAAAAATCAATACAATCTTTTGCATACATAATTTATACAGAGATAAATTCGATGACTAAAATAAATAAAGAGATCAATAAAAAAATAAATTATTATATGTAAATATTGAAACCTATTCCATCTGTCATAATAAATTCGTGATACATTTATAATTTGCAATAATTCATGCGAATTGTATTAGACATGACAACAAAATATAATGTGATACGTGTTAGATATACTCGATATTGGATCGCCGATAGTTTGAAAAACACGAAAGAGCAATGTTAATATTACTAGCGGAGGAAAGAAACGTAACGAGTCTGGATGACGCTCGTAAAAGCGGCTTTAAAGAAATAGGTGTCGAAAGAGGGATGTGACCGACGGGGGGGGGGGGGGGAGGGGGAGAAAAAGGTCGGTAGTAATTGGCATTACTACTCGAGGTAGGAACGTATCACGGTCCATGTTGGCGAAAAACCTTGACGCCCGCGTCGACCGGTTTAATGAGATCGAAGCTCGCGATGATAATCTCGTCCCGCGTATGCGCCCAGTAGGCTTATTCTCTAACTTCGTAACGATGATATCGTTATCGTTACGCGTCGTTGCGCAGCTGAAACATATCGGAAAATAGCTGCGCAACGACGTGTAACGATAGCGAATTTGTCGTTAAAAGTTACAGCATAGGGCTACAGCCTAAGAACACTATCGATCGCGTTCGGTAAATCATGCTTGAACGAAATGAGTCTCGAAACTCGGCGAGATAATAAATTATCTCTCGCCTGTCAATTAGTTTTTATGACGCGACTGCCTATAGTTAGCATATATATTAGACGAGTTTGTCGACGCATAATTATCACAGATCGAGAACGAGGATTTTACGTTTACCCAACCTGATGACGCATAATTGTCGCGTGCGCTCTATAACGAGTTGCTGAAGAGAACGCTCATCACTCCGAAGTATTGTATTGTATGCCATATGTGTGTCTGTGTGCGTAACATATGTACCTTTATCAAGATCGACATGTACCGCAATATAATTTTCGTTTGCAAGCGGCTGCCGATAAACGATTCACGCGTGTTAAATTTTGAGAATGCATTTTTTTAGAATGCATCGATGATATTCTAGGAAATAATTTAAAATATAATACTTCTCGTGTAGATAGATAGATAGACACCGATGCTATTTCCATGCGAATAACTCGATCCGTATACACATGCAAACAAAATTGGCAAGTCGAAGCCGATCGCTCACGCATAAGCCTCTCGTCGGTGATATTTTACGAATAGACGTAGCAGGCGCATTTGCCGGCGAAGATAAAGCGTGGCTAAAGTTTCCGGTGAGGAAAATTTACCGATGGCTCCTGCGGGTGAAGATTGCTCTGCTATGTAATGATACGGATTTACAGCAATGCGCGACGGGAACTAGGCGGGTATAGCGTGAATTATTCATGAATCTCCCCTTCTCTCTCTCTCTCTCTCTGTCTTTTTTCTTTTGAAAATATGACGAGAAAAGCGGAAGGGCGTAAGTAAATTTTGCTAAAGTGCGAATACGTACGCAAAGCAGTTCGAATAAAATTCAAATAGCATTCATGCGTACGATGCTTGTAAAGAACGGGTAAGATGGTTGTATTCGCGCGAGTTATATCGAGTTGTGTGAATTATGTCTTTGCTGCCTAATAACAGTCCTAAATATTTCAAAGACCATTGTACTTTATATTCGAATGAAATGCCTTTAATGACATCGTAAATATAATAAATATAAATCGATCCAAGCCTTATTATTCTTTATTCTCTTCGCTTCTAAGACGAATTATATTGTATTTCGATAATTTAGTCAAGAAAGAATCAAATTAAAATTGCAATAAGCAATAATAGTTATCAGAATTATTTGTATGTGTATAATTATTCGTAATTATCCATATATTTATTTAATCCATTTTGAGCAGGAAAAAGCCTCTAGTACAGACAGTTATCTCTAGGATATAATAGAATGAATATTTGTTTAGCAAAATTCTGCGAGCCGCACTCATCGCGCATCTCAAGATTCCGAACCAGCTCCCTCGTGACTTCGTCGACGCTGGGGCGATTTATCGATGCTGATCGTCAGTTATCGAGGAACAGAAGTACTCAGTGTCCCGTTACGAGGAGGATATTACGTGCAAAGGGTGCCCAGGGCGTCGATTGGCCGATTAGAATATCGATTAATATCATCGGGACGTTATCGACGTTTCACGAGAGCCATACCTGGCATGTTGCGTAACGCAGTAACCTCAACGTACGTAAAGCGAGAACTCGATATAAGAAAATATATATACATTGAAATTATATATTATCGGTAAAAAAATTAAACATTAAATCAAAATAATTTCTTTAAACGCGAAGGCAAGGAGAGAGGCAAGGAGACACGAAATAAATATTTATGTTGCACGATTCGTATTCCTGGGATTCGCCGTTATCCCCGAGGTCGCCAGGATGCCTTCGTCGATCCGAGCGAAGGGTCTCTCGCGAGCCTGACGAACATAGGGTCTTCGACCCGGTGGGCGCTACGAAGAGAAGAGTGCGGCTCCTCTCGCACGGTCTTCGTGGCGCGCGCACACAGCCACTTTGCCACGACACAGTCATAAACATCTCTGAATGGAGACCACCCACCAATCTATACGCTTCTTAGAACCGCTGTTGCGCGTTTCGCAACAACACCGAGGGCGATCCTGCGGCGGTGCTCTTCCCCAGCTTGAAGGATTTTCGATCTCCTCGCGAATGAGGATAAAAGATACGTAGGTGCATAGTATCGGATTTTCGAAGAGTGGTCTTCGAAATGCCTGAGGTTGTTGTAGTACATCGGCTTGTAATAAATTATATGGCATTGTAATATTATTCCGTTACTTTTTTATTTTAGAATACTAATTATAATTTTTAAATATTCTCTTTTTAAGAAAGATAAATTATATATATATATATATATATACACACACTTTAGTTTTCTTAAAAAGAGAATATTCAAAAATTATAATTAGTATTTTAAGATTAAAAAATAATATTTTGCCATGCTGTAAAATTAACATTATGTAAAGAATCGCATTAAAATATGACTGGTATTAAACGATTCAATAGAGAATTAGTTGCTGGTATTGAAGGCGCATGACAGAATTGACGTACGCTATGGTTGAATGCTTTGTGGAATGAATGGACGAATCTCTGCGGAATTACCTACAAGCCGGGTATTGTTACTATCGCGCACACGATACGATGCACCCTTCGAGATTCTCTTACTTATTAGCGCGAGAGTCATAGAGAGATCAATATCTCGTATAAGCTGCGCAAAGAATTATTAGCGTCATTACCTTTGTCATAAGATAGTTAATGGCCGGCTATCTTGATCACGGCCACGGTCGTGACAGTTTGATCGTTTGTACGAAACGATTAGTCATTTTGTAACTTCCTGCGATATTAATCGCGACGTGGATCTATGCGCACGCGTCATCCGAGCGCACTTTACGAGAGCACGAAAGGCGCGATTTCGCTCTACCGTGCGAAGAAAAACCGTTTCGCAACTGCGAGCCAACGATCTAAATACTGCTATTGCGTGCACTTTTCGCAAAAAGTCGTCAAATCTGTATCTATACAACCGACATACAATCGCGGGTTGATTTATCGGCAGCGAACGAAATCGCGCGGCAGGAATGTATGATTCAATGCCATATAATTTATTACCGCGCTGTATCCAACAAGAAATGTTATAAAGTCATAACGTTTCGTCGAGAGAGTTGAGTACTCGTACACATTGGTCAATAAATGTATGACAAATGTAGAAAGTGGCTTTAATCAATTGTTTTATCAGTTACTCCGATCGCACAATTACGTATATATAAACAATAAAAAATTATACACTCTTTTACGTAATATTCCAAATTTAAACAAGTGATATAATATTTTTTTTTTTTTTTTTTTTTTTTTTTTTTAATATAATGAACGATTCCTTTACATACATGTATATACGAAAATATTCGGATAATATTCTTTAAAAATGTATAATTATGTGTTGTCACAATGAAAGATGCAATTATTTTATAATACGATATTTGTTACTATTATTTTAAAATTTATATTGGTAGAGTAAAAGTACGAAAGAGAGAAATTATTGCAACTATATGCGACAGTATGCGTATTTCGCGATTTCACTAGCGCGATCGCGCGAGCGCGCGCGCGCCGGACGCAGCTCGATAAATTATACGGATGTTTCCGCAATTTTCAATGACAGATATTTCCGCGAGCTCGCTAATCAGCGGCTTTCGCGACCGTGAGAAACGAGCTCTCTTCGTCTTCGATCGACGTCTTCGGCGATGAAAAACACACTGGCCGCGAGCCGGGGCAACCGCATCGCAAACATCGCACAGTTTGATTTCACGGGCGGTTGTAAAACATCAAGTCGGTCGATTCGTAGCATATGCAGCGCTTGCCAACGAGAAGAGAAGAAGGAAAAGGACGAGAAGGAGGAGGAGGAGGAGGAAGAGGAGGAGGAGGAGGAAAACGCAGCGGTCTGGCGTTTCTCCGTCCGGTTGCAGCTGCTTCTGGATCGGTGGCAACCTATCCCGCCCGCCTGCCTCTCTTCGCGACTCGTGCAATTTCATACGCTGCATCTACGATGAAAAACCGGTCGACGGGGAATCGCTAGCGTTCGCTCTCGCGAAGGTGTATCGAGAGACGACGGGGCGAATTGCTCCTATCCCGGGTCCCGTAAACAAGCGAACGCGATCGAAGGTGAGAGTAAAAGAAGAGATTAGATCGTAAAAGCGGGGCGAACGGTGCGCGTCCGCGAGAGAGTATTACGATGAGAGAGAAACGGGCATCGAGATGAGAGGAATCGAAGCATCGATCTCCGATCGGTCGTTGTGGATGCTGAAATGCAGATGCATCGTGGCCGCGGCTACGGCTTATTACGCAAGAACAAGGGTGGCAGAAATCTTGCTTGAGACGCTTAAGCATAATGTATATACGCTGTGCATACAAAGACCTTAGATCTTTTCTACAAAATCCGCGATGCTAAATGGCACGGGTAACTTTCTTTTACGCTGAGAGCAATTAGATCGTAAAACGCTATAAACGTCATATGTCAGATTATTAATAATGCGCATAAAATGAAGAACGCAGATTATCCTTTCATGTAATGCATATAATTCTCTGCGTGCTAAATAAGCATTCATTTACCTTATTCTGAGATTTTTGTTCTGGCCGTTTATAGCCCACTTTCATGCCAGGACTTCGTACGTACGCATTTAATGAGTCATGATCACGCTCGCCGTTTTGTTTGCTCTTGTAATTTCGAGTTATTAATATCACGCTTGGTTTCGAAATAATTTTATAGAGAGCGTACGCAAGCCCATACACACACACGCGCGCATAGAGGACCGAGAATACCAGTTTAATCGAGGCTTCTCGCGCTATCGCGTCAAAGCAATATTTTGCTACATGACCACGTTTCGCTTCAGACCGTGCGACGTACACGATCCGTGCGTTACTCCAAGCAAATGGATTCTATCAAGTCTCGTTTGCAGTATTATAAATTAGTATAACCGGAGCTCTCCGTGGCGTATTGCAAATAATTTCAGTCGGACAGCTATACGGGCCTAGCGTACGGTCAACTTAGCAAGGCCCGGACTGCCTGACCAGCGATAGTTTACAAGGTAAACGTTCTAACGGAACGTGTGTGCGATACACGTTTTCCACGATCAACGCCGCGTAAATAAAACGACGTACACGCGGTGAACGAAAGTAACGCTGAGAGAAAAATATGCCGACTTTATATATGCAGACTTTCGTCGGCTGCGTGCGGATTGATAAGATAAGTCTAGGCTGCAATTGACACCGACATTCGCAGTAAAATTAAAGTTTATCTTTAAATCAATTAAAGTATAAAAATATTTCTACCTATTTACTCGAGTTCCTGAAATCTAGGACGATAAAATCCTACTTTTCATTTTTAACCGTTTGTAAATGAAAAATTAATTAATGTCACTTAATATAGTTTTCCTTTTCAAAATCATTAAACTGATCAAAGGAAAAAGAATCGGTATTACAAATTTGTGAAATAATGAAGCATGTTTTTTATCTAATTAATACTGATTTTATATACATATATATATATAATATATGTGTGTATGTGTGTGTGTATGTATATATCGCGATTAAATTCGGCTATACTTAAAAATATAAAAACTTTCGAAAATATTAAAAATACTGAAATAAAAATATTCCATTTCTTTAAATATTCTCAATACTATCGAATGATTTCTCTTACGTCGTATTTTCCGCTTCATCTGCGCCAATTTTTCCGACAACATGTCGAGTACTTTCCTTTACCGGCTGACCGATGGTACTCGGGTAGAGATAGATGCATAACGAACGGCGCATGCACAATTTCATCGGTGCAAGTGTAATAAACCCTGGGCAATTTTGCACGCAGGTTTGCGAGCGACACACACATACGTACAAACACATATACGTATATATATATATATATATATATATATATGCATGCGCGTTTGTGTCATCTGGACGCGGTATGCTACTCACGGTGAGTCGCCGCCCGGCAAGACGAGGGGAACACTCTCCCCCCGTGGATCCCGAGAAGTGCACGGCGAGCCGAACGCAAAGCACTACTAGCAAGGAGTGCAGTAGTAATAATAAAGTGGTAGTGGTTGGCACGTCACGGTCCAACAGGCCGATCAACCGGCCGTGCGGCGAGTCGGCTACTGGTCTCCGCCCACGCACAGACTCGCATTTATGCACGCGCACATGTACAAATTGCACGCACACGCTGCAAAAAGCCCGCGAGTGTTCGTTACTACTGTATTGCGTATATACTTATATACTTGGGCATGTAATATACTACCACGCGCGCGATTCACATGTGTGTGCCCCGGCAAGCTCATTTATAGTTTTATATACGCGTAGATACGCTATCGTGGACACTCGGCTACCTTAGCTGCGGTCGGGAAGCAAGAATAAGCGGAAAGAGAAAAATTTGTTTTACTCGGGGCGGCGGATCCTACTCGGATGAGTAGAGAGACTCATAAAATACGTACACGCACATACGTACTATCAGCGAGAAGTTTCAAGAAAAAGGGCCAGCAGGAATGTTAATATCTCGAGGTGTATTCGTGTAATATAAACTAGATTGATCTAATAAAACTAATTCATGTAAATTAATATTTATATGTAATTATACGATACGTATCTTTGACAGATAATTTTATTTCTTAAATTATTATGATGATTTTATATAATAGAATTACCAATGTAAACCAATGTCTCTGACAGTACATATATACGTGTAATATATAGATCGTACTTATAAAAATATTATGAAACACACATTAAATCTGTAACGTAATCGGCGACGTTGATTTGGACTCGGCGTCTGACTAGATAACGATGTTTCTACTTAGCTCTTTTTTTCTGTTAACGATGACCGATCTCGAGTGTATGTTGCGTGTTACAGTTTTAACCAACAAGAATTTGTTGAAATTCTTAATCAATATTAATGATATATTATTACATTACAATTGATACATACAAAATCTCCTGATACGCTACAAAATATACAATATAATAAAAATAAACAGTCTCTTCTTTTCTTTTTTTCCAAAAGCATCTCCGGTCGATATAACGCGGTGATATTTCTGCCGATCCCTTCTTTCTCTATTTTCCTCGGATCTATTTACCATCCGACTACTGCTGTAAACCAATTATAAGTTACACGTTGAAACGCGAGTACGCATTTTAGAAGCGTACTTTTACCACTCGTTGCACGCACCCGGAGAAACGTGGGCGTAAGGCACGCCGACAATGCTATCGATTTGCTTCGCTTTCGCGGAGAAAATTACCTACGCAGGGAACAAAGTGTTGACGTGCTCTTGCGTAACTCACACTCGAACCCCAAACCCTTTTCCGTAGGCGAAGCGTGACCCGCGCGGTTCTTGTCGCCTCGGTCGTAGTAAATTTGCCAATTTAAGGAGCGAGTTTGCAACGTGTTATTATCTTTTCTTTTCGCGCGACACGATGCAACGTTATTATTTGTCGCAAATTACTTAAAACTTTGATCACGTTTAAACGCGACTCAAATTTCGAGACTCGTTATATTTTGCGATTATGTGACGATGCGATTAAAATTTGAATTTAAGCGATGGCGACTCCTTAATAATTTGTTTTATTTACTCTTTTGTATTGTAAGACGAGGATGGGTTAAGACATCCGAGCGTATCTCGCGATAAGATCAGAAATCATTATAATATTTTAGATCTTTAAGAAAAACTTGTAAACGCGAAAACAAGTATTAATCTTATTTATAGACTTGCTGTCCCTCGTTTTTCCTGGTTAAAGATATAAGCTTTATTAATGACCATGTTCAGGATTAATTAATACCTTTTTGCACATATTCTTGGGACGAAGAATTTCAATCACATCATCACATAAACAGATCGCCTTTCTCACTACTCTCTGAACTATCATTGAAATTGCACTTCTGTATATGCTGTACATTCTATACTTGAGTGAAACTCACTTCTAATTTAAGTCTACTTAAAATAAAAAATGAAAAATAATATTCTGTTATTTGTTTCCTTTTGATTTTAATTTAATAAGATCCTCAATTTATTAACTGTTTATCTGATCAAAAAGCTATAATATTCAAAACTCCACATTAGTTAAAGAATGTATAGACGAAACATAATGCAGGACATCTTTTAGTCAACCATGGGTCGCGTCATCCACGTCGTAGGCGTGGGTTTTAAGTGAGAGCTTTCGAGATGAAGCAGCTGACAATGCAGTCTTTTCGTAATATTCTTTTTCAAGTTCTCTCTTTCATTCCGCCGTTGTCTCGTCGCCTCTCAATATGCGACTATCTCGGCTACGTAAATGGTTTTAGACGGTAAATGGGTGAAAAAATTCGTCGGATGACTCAGGACGGGGGCCTACAAGCGCGACGCACGTGAACCACGTCGAGACGGCATTTACCCAGGAAGAAAGGATGTAGGCAGACAATGGGACGGAATAACGAGAAGACGTGGCCGCGGAGCCGAACGTCGTCCGTAATTTGCATGCAATGTAACCGGGGATACGATAAATATGCATGGTTTTGGTTAGAAGAAAGCGAAAAAGCATCGAATGCAGCGAGCACGCTCAACACACGTTACGATGCATTTGCTTAACACAAATATACGAGATAAAAAATTATTTATATATTTATATATTGATATTCTTTAAAACATAAAAACATAAGTGGCACAAGAGATTAAGAGATCTCTCTTTAAAATTTAAAAATTTTAAACAAACTTTCAAATTTAAAAAATCTATATCATCTGTCGTATAAACAATTTAAATTGTAAGATAGTACACTCTTTTTAAGAAATTTCACCTATCAATATGCATAAATTATCATTGCATTTAATTAAAATAATTTTTTTTTCTAAATTTCTCCGGGTTATCGCAGCTATATTATACACGCATGCGTTAGCTATCGGTTAAATCTATTACGAATCGTGCAAGTTGAAGCAGCCCGAGCTTATATTATGACGCTCTTGAAGATACGATTGAAGCGATCGCGCCTCTCGAAACACTCTGACAAGCGAACACGGGCTACGTCGCGGCACGAAGCGCAGGCAAGGACGCCTAGAAATTTTGAAGATGATCGTAGCGTCGAACTCGTTGCGGCGCGAGCGTCAGAAGCTCGCAGACGAACGGTAGAAAGAGAGAGAGAAAGAGAGAGGGACCGCGTTCGGTGAATATAGATCGGCTGCTTTAATATTATCGCTTGGCCGTGAGACGCGAGATCCACCAAGTCTCCGACAATCTTCGTTCGCGCGTGTAATACTACGTTCGGTGCGTCGTCGCACGTCAAGCACGGGCACGGGCGTTAACCGACGTAGCTGTTCGTGGATATCGCCACGAGCATAATTATACGAATACGCGGAGGAATTCGTTGATATTAATCAACGTCGTCGACGGCGCGGGCGAGAGGGCTCCAAGGGGTGTGTACAGGGTGATACGCACCCGGCAATTCTCGAGATAATGGTCTGTCTCTCTCTCCCTCTCTCTATGCCAAGATCGTGACTCGACGCGAGCAAACATGCGAAAAACCACGGCGCGATTACTTTCTAATTATCGGCAACGACGATCCCTTATCCACCTTCTCCCATGACGCGACTTAACGTAGGTAGCCGTAAACGTGTGCCGTTTAGTCTCGGAAGACCCCGGAGGAGCTTCGACATGTCTTTTACCATCGTCTCGGATATTCGAAGAGAAAGAGTAGCGCGTGGAGAGATAAAGAGAGAGAATCGTGTTTTCTCGATTCGCGTTAATTAATTAGCGGACAAGAGACGGTTACGATGAGCATCCTTGTTCCTCCCGGAAAGACACCTGGTTATTTCGCATCGCGTCGGATTTACGCGCGTAGACGGGCGTTAAAATATACGTGAAAATGCACGCGGCGACGATTCTGCGGATAGCCACAAGTGACAAGAACGGCCAGGTAATTTAGAATAGACGACCGGCGCGAAGCGCGAGCCGCCGCGTCGGGGAAAGGCGGTGCCGAAATTAATGTTACGGAGAAAACCGCAAATTCGCACCGCGAGATCTGAATTTCCAGCGTTAATAGTCCGAATGAGAGACGCAACGCGAGCGTTGCTGATGAGTCGCGCGGCCTGAACCTTCTACGAACCCGTTCCCGTTGCGGAATCATCGCGCGTTTCCCACGTATAAATCTTCTTCTCGCTCGCAGTCCGGTTTAACCGGCCAGTTTCGTTCGGCTTTCGCTCTGAAGCTAATCGTGGCTCTCTAACTAAATCTTCCCTCCCTGTCAAATTATAGGCACAGTTACCAAGTGGAAAGAACATGGGTTAAATAACGATTAGCGCAGTGACGCGCGCTAATGTATGTACGAGAAACTCGACTCTTGGCTATTTTATACATAAATAAGAATTTTTGTCTAAAACTCTCATCAAGAGATCTCGAATGTTGACATTCGAAAATATTGAAAATATTAAAATTTGAGACAACCTTTATGTATATAATTATTAAAGAAATCAATATACTTGATTTATTTGCAAGTCATGCTACCAGATTATAAACGATCCAGCCGCACCGGATGTACGATAGTCGCCGATTGCGTTATCGGAAGCCGTTCGCTTTCCACGGCGATCGATGAAATCGCGTGTACAATCATAATTTTAATAATACGCGATCAAGCGGGCGGGCGGGTGGAGGAACAGGACGCGCGGTGGGACCGGAAGCCACGGTTTGTGTCCAGCCATTGAACCTGGTCTCGTTTAATTCAGCTCACGGAGCGAACCGGGTCTATTATAGCGCTGCACCGAGCGCGGATGATGTTATATACCCGGAGGCTGTCAACTACTCCCTCCTTTTTCTCTCCGACCTCCGATCTCGAGTTTCCAAGCGAGCCGCCCTCTCGCGAGGTGAAGCTTTTAGTCGTCGCTAAATGGCACTCGCGACAGAAAGAAAGAGAGAGAGAGAGAAAGAGAAATTAGATAGCCCGCGTGGATCTTGCTAATTTCCACTTAACTTAAGAATATTAATTAGTATTCCGATTGGTTTCCCGATGCACGCGGATAGGAAGCTTTGTGCGATTCTTAACTTCCTCTCCCGTAAACGCCTCGTCGTCGCCCTGATGTACGATGCGAAACCAGACCCGTGACGAAGGAATGCTTTCAATCTCTCGCTGTCGCTATCGTTTATCATCGCCAGATTAGCGGACGGAGAAATGAGCGAGACGATCGCGTCCACGGAAATTACATACTTGCCGCATCTCATTCTACGAGACGCATCAGATATACGCGTACAATATCGTACGTTAACCGGCTTGACAATATCCGCTTTATAACTTCGTAAGCTGTCGTAACGCGTCGTTGAGTCTCGTCGTGGATAAGAAAAATTAGAAAACTTTAATAAATAATTTTTTCAAAAATTATATATAGATTAGAAGAAATATTTTTCATTTATTCTTTCAAAATTTGATTTTATTCAATCGCGATATGTAGATGATAATTTTATAGCCACAATTTTTACATCGATTAATATAATAGATAATCTCTGTAATTCTGATAAAGTATCCAAAAAGTGCCCCAACGTAATGATAATTTTAACAGAGAAAAAAAAACAAGGAATTATGACATTACTATACAATAATTGTAATCAGTCTTTCGATTCGGACATGTTTCGCGCGATTTTTTGTGTCTCGCATTCGAATACGATTACGTTTAAGAATGAATTTTTTCGTGGATTGTAATTGGCAGTAATCGCAACAACTTCCTGAATCGTTCGCGGACAGGTGCATTTCCCAGACGTCGTTACGATTATCGAGAGCGAGGCGAGGGGGAGCGATTAAACGAATAAGAACTTGTGGCAATAGGGAAGTAGAGAGCATTGCGCGTTTCTTATAATGCCTAGTAAAACGCCCCGTTGAAAGATCATCCTACCGATCTCAGATCGGTAGTCCCGCGAATTTAACGATTCAGTCGTCCTTCCTCGGACAAAGTACGCTGTAACTACGTCGTAACCGGTATTTTCATCGACATAGTTAATTACAATGTGCATGTCCGCCCGTTCGACAAATAGACTTGCCGCCGAGCGGCAAGTATTATCTGGCTGAAATACGGGAGACGAAGATCTCTCGCGCAAAGAACCCTCGGAAAATAGCCGCGCACGCGATGTTTCAATTGGAGGGAGCACCGGTTGCAATTCTTCTTAAAGGTGCAACAGAAGTTGATCCCACAATCTTTCAAATAATATTTGAAGAATTGAAAACACTTAAAAAGAGAAAATTTAAAAAAATGCTACTTACGAGTTAGAGGTAGAGCGTGCCGACACGTCGCGGTGCTACGACAGTGACAGCTAGACGTGGTCCACATTTAGTTGGTGGCAGCGGTGCGGTCGTGACAGGCGGCGGAGTTTCCGGTCTCGTGCAGCCAAGACCGCTTCCACCTCGTAGTTCCCAGACTAAATTTGTCAACGAACGTGGTCTGCTTAAACGTCTCGATCTAGTTTACCAAAAAGAAGACAGATCAAGAAAACATGATAAATCCTGGCTACAAATATCAACACGTGTCATTCTGACAACTAATAATTAAAGGCATATAAATATTTTATCTGTATCTGTGTATGTGTAATATAAATAATATATGTATATTATATATAATATGTGTGTATATTATCAACATATACCATATATGTTATAAAAAATAATTATTTCATAATCCATTAATAAACAATTTTTTAAAAAATATACCATTGCTTCTTTAAATGACGTTTTAATAATCAACAATAAATGTACAACACATAATAAACAATAAATGAAAAAAAGTAAATAATTTATTAAATTGTGCTTTTTCTACTTAATGTTATTTTATTTAATTAATCTTTTTTAATAAAAAATTAAAGAAGATGCCTTTATATGTGGGTATGATATGATTGCACAAAAAGAAAGAGGTAGGAATTAAAGATTGCTGCTTCAAACTAATAAATCTGAAAAATACATTTCGATAATTTATCGGCGTACCTTTTTTCTGGCAATTTGGCGCCCGCGCCGGAATCTCCCGACGTTCTCCCACCCGAGTGGCTTGAGTCCAGCGTGCCGTCAAGCTCCATCGCCTGTTGAAGATTCGTCAGACTTTTGTAACGTATATTGAAGAGGGGCGAACCGCCCTTGTAACCCGGCGGCGTTTCCTTCAACGGCGACGCGCTCTTCTGCCTCATTAGCGGACGTCCGCGTTGAGTGCCGCTGTTCTTCACATAGAGCTTCGCCAGGGGCGGCTTCTCCACCCGTGGCTGGGGTGCCTCCTTGACCGCACGCCTCGTCCGTTTCTCCGCCTGGATCTTCTTCGTCGGTATCGTCTCGATCGGCGGCGGTTCTGGTCGATCGTCGAGCAATGGCGCGATCGTTACCGTGACCGGTGTCAACGGCGGAGTCGAACCACCTTGACACGTGGCGACGAGAGGACTCTCATATGGCGACCTGACGCTCTTCGGCAATGGCGCGAAGCCGCGCACGTAGTCGTATATCTGATCGATCTCGTCATATTCCTCCGTGCAGGCCGACGATGACGACGGTATCCTGTTCTCGTCCCGATAACCCGAGTGACCGGAGGACGCCTGATGACCGTTGCTGCTATGATAGTGATGATGATGATGATGATGGCTGGCGCTGCTGTTTCTATGGTGACCCAGCGGCGCGTGATCCGAGTTGGTCGATGGTCTCCTAAGAAAGCCCGAGCCGCTCCTCTGCCTCGAGGACTTGCCCTCGCCCAGACGACCGTCCAGCACGTGCGCTCGATCGGCCACATCGGCGACCAAACGGGAGGCGCGTTCCACCAGCCTCGTGAATTCCTGCATCGATCTGAGCGCCTCTTCGTTCCGCGCCTTCACCAGCTTGAGCGGCGCCGCGAGCGGTAGCGCGACGGCCGCGCCTTCTCTTTGCAACGGGAGCGCGAACACGTGCTCCTCCTCGAAGGTCGACAGCAGCCTCAACTCGGGCACGAACTGCGATGACGATTTAAGCCCCCGCGGCGGCTGGCCGTGCACCAGTCTCACGGTAAGCGGCAGACGCTTGCTGAGAAGCGCCCTAGCGGTGTGTACGCCGCTGATGTTGTCCTCGCGCGCCAGGGCGCTGAAGCGACCACGTTGATCCATCCCGAGTAGAACGCTGTCGCCGCGACAGTCCACGCAGCGTAGAAATCTACCGCGACCGGGTAACGCCACCTCACCGGCGATGACAATAGTCTCGCCGGCGGCGAGGGTCCTCGTACCCTCCGATACCACGATCCCCGACTCATCGTCCACCCGACAGGCGATGGCGCGCACCGTTTCGCGTACCAAGGCACCCTCCTCCGGGCATCTACGCGACAGCTCGCTTACCGACTCGATGCCGCGCACCGCGCGACCCTCCTCGCTCAGGATCTCGAAGTAGCCCCCGTACGAATCCGGTATCGCGAGTCTGGGCCCCACGCCGACAACCCGGCGGCCCTCCTTGATCTTCACCGCCTGTGCCACGATCTTACGCCGACGACCGGCCGATATCAGCAACGCTGTGCTCTGTAAACTGGGCGCTGGTAGCGTCGGCACGCCCAATCCGCCGTACTGGCCCTTGGTGATCTTGATCACGCCTGGCAAACGATACTTGGAGACGAACTCGCGCAGATACGTCGCCTCCTCGGCCCAGCGTGCCGCCGCGACGACGATCTGACCGTCGGTCGCGGCCATCGCGCTCGCTCGGCCGCGGCGCCCCCGCGATCCCGCGTCCCCCCGAGCGCGAGATCGGGCCCGATCAGGTCCCCGACGATAGCTGAACGCTACTGCTGCTCCTGCTGCCCGTGCGGCGCGCCTCTATACTCCATCTGTAGACACACAAAAACGATAGCGCTTTAAGTACTTGGACGTGTTTACGTTACACTTGGGCAGGTATGATAATGAAAATGTGGCACGCAATATCGATAGGATATTATAATTTAATCTCTACGATTCTAATTTTCTTAGAATATCAGAATATAATTTTTTGGAGGGCTAATATACCGCGTGAAATTAAAAATGCGTTTTTCAGAAATATTATGACTGTGTGTATTAATTTATTAAAAATATAGTTTAATAAAGAATTATTTTTTTTATTAAATGTGTGTGATGCGGATAAAGTATCTCTATAATTTAGCTCTATATATCCGCCCTATTCACTCATCCTTGGACGTAGTAAAATATGTAGATGATGATAATAATTAATACTCAAGCATCTACGCTCTCTGGTGAAGCTTGTACAGTTAATCTCTGTTGCGAAAGTACGCCCGCCTTTACCATGTTAATTTCGACAGACGAATGCTTGCTTGCCTTTCGGCAAGCATCGCTCGCCATTAGTTCCCCACCAATGTTTCATGCACTTTTAATGCATCCTTTCCCACGTGGAGCACTATTGCGGTTCCATGAAGCGTTCGCTACACCGCGGCTGCGCGAGGGGAGCTAATGCCAATCCATGACTCTATAATAATATACGCAATGACCGGTCCTGTCATTAGTCAAGTTTCAATTACGGGCCGGTTTCATAATTTCCGCAGCAAGGGCGGTCACCGCTCAAAACCTTACGAATGGCAGGTAATCACGTATCGTGGGCAGTGCCTCTGTTGCTTTCTAGTTCGTCATTCAGAACGGAGATGGAAAATGATCGAGAGAAAACCTCGCGAGAAGCAAAATGAAACGGGTACTTAAGCGTATCGAAAATAACGAGATCATAACTTTCTTCGATATAAAGTGTCACTCGCGTATAATTTAACTATAATTCAAACGCGTACAAAAGAGAATAAATCTAAAGACGCGCGATAAAATTCGTTCCGTGAGAGTGAACAATCACGATCTTAATTTGTAGTATAATGTAAACAAACGGATCGGGCGAGAATGTAATGATTCAGTAACAATGGTATACTGGATACTTACGCGACGTCCGCAACACATTGTTGCGAATTACCTGACTCCTAACTAGATACGATGGGCTTGCATATATTGTACGTGAATGGGTGTGTCTACAATTGTTTGGTATCTCCATGGAAGAGAGTCTCATCCATGGTAAGTTAACGGTCGTGAGTCTGATCGTCACGCATTACGCGATACACGGTATTATGAATAAGCGGCTTCACGCTTGCGTTGATCGAGACGGAAACGGTAAGCGGTGGCGATAAAAAAAATGGCCTAAAAAAAACTCCTATTATTAAAATAACTCCTATTAGTAAAATAATGTAAAAGGTTTAATATGTGGCTTCTACTACATGTTAAAGCTATATTTGCGATTATGCATTTATAAGATTACAATTCAATACATGAAATGTTGGGAGCGTATATAAGATAAATTTTTATTGTATTTGGGCTTCTATTATTAAACTCTACATACAATTTTTTACCTCGACCAAAAAGAGATTGACATATATTAAATCATAATAAAAGATTAGAATTAAAATTGTAATAAAATTTCTGAACATATGCAATTATCTAATGAGAGAACGTCTGCATATTTTGCGAAACGGATCTGTCGATATTGACGAGACTCGCTCGTAGTAGTTCATAAACTGCGATAGCTCACGATTATTACGTTGCATCGAGACGATATGCGCGAAGCAAAACACATTGTTGCCCGTTACCTAACGAAGCGCGGATAAATCTGTATAGGTGTATGCGGATGGGCGTGTCGACGATTGTTTCGGATTTCTCCAGAGAGGATCTCCACTTGGAGGAAAAGTAACGGTCGTGACTCAGTACCTGGCGAACATTACACGATAATCTGTATTAAACGATTTCGCGCGAACGATTTCGCTTTCAAAGTTTTAACGCACGCTGTTTCACTGTTGCATCAAAGTTCTAACGCGCTTCTGGCAGCTGCCACAGCCAGAAGCCTTGGATAACAGAAGCGGACATTCGAGCGATTCATCTACTATTAAATTTCCTTCTCTTTCTTAAAACCTTTGTGTGAATTCGATGGTGTTACGTAAAAATAAATTATCCCATCGAATAGTAATTTAGGATAAATTGTATTTAAAATATGCAATGCAATTTTTTTTATTTTGCGAATTGATGCATAACGTTCAATTGGTAGAGAAAATTGTGGATAATTATTAAAAGATCGAATCTCATAACATTATATATATAGTTAACAAATAGAGATTTTGATTTTAAATTTTCTGAATTTAATTCCTATAAATATAATCAATTATAAAATAGTTATATGCCAATGTGATCATTCTGATTTAATTACTTCGATAACTAATAACAAGATAACTGTCGACCAAAAATATTTACTAAAGATAGCTCATTCGTTACTTCTCCGACCGACTCCTCTATATAATCCCGAAGCTGCTAAATGAATTAATTCCATTTATGGTGAACCGAGCAACGGCACCGTGCATAAGATGGGCCGCAGACAATGCGAGATAAGAACGAAGAGGTGACCAATGACCCGGGGCTTCGTGACAGGCGCACCTCTAGGAAGTTATTCGACGTACTGCTTCGCTCACCCTGCACTTCTTTCTCCATCTTTCTCTCTGATACTTTATTCGCGCGGGTATGCGCGTGAACTTCCGCGGTTTGTAACATCTAACGATAAGAGCGGTCCTTATTATAAGATCGATGAACACAGATGATGTAATTAATGTGAAACTTAGTGCCCCCTAATAGGTCGAAGCGAAAGTTTCGCCAGCAAACGAACAACCATTTCTGGAATCAATGCTCGGACGACTTTGCGATCGGCGATATCGTAATTTTTCGATAGGAGCTTATAAGCCATGTATTTTCTCTCAATACTATTGTATTTTATTAAGGATTTTTTTAAAGAGGAGATTGGGATATTTCATCTAAAGCCGTACGAATATTTTATTCGCGATATTTATATTTTTAAACACAAACTCCATTTAAGAAATTTTTATAAATTTTTCATATTTTAGCATCTTAGTAACTAAGATCTAAGTTAAAAGTAAAATTTGCTTTATTGTTTTATTGCTCTAGTACATTTGCATGCAATGAATATATTAAGTGTCGCAAGTTTTATAGCTTGTATATATCCACTTTTAAATTCGTGAAGTTTATTAAGTTTTTCTTCGTATGACTTAAATGAATTTTTTCTTAAGATGCAAATTTGCATCAAATTATGAAAGAGAAAATTCTATCTTTAAAACATCACATCTCTCCCTCTCTCTCTCTATCTATCTATCTATCTATCTATCTATCTACCTCTCTTCGACAGTTTTGGGGCACTCGCCTACTCGACAGCTTCCCCGACGTCCGGGCGCCATTGCATTACGAAAGTCCAGCAGAGTGGCCGACATAGTTGCACGTCACGTGCATATGCCTAGGCATAATTAGATTAATGCGCCACGAAATTGGATTAAGAAACCGAAGCCGACGGGCTCCGCGTCGCCCCCGCAAAGAGCGGTCCAGGCGAAACACGTTTCTCCCTCAAAACGCCACGGGGTTAATTAATCTTCGGAGAGCGGGTGGTAAACGACGCGTCACGTACAGAAACGGAGCGCGTATAAATCATTTCGAGTGCACGTCGCGTCGCGGCGGCGGCGGCGGCTTCCGCGCGTAAATTGCGAGCGCTAATCGCAGGCCGGTTTAGAACAGGCCGCGAAACCGCTAGCTGGAGAAAACGAAGCATCTTGCCAATTCGACATTATGAATTCGAAACGATTTAAGGCAATTCTGTGAAAATTAAGCGCGACTTTTCAGAAATTTAAAAAAAAAAAAATACTCTATTTTTTTTTATATGTTCAATATTTAATTTTTGCAATACGTGAAATATAAATATGAAATTAGACGAATTCGTCGAATTTTCGTGCAATCCAATGAGAAACCGGTCACTCGCGCGAGTCGTCGTATCTCTGATCGGATCGATTTTTGCAGACGGCACGCATTCCTCGGCGAAGTAGTTACGACCGCGATAAAACGACACGACGAAGGACCGCTCAGGCATGCTGTCGATCGCGTCGTTACGCATATCGATATGTGTACGCGATACGATATTCGCGATTAGAAGCGAAAACAATTGGCGCGGTCGGTGTCGAAACCCCCTTCGAGGAGACAAAAGGGGCACGATGTCGTCGGTGAAAGCCAGCCGCGCGGCGTCGAGCTGCAGCATATAATTTGAGGGCACGTCGATAAATCAGCTGGCGCGCGAAGGAGCGAGAGGAACGGGGGAAACGTCGATCGGGTTGCGACACCGGGTTTGTCTATCGGTGGGCGACGAGCGGTACACATTGTCATTAAGATCGACGAGCGTCGATAAGTAGCTCGCCGTGCATCCGGCATCACAATTTTCTATATTCTCAATCTCCTCTGTTCCGTTCATTTTCGATTTCACGCCGACGAGCTTTGCGCTTTCGTCATTTTACACGATCGGATTATGTAAAGCGGATTTATCTCTATTAACTCATAAAAGATTGATTTAACACTTTATTTTTAACGTTCTCTCTCTTTCAATAATATAATATTAAATATTACAATATATATAGGGGAAAGTTGGGTAAAATCGGATACGCGGGTCAAACTGGGTCCCCCTTGTGTTATTAGTTGTAGATTGACGCCATCATAATTTTAAAACAAATCAAGCCCCTATGCACATGATATTTCTTTTTTAATAAAAGTTCAAAGTTTTTAATCCCCCAAAGATCGATATTCAGGCAAGAATCGAATCGTCGTGTACTTTTTCTGTATAGAGCATCTGTTTTGGTAAGTGTGGCATTGCATTCTGTACGTATTAGAGAATATATCATATTAGTTTTGATCGGCATTTTGTACGCCGAAATTTTATTACTTTCCTTGTGATGGGGCAAAACCGGATACTTATACATCTGATATAATGAAAAGAGGGAGAACTGTTATCCTGACTTTGTGTCTCTACAAAAAGCAGTTGAAAATAAAAACTAACGTTCAGAAAAAGAAATTACTAAAAAAAAAACCTTTTTGAGACCCCTAAAGTTAAAAAGTTAAATAAGAAAGTTCTACATCAATATTGCACGAACAAGAGGATATTTTTATTTGTGATTTTTGTCAATAGAATATATTTTTATATTGATTTTGATTAAAATAAATCTAGATTTTGTAATTACACGATGTTTTGCATATTTTCAAATAACTACCCGGTTTGACCCTACCGATAGGACAAAACCGGGTACTTTGACTTCTCCACGAAATCTTGTTATTCTTGATATCTAAAAATTTTTTTTCAGCGATTAGCTTTATTTTCTCATAGTTTAAGGTTCACTAAAGACTACTAGCGGTCGGCAAATTTCTCTTTACTCTCAGATTTTTTGCAGGAAGACGAATCCAAAAAGGTACCCGGTTTTACCCTACTTTCCCCTATATACATGCTGTCTGACATGTAAGTAGCCAAACGAAAAGTGGAGATAGATCGGGTCAACCTGAAGCGAAAAGTCCTATACCATTTTGCTAAATTCGCAATAATTATTATGTTATTAATTAAAATGTCTGAGCCAATGAGCGCGTGGGAAGCGGTAGGCCGGATAGAAATGTAAAATGGCTTACTTGTTTATGTCTCTTAGCGTCGGAAGTATCAGCTGACCGAGAGAAGCGGAATCACGCGGCGAGCGGCGAGCGACACCGCGCCGAAAAATAATTATCCTCTCGAATTGTTTTTTCGATAGCAAGACAATGATGCCCCATCATTTCCACACCACCTTGCGGTACATAGCTTGGTGCGCTTTTTTATAGTAGTTTCCCCTGTAGGCCTAATCCACTCTCAATATTTAATGTAAAAATTCGAAATGTCGTCCTCCTCGTATGCATCGTTATCTACCACAAGGTGGTGTGGAAATGATAGGACATCATCGTCTTGCCATCGAAAAAACAATTCGAGAGGATAATTATTTAAGTTTAATTTAAGTAAGCCATTTTACATTTCTATTGATTCCGGCCTATCGTTTCCCACGCGCTATTGGCTCAAAGATTTTAATTAATAACATAATAATTATTGCGAATTTAGCAAAATAGTATAGGACTTTTCGGTTCAGGTTGACCCGATCTATCTCCACTTTTCGTTTGGATACTCTGCGTTGATACCACTGCTT
>NW_027223322.1:9044556-9326726 GCF_030449975.1 Polyergus mexicanus | reverse complement strand
AACGATCCAAAAGAAGAAAAAACTTGTGGTCGCGCGAACATTGGCCAAGGAGATTGCTATCGATCATTAACCAATTACTCCGATCCATTTAATCGAAGGGAGCACTTTTCGAGAGCACCGCGTGCCATCGGGGGGCTCGCGCGACATTCTACTTTTTTTCCATAGTCGACCCTTGACTTGTTCTCTACATCTCCGGCAGTCACCTCCTGCAAACCGTAATAACTTCCTCATGAACAAGCAAGAACGCGACCATCCATCATCCTGTGGCCCATGGTTCTCAACCTTCAACAATGTTTCTCACTTTTGGCTTAATAAACATTGTTCTTTTGTACATGTGCCTCTCAATTTAAATTACTAAAAATAAAGCTTTCAAATATTGAAAAAGAAGATGTATATATAATCTACAGAGAGCATCTCTGTTTGAGCTTCAAATATTTGCGGAAAAAAAGCGAAATCTTGGATAATTATTCGGCAATATTTATGAATATATTAATTATATATTCAAAATATGACATTTCTAGATATTTGCCGAGGCAAATCGTATCCGACGATGGTGCACCGTCTCGAAACCGAATATTTTTGTGCGAAGGACTGTCTGTCTCGCCTCTCGAGAGACGAAATAACCTCCTTAAAATTCCGCGCCGACCGCTGCAACGTCTCAATAATTGCTAATTGGAAGGTGACCAGTCTTTAAAAACTGGTCGCACGTCGTCCATCTCGGATCAACTTGTCAGCTTCGATTTAGCGGGTTGTAACAGACCCTCTCTCTTCTTTTCTTTTTATTTTTCAGAGAAGCTGTTTATAAACATTTCTTAAATATACAATATGTATCCTTTCTCATCACCTGCGTTTAGATTATCAACAATAAAAAATATAATTTTATAAATTATATTTCAACTATGATATTAAACTTACGCAAGCTGGAAATGCCTATCTAAATATTATTATTATATAATTATTTATAAAATTAATCAATTTGAAAAAATTTAAGTTAGTTCTCTCAGGCTTCTGAAAAAAAAAAAAAAAAAAAAATTCCAGTACGCAATATCAAATGTATTTGTGACAAGAGCCTATATTGCTATCCATTTATCTATTCATCCGCATATGTTTCTCGCCGCTCGGTATTATTCGCGCTTTTCTACGTTAAAGTCGCGAGGTCTTCATCGGGGAGCGTTGATCGCGCAATCCTTTCACATCTACCTTCTCCTGGCTCGCTCTCGCGAGATGAGCACCGTTTGCAGGGACGAGTACAAATTAATATTAAATTGAATTATAATGACAGTGTTTACCGAGGGGCAGCGCACAACCGCGCGCTGCACCGGCAGCCGCTATTCGCAATGGATGGCACGAACCCTGCAACCGCTCGTCTCGTCATATTTTATGCAATGTACATTAACACTGCCATACCGCGCGGCCCGCGTGCTCGTGTGCGCACGTGTTCGTTAGTGGCCGCTTTTACGCGGCCATAAGCTAACAATAAGCTAGGATGCGGGCGACACGTCGATGTATTTCGTCGCGACGCCAGTATAGGATTTTACTATATCGTGTATAGCGAAACGCCATTATGAGCCGATGGCATCGACACGCAGAGAGAAACACGTGTACTACGATTGGATTGACAGTATCTCGCGGTACCTGTATTTTTTCAAAATATAAATATTACCTGGAAGAGAGAACGATTCGCTTTCGTATCTCTAATCTTTGATTGTTATCTTTTTTCTCGTGTCGAGTTTTCAATCGATCGATAAAAGAGCGCGATTACTCGGATTCTTTCCGTGGATATTCCGCAGATGGGCAAGTTGAACCCTATTTGTTCCACGCTACCATCACTGTCGATACGTTACGTAGTAGCGCACGTGCGCAATCGTTAATAGGAGCACAAAGCCCGGTAGGAAAAGGGCTATCGCGGAGCCACAACGGGTGACTGCAGAATCGTCGATATGCAACCGCTGACAACCTTTCCAATTGTGCAAGATCTCGATGCCAAATCGATTTGCCGCGGGAGGAATCCGATACTAGCAATCTGTTTCGTTGAACCTTTCAACTGTGCGCGCCGAAACACGTGTCACCGGTGACGTAAAATAATTCTTAAATGTCTCACAGTGAGCGAGGTCGACGATATTTACATGTCACTACAGTATTTACGCAATAATAATAATATGACATGTCCAGGACAAAAACTTGACGAGTCTATTTTTTTAAAAAAAGCTTCCACGATTGCATAACATAAATAAGTTTTTTTCTAATAATTTTCAAAGAAAACAAGAGATAAAATTAATAATTTAGAGTAGGCTTCCTTTTGCTTTTCGAGTATGGAGTTAACGACGCGTAACACATTGCAACGATGCTTCAAGTATCATCGAATAACAGATGCATCCCGATGCGTTCTCAGATTCGAGATAAGACATTCGATAACCCACTGATAAACACTCTCGTCGAACGCAATCCCGCCGCGATTGAATAATTAATTCGCGCTTAATAAGTTTATTAGCGCTGTCGCCTAATGCGCTGAGGCGCGGGAATACAGCTACCGTAATTACGTGGTACGGAATCACATGTATCGCATATTCGACGCTGCGTGAGATTTATAATATCGCCAGTGTTTATTGCACGACGCGCGAGTCACGCAAGTGCGTAAATCGCCCGGATCTGTTCTCCCGCGAGAGCGACACCGCGATCATCGTAAATCATCACGCGCATTTTCCCGGGATTAATCGCGTGGCCTAAACGAGAGCACCAGTTCACCTTGATCGTGAAATTTATTAATGGGTAGGTACAGGTATACATATATACGTATATATTTTGCGTGAGAATACCGATGAGAAAGAGAGAGAGAGAGAGAGAAAGACAGAGCGAAAGGCCGCCTGGTATCGGCAAGGAAAGATATCGCGAACGGTTCATTGAGTTATGGTATCGCGCCGAGGGGGTGAGTAGACCCGCTCGGTGAGGGAAGAGGGGGAAGGGGGAAGACACGGAGAATTTATTCATCGATCTGTTTGCCGCCGCGATACGGTATGCGTGTACGAGGTATCCTCCTTAAAGGCGCGTATTAATTCATTATCTTATAATTGTCGGCGTATACGCGATTCTGAAAGTCGGCGCGCAATATCCGCGCCGACGGAATAGCGTGAATTATCGGTTATAGTATTAGTCACTCTCCCGCGGTATCCGGAATGCGGGGGATGGGATGGAGAATACGAATTCCTTCTCGGCGGTATTTGTAGGGCACTAGCGTGAAACTCTATCGTTCTCTCAATCTGCGTCTCGATATCGCCGCGATTACAATCGCGGGGATAACATATTTCGCGCGTAATCGACTGTTGTAACGTGCTGATAAATTTATGAAAAATTCGATACATTTTGCCGCGATAGGCGAATTCATCATTTATCAAACATTTAATTATTGATAATTATTTTAAAGAGCGAAATTTACATGATTTATCATTATCGTGATATAATTTTATGCTAATAATTCTATTATATATTCCGTACGATATTTCTCCTTCAGAATCCAGTTTTTTAACAAGGATATCTTTTGCAATCACGCGAGACCCCTCGACCATGATGGCATTTAAAATTTAACACGACGCAAAGTTATCGCTATAAGAATAAAACAAACTCTGTCTGACATTGTAGGAATACAATCATAATTTGCCTTTCAACCAGAAATATAAACGGCACAAAGCTCGACGAACCGACGACTATAACGATCGTCCGGGGTTACACGCGATTGAGCGAGGCTAGAATACAAGTTGACGCTACTAGAGAGAAACGCGCGTTTAAAGAATCGAGCGAGAGATAGAAACAGCCGAGAAAGAGCATTTCGCTTTCAAGTTTATTTCATAACAAAGCCGCAGAACCTCGCCGTCTGCGGTCGGCGAGGGAGTAGAAAAGGATGAAAAAAGTGGAGAGAAAAAAGGATCTCGGTCTGTGCACCGGCGTGTCTTGCGTTTGTAGAATTGTAGTCTTCGATCTCGCGCCTCTTTTTTTCTTTACGCTTATTCTCTCTTGTTCGCTCATAAAATCTCCTGTACCAACCTCGGTCCTTTACGATCTTTCCTCTTTATTCTTCGAAAAATACGCATAATTGTTCGCCTTCTCTTATCTTCGATTAAAAAAATCATTTAATTATGCATTCATCAATTTGCATATATGTATGCGCTCAGCTGATCCATTCCTCTGTCATTATCTTATACTTCCGTCCATAATCATAACTAATCACTTTACTTTTTTATTATTACAGATGTCTGCTAATTTTTTTCATTATTTTTTTCAAAGAGAGAGATTTTCTTCGTTCGTAATAAATTCATTATTTAATGTAAAAAAAGAATGCATTGAATCGAATAGGTTCGTATACTATCTTTCCGTGACGTTTTACGCAAAATAAACCGAGATATTTTCCGCAAGAGTGAAAACAAAGATTTTCTCGTCATAGATCGATTTGACGATGATGACGTGGTATAAGAAATTACTCTCGTTCCTCTCGAGTTGAGATCTAAACGGCGCAACGATAGGGAACACAAACCAGTCTCAAGTGTTTCGCTCCAATGATCGAAAATAAACACGATTATGTTCTCGGACGTAGCGTTCGTTAATTGCTGTTTAACGAGCAAGCTGCAAAAAATTACGGAAAGGTGAGATAGAAAGAAATATTTCATTGAACTTCTCGAAATTGGTATAAAAATCATAATAGAACAAATCGATCGAGGTTTCACGTGGATTCGGTTATGTAATTGTTCGGAATTTATAATATCAAAGAAAATATAAAATCGATCTGGGGTGTGCGATTTCGGAAGGAATAGCTTTTAGAAAATGCATTTCAAAAAGGAATTGCATGGATTCTTTCAGACATTACTGTGATAATATCGTAAATATATCGGAAAATATATATGTTCTATATTAATACATTTATCTGTATAATCTGTATTAATCTGTGTATAACCTTTCGCCGATTGAAATTATCACGTGTGCGACGCAGTCATACTTTCCAAGACACGTTTTAAATGCTGGAAACGTCGTGTAGAATAAACCGATTGTGACATTTACGCGTTGCAACATATCTGTATTACATTGCGCTATTATCACGAACATTAATCAATGTTTTCGAAACATATATTGTAGCAAAATATATAATACTTTATATTAGTATCTTTTAAATACACAATTTCCTTATATTTTTATAAATAGAAATATTTTATCAAATTCGCACATCAAAAATTTATGAAACAGTTTCATATTTTTAGTGGAGGAAAATATTAACATAATTTAATATGTTATTCAAAAATATTTTTAAGAAATACATGCAACGATTAGAAGACATTATTTTTAATAGCAAGTATCGCGTAATCCCTAATAATTTATTTTTTTTTTTTTTTTTGTGAACTCATTTTAGATACTATTATTTCTTAAACATATTTATTATATATTTTCTTTAGCTCTAATGTCTTAATGTTACATTTAATGTTGCGTCAGGCAGGGAGACTAAGAGAGATATTTCTCGTTTACTCGTGACTCAAATTGAGAGCATCCGGTGTAGATCGAAGATCGCGCCTATGGCGCGAAATATCGGTTATATAGCAAAGAAAATAGGTCACGCATGACAACCGCGAACGGACAACAAAAATCCGCGTAATGCACGCCTGTAAACACGGTTTAATGATACGAAAAGATGAATAGACACCGATGATTAGTTCGGATCTCAATGTGGCGCCGTACGACTTTGCTACTGTCTTAATGGATTATTAATGTTAATGTCAGCGAAATGAGAAGAGATACTGAAATTACACGTTCTAAGCACACATTCCCTAAGGCGTGCAGTCGTAATTCGTGCTTTGCGCATTGGCAATGCTACGATTTCGTTTAAATTGGTTCTCCGCGCGCGAAACATCTCGTCAACTAGTTTTTGAACGAGCGCTACCCCGTTCATTACGCGGCAGAGAATGCAATATTAACGAAGAAATAATTCTCGATGGAGAATCCAAGACGGATCAGAGGCGGAAAGCATGCGTTCAAAATAATGCACATATAAATTTCGAGTTGAACAAGGACTATGGAATAATTATAAAAAGCAGTTTGCTTTCTATGCGATCACACTTACGTTAAATATATCATTATACATGTATATCGTATCAAAAGGCATTATTTTTGATATCTCATATGTGTAAATGCATCGAAAGTTCTAGAACGCGATATCGTATCCTGGAAGAAAAAAAAAAAAAAGAAGAAAACAGCAGAGCAGAGAATTAAGAAAAATCCTTTCGCTTAACATGCCTTACGCGTTTCACGGTTCGATTCTCATCTTGATCGAATACGAGGACTTGATCAAATACGCTCAATCGAAGCGAATTCACAAGCGAACATGTATGCAAAAAACGAGGAAGTTCCCCGATGCCTCGATCTCGGCCAATTAAGGACACGCTAGCAGAGTCCCAAACAGAAGGACCATCTACCTTGTCCTGTCACGCGTACGAGACGTGGTCGTGCCGCAACGTACTTTATACTGTCCGTCACGCGATTTTTTATGCACCAGTCGCGACAGCAAGACTCGGAAACATGTTTTATTCAATTGCTAAATTTATTTATGCGCTAGCAAATATCTCGTCAGAAATTGTAATGAAAGCTTAAAAATAATTTGATTCTTCTTGTACATACATTCGTGTTCTCTCTCTCTGTCTCTCTTTCCATTTTTTAATATAATAATTGGATACATTTGATCAAAATATGCTCTCATTCATAAGAAATTCATACGTAATAATTGCTCATTAATTCTCATAATATTTTTTAAATTTTCGTTTTATAGTCGAGAGCCTTTTTTTAATAGTCTAATGTTTTTAGCGAGTATATTTTTTCGTTCGGATACACGCTTGTCATTTCCGATACTCGTAAGAAAGCCGCAGAGAATCCATCTCCGATCCCGCGGATCGGATGTAATCGAACGAGCGCGAGGGATGATATCGAGGATCTGGCCGAGACGTTCGGTCGTCTAAATAGATACGCTATTCCGTGGAACCTTCATTGCCATGAAAGAATTCTCGAGAAGATACTCCTCCATTCTACATAGTAACAATGCTCACGGTTAATTGCTCGCCGTGTTCGGCGCTGATGAGTCGTTCATAAGTGGAAGACTACGTCACAGAATTTTTTTAAAGGAAATATTTCATAGAGATGCTTTCTGATATACCGGACGTAAGAATCATCTCCACCAATAATTATTTTTTAAAAATTTTTAGATAATCTTAAATACGCTTACGTGTTTTTAACTGAGAAAGGCTCAAAGAATGTTTATGATAATAATTTAATGATTATTATCGGACGATCGTTCGCTATGAGAATACAAACATAATTCAAGAAAAAAGAACATTGATCCCTGAATTTCCCATCGTTTGTTGGTATCTCTCTAAGCGTTTTCCTCGCACAATGCGTAATATTTTTTTAATGTCTCACTCGTAAACATAGGATAAGGATGTATGTATCGAGAATGACGTCGTTGATGAAGCAGATAGAACGCGAGCGTAGCGTAACAATCCACCGCGGTTGTTTTTCAATTTCCGAAGATCCTATCTTCAGTCGTATTACCCGAGAATTCGACTCGCAAGACCGGGTTGTAACTGAGAAAAGGGGAATATTAAAAAAGCAAGAGGAAAAGTCGACATAGCGGGTGTCTTCTGCATATTTCATATCTCAATTCATCGATGCATATACAATTGTTCTATTTCTTCCCAGGCAAAAAAGAGGATGGGGGAAGACTTCGTTAAACAATAGTCCCGGAACTTGCTCCAACGATCCATCCATCGAGCACAACACATCCGAACGAAATGACGACGAATACATCTAACTCGATTATTTTTTCTTGGTAGAATAAGCATTTTGAAGAAAAGATAATTTTGAGATAATAATAAAATCTAAAATACTTTTGCATTTTTTGAAAAGAGAACAAAGAATTAATAAAAACCAATTTACCATCTTCGTCGTTTCTTTCGCAAAGAAGAAAGTAACATCAATAATTTTAAAACAAGAAAAGCATATGAAAAGAATATGAAAATTAATATGTATAAGGATTCGCGAGAAATATATAAGAAATTAATAAAATTACATCATAATACACTAGAAATTTTTATAAATAACGAAATTGAGAAAAATTTTGAAAAATTCTCAAATATTCGAGGGGAACATCTTAAAAATCGTTCTACCGACGAAGAGAGAAACATTCGGCGGTCGAAACGGAATGCGCGATCGATCTTTCCCCGGGATATCTCCCGCTGCGAAATCGTGGGGTACAACGGACGAGAGAAGACAGCGTTCCACGAGTCCCTTCTTCCGTCTTCGTCGTTCGCGGTCGTCGTAGTGGCGATAATGCTAATGCTGCTACGTCGGTGATTCCGCGCGGGGGTAAGGGATGTAAAACAAGAAGCACGAGGAGAGCCGCTCAGCGCGAATCTAAATATAACTACGACGTGTAGAGAGGCGCCCACCGCGCGCGCTTCTCCTGCAAGAGAAAGAGAGAGAAAGAGAGAGAGAGAAAGCCTCCTGGCGGTCGTCTTCCGTTGGCGCGCAACGACCTAACCGAGAGCTGCGATCTCGTGCACTCGAGCCACCTCTGGCCCGAAGAGAGACGGAGCCATAAGGGAAGAAGGAAAGAGAACGAGGAGCCTTCGACCGGTCAAAGGTACAGGCGCTTTATACCGTTCGCGTTCTAGGCTGCCCGCCTGCCTGCCTGCCTGCCTGCCTGCCTGCCTGGCTGGCTAGTACTACTTGATGGGTGTACACTGAATACTCGGTGTCCTCATCGTATTTGCATCCCCGACGGAAGATGCACTTCTGTTCAACCGCTACAGCCATTAGCCTAGAATACATAATTCAATGTGGATTCTACGTCAATCGGTTGGAGAGAAAAATTCACGGCGCTTAGCCGTAGACTTCCGTCTTTCGCTGTTATAGAGAAAACCGTTGGAGAAATCATACATAATAATGTAAACGTAATAAATTCTAATTCTATTTTTGATTCAACATGAATCAAAATGTACAGGCATTGAACTCTTTGCTGCCGTATTCGAGATACCGCCATATACTAGTTCTTCCAATTTGTAGCTCTTATTTTCAATGCTCGTTAGAAGCTTGATTCTAAAAGTGTTATGAGACGAGATAGTTGTTGTTTTATCGATCGTCCTATAATTGCTCGTGATTATGGTAGTTAGCGAAAAGGATGTGAAACGTATTTTTTCACGTATGGCGTTACGTCCCGCGAAAATAATAGTTAACCACGCACGCATAATCCGCGCTGTTTACCATATTAATCGCGGACGGAGTCGGCCACTATGCTATTTATTCCGGTAAAATAAATAAGTTACGAAAAATCTTCTCATCGATTAATCCGTATCCTCCGAGAACGCTCGACGGGTTATTAAGCTCGATTAGTGTCAATTATTTTGTTGCGCTTTGTAATCACTATCAAACTACGCACACCGATTTCCACGGGGCGAACGTGTCGTCACTGATAAACACGTATACGCGTCTCACGCTATTGCATGACATAATACAGCTGATATGCATATCGATGAATGCATAGACGTGGATCTGACATTTCGCTGTCAAAGTGCATTAACATTTAACAGCGGCAAAATAAATCCAACAAAATCCAAACGCATATAGCATATAGCACTCGGTTAAAGATGTAAACACGAGCTGTTCCAGGTAGTGCACACAAGTTTGCACTTAAAAATCTGCACAGTAAATAAGTAACACACAGAGCCTGCTAATGGATAGCAAGAGAAAAAATCTTCCATTCGATCGCGTGAAGAATAATGAATAGCTCGCGAGAGATTGCGTTTCTTCTTACAAATATATCTCTGTAGAGAATCTTAAAGTAGTTTGCAATATTTATATAAAATTTATAAAAAATAAGGAAAATTTATAAAAAACAAAATATAAAATATAGAAAGGAATGTACAAAAGTAATTTAGCAATATAATGATGATACAATGTTCCCCAAAACTATTTTATTTTTCGAGAGTTAATCTAAATGTCTAGCCTAAATAGAAAAAAAATGGTGCCAGTGGACTATACGAAATATATGTAAGTGATTTATTTTTGCGTGTTTTAAGATGATAGTGTCTTGAAATTGGTGAATTGCGAGAAAGCAAGCGTTTTTGTCGCATAAGGAAGTAAAGCAAAAGAAATGCCATAAAATGGCACTCTCATCAAGATCATCGACTATAGTGCATCCCTTGGTATTCACGTCCTTGATACGTGACGAAGGAGACGGAGCTTATAAGACAGTCAATCTATTATCCATCGGTAATAAGAATTGTTACAAACAACTCGCGAGAAAATCCGCCAGATACGCTTTTAATTCGTGTAAAGTCGATTATCGAGCGACAGAAGTCAACGATCACCCGAGAGAAAGATGAAAAGAAAACTGCGCCGCAGGAGAAACTCGTCGGATTGCAGAGTTTCTTTTGTACAATACCAAATTATAAAGAGAACTCTGTGAAAAGAAGAATTCCCCTTTTTTCTTATAAAATATGAGATACTTTTAATTAATTTTTTCATAATTAATAAAGATATTTTTTGGAACAACGTCATAATTTATAAATTGATTTGAACAATTATTACTACTGCATTTTCTTACGGATAATTCTGCGTTAATTTTTTCATTTGTCTTACTTTCGTCAGAACCGTTTATATATTTATATTTCATCGATCAGACTCGATGAGGACAACCCTTTTCGATCGTCACATTCTCGACTTTCCCCGTTGGGGAAATATCGAGGAAAGAAGAAGAAGGAAGAAAAGTGGAAGAAGGCAGGGAGTCTAAGGAGCATATTTTACGATCGAATCGATTATCCACGGCACTATATGTGGGCAACATCAACAATATATATGTATGAAGCGTGAAGTGTCAAGATCTTCTTATATGCTAAAATTGTATACGAATTTAACGGACTTATTATTACAATGGATGCAACTTGATCTCCTCCTTACGATACTTCATCAAAATACAATTATCTAATTCGCTATCGAATCTGACAAAATTACATAACGGCGAAAAATGCAATAAATTTAATTATATACCTATTATAGTTTAATTACATAGTTTAACTATATGCCTATTCGTCGTCTAAAAGAACTTATTCGATATCGATAATTATTCGAGATATCAATATAAAAAACAATATTTAATTAGAGAAAAAGTTGGAAAATTATGCGAAGAATAATCATAAGAGAAATAAACTCAGGTCATTATCATACGAAATGAAAAACAACATAGTAGGAAGACTCATCTGCGCGAAATAATTTATACAATTATTAGAGCCAAGGTTTTCATTATGCGACGAAAAAACCAACGAGATGCACCGTAAATTACTTTCAGCTCAGTTCTCATGAAATGTTGGCGAACGACAGTGATCGAAATATCGTGCGTTCGGTTTTTCCAGTACAATTTAACGATAATGCCTGCCTTCGATGCTGCGTCCGCCCGGAACATTTCTGATTGCAACGTTTTTCTACGCCAAGGCGTAAGGAGCGTATTTTACGATCGAATCGATTATCCACGGGCCTGCACGTGGGGAACTTGAGCAACGTACGTGTGTCAGACGAGCGAGCACTCCAAGGTCTTCCACTGGGTTGGAACTGACGGACAGATTTAGTTACGGCCCGTTGTTGTTGCAACCGCGCGCCACAATGCAACGTCGTTCGTTCCGCAGCAACACCATCGGGAGAGAGCATCGTCAGGTAGCGCGTAGCCGGAGGGATAAAGAGCCCACGGGTACTTTCGATTAGGTACTTCTGACACGGCCGTATAAACAAGCGATTTATTTCTTTCGTAATCATCGCGCGGCTTTCCACGAGGACTTCGCGACATTGATCGGCTATTAATTAACGCTTTGCGATGCGCGAATAAATTTTATACCGCGAGTATTTCGGAGAAAATAAATATGTATACACTTTTTTCATTCACCAAACTTGAGATCGATTTAGAATTAATTTTTTCTTAATCGACTGTTTTTTAAATCGAGATATTTTTGTGTAAAAAAAAATATCTCTCTGAAGCTCGCATACAAATCTATAGATGAAATCAGTGGCGATAGAGTTTTAAGACACCCAACGTGTACTTTCAGATAAGTATACGCGGCACAGAAATCTTTATTAGAGAGTCATAAAATTCTCTACACGATGCAAAAGGATATGGTAAGATGCGAAAGTGTGGTAATGAAGGATCGTCCGCGAGCGTTCGATAGCAAACTAGGAATTTCAAGCTCGCTCATCGATCATGCGGCGGTTTCGCTGGATTTTGTTCAGTCTGGTTCGAGGGAAACCGGTACAGCCTACGGCACAACGCGGCGAGGAGAAGGAAGATTGTAAGAGATTGGAGATGAAATAGAAGAATAAAGAAGTAACTAGAGTTATTACACGACGATATTGCACCTCTACGCTTGCTCGTTGTTTCAAAAAAATCTCTAATAAGTCACTTGGCTATACTTTTATACTTCATAATTACATAGCGTTTCTCAATATTTCTCTCTAGTAAAACTTTCGATAAATTATTATTTATAATATATAAAATTAATAATTAAAATACATAAACTCTCTCGATTAAAAATTGTTTCGCGCGTGAATAATAAAGTATAATGTCAAAATAATTTATTTTTTTATTCTATAAAAATGTGTATATATTGCCGGTTGTATTCCATTTTCTCGTCGAAATCTTTTTATCACGCGTACAGGCAATTTTTTTCCATCGGCAGCCGCATTCAACTAGTATATAAATACACACGTTATACACGTTATTTTCGGAGCCACGAAACAACCACGTTGAACGCCGAAACAGTTTGGCCCATGCCACGGGCAATGAAGATATTTATCGTTACTGTGCGCGTATACAGTGTGCCCGAGGACAATGGGGGTCCAAAACGACGAAATGCCGGCGCGCGGGTTTAGAGGAGATACGAGAGACCGCGATGCGGGAACGAGTTCCCGCGAAACAAGTTTTCGACGGGGACTTTCGTGGGGATTTGCGAGGCAATTCTGCAAAATAAATATCGTGGGACAACAGCCGGAAGACGCGCGAGCACAGGCGCGAGTTCTTTCGGGGCTCCTCTCTCGCGAATACTGCCACTTCTTACACGTCGTATAATCATAAATATGAGTAATCGCTTCCTTTCCAGTGGACGTCGCGCGGTGGACATTGTCGAGCCTCGCGATTCCCGGCGATTTCTCACGTTTTCGATTCCAGAGTATATATCTTGCCTAAGCCACACGGCTGAACAAGCGACCGCTGAAAATTATCCGTCAAAGCTTGCGCACAGCGATCGATCGCACGATTCACGATCGACTAACGGATTCGATAATCTCGCAGTCTTGCGCGAGAAAAACGTATCGCGCTTCCCGTCTCTGACAATGCGGAGTTCCGCCTTGCTTTCTCATATTCCATTATCATTATTTTATACCTCTTTGCGCTTACATTGGCCTTTTCACGAAAGTAAAAAAAAAAGTATCGACATTTAAATAATATTAATTTTTTATATCAAACTGCATTTTAAGCCTAATATAGCTAAAACAACTTCTTCCCTTTAACGGTGGATGTATTCGTTACGGTAACGCGTTTTATGCACGTCTCGAAAGTATATATATATATGATTTATGTGTAACGTTCAGATATGGAGCGTCGACGCCCTTGAACAATAAACTGCGATTTTTTCTCTCTCTCTCTCTCTTTCTCTTCTTCTGTCCCTCGGCTCCCTCATTTCTCGCTTCTTCGCCATATTATCGCGCCATTCTTTGTTACTCATCATACGTTACGTACGAAAAAGGCGAGGGAGTTTTTGCCTTGTGTCCCGTGCCTGAGAAAAAAAGCGGCATCACTGCTCCGCCTGTGTATTGCGAATTAACGAGAACACCGTTAATTCTCTCGGGCGTTACAGAGATCCGTGCGCCGGTTATATCGGCATCGTTCTACCATGCGTTTAATTCTTTGGACCACTGGCAAGGTACGTAATCCATCATTATAACTAACCATTCATAAGATCCACCGGATATCTCGGCGTATCCGGTATTAAAAAATACAATTGAGAATCAGCAGACTCAAAGATTATTATTAATTATCTATACTATGAAGTTAAAATATATATATTCAATATCCGATATTACTAAACTTGATCTAATTTAATTTGCTACAGTGCGATGGAATCGAGAAAAAGGAAAGAAAAATTCACGCGCGCTTCCACAGGGTATCAACTTAAATCTTGCAAAAAAAATCCCTGAAAATTTACTGATCTTTCAGGTCTTTTTTTTATCAAAATTCCAGGTAAGAGAATATCTTAAAGATTTTTTTCGTGCAATTTCCTAAAATAAGTTTTTTTATTGTATTGCGTTTTTTAATGGTTTTTATTTACACGAAAAAAAAACACAAGCTTTTAAGTTTCAAGTTTTAGATTTATAAATATATTGCAAAAAAAAAAAAACTAAATAGTTTTCGTTAAGATAAAAATTTGTAACTTGCGTATAACACATATCCATTTTTTTAAGTAAAAATTAAAATAAAGAATATGTCTTGCAAATTCAATATTTTGTTAAGACATTGAATATATATAAACAGAGATAGATATATATTTATAATATGTTTTAAATACATAATTCATAACTTGGTTTATTAGCGGACTATCTACTGTTTATAATACAAGAGCAAAATTATCAAAAAGAAATTTTTTTTTTTTAAATTGCCCGAGTCTCAATAAAATTCCGTGAAACTTCTCTGATTTTTCCGAGTACAAAAAAAATCCTTGAGAATTCCAATTTTTTCTCCAGGGAATAATCATCCCGTTTCATCTCTATCAAAATAAATTTTATCTCACTGGTCGATTGATACGACGCGGTGTGGTAAAATTTGACGCAGGAAAAAATCCGCACAGACAGAGATACAAAATGTGAATGTACAAAAAAACAGTATCTGCCTCGTCGTATCCGTACGATTCAACGTTCCGAATACCGGCAATCTTACGCCTGTCCGTTCCGTGGGATTGCGATCGCGGCGGCAATGATCCCCAGAGGAAGGCACGCCGTGTCTCCCGCGTTCTCGCTCGGCGCAAAACAAAAACAAAAAAAATTACGAAGCCGCCGCAGCGGCAAGAAAGAATCCCCTTCCGCGTCTCTCGGAAGAGGATTAATATATTCCCGGTGTAATTTTCAATATTTCAGCGCGGACCGGGATCGGCCGCGGATGCATTAATCCTCGGGTCGGCGCATTGTTGCCCCCGGGGGGAATCGCGGGGCAGAGACCCGCCAACTTCTAGGCGTGCCGCGACTTTTCCATGCCGTTAAGCAGCCTCGGCGCGCCTCGGCCCGGGGAATGATCGATTCGCCAAAAGGGGAAAAAAACCACCTGCATTACTCTCGTGTCCGTATACGTACACGCGCGCACACAATAGCGCCGAGGCTATATCGCGCGTATAAACGCGTGCGGATACGCACGGCTGTATACGACTATGGTTCTGAGCAAAGGTGCATCGACCCTCACCTGTCCCCTCGGCTTACCGCTCCGAGATTTTAATTGCAGACCTCTAGCGTTTTTCTATAACACCGGTAGGAAGTGAATTACAATCGCAAAAAGGTACGCCGGCGTCGACGCCGGCGCTGACACAACGACGATGCGTGTACGTGTACACGTGTGTACGTGTGTGTTCTGTGCGAGCGACTGTACGCAGCGGCGATGACGCGAGAACTTTACAATTAATTCCTCGAGCGCGGAAGTACTGTAGAAAACTTTGGATTAAAGCATGACAAATGTTTTCTCTGTGATCCCCTTGTAAATAAAGATTCTGAGAGAAACTATTATAAAAAGTAGCCCACGAAGGAGAAAGATACGCTCAATCTTTCCCCAAGATGATTACAAATTAATAATAGATAAAAAAAGTATCCTAAACGTATTAAAGTAGCGCTTCTATAATACGCACAAGATAATAAAAATGAATTTGTCGGTAAGATTATGTTAATTAATAGCATCGCCATGCAGCTAGAAAGCAAGAAAAAAAAACATAATTATACATTAAAGTAAATTAACAATTCTATATTGTAATTAATAATAATATAAAGAGAAATTCAACTTCTAAAAAGCGTGCCGCTCAATTCATCCGCCAATTTATATTAATAAATTGCAATTCCAATTCCAACTATTAACACTTATTAAACAAGGACTGATTAACGCGCATGTGTAGCAAATGATTATATATATTTCTTCTGTGTGTGTATATATGTATATACATAGTTAGGCAAATATTTTCTTATACCTTCGTATTGAGTTAAGCAGGCCCATTAGCCGTGCGCGGCTGACGGACGGGCTAATTCGGGGACAGCTTTCCTAACGTGCATAGTTACAACATGATGCAACGCGAACGAGCGGACGGATGGCAGGAAGAGAGAGAATTACCATCGTAGAAGTAAGCGCGCGATAATCAGCATGGCAGGATGCTTAGAAAATAACGGGGCACTAATGAAACGCGCCGAGTCCTTTCTTACTCACGTGAGATGTAAATATATGTGGGCCGCGTGTACATGCAGCCTCTCTGCATCTCTCTCACTCTCTTCCTCTCACCTTCTCTCTCATACACATTCTTTAATTTACATATCCGCGACAAGTTCGATTTGTTCTGAATCACTCGGAGCGCCTTACGTAGCTACATTTGGAAAATTAGTTTTTTTGTAAAAAAAATATGCCGGTTAAAATTTTTGTGTTAAATATTTAATATATTCATGTGTTAATTGAATTCAAATGTTATATTATTAAAACAATTAAAAAGAAGCGTAAAAACTGTGCACATATTTCTAATTTTACACAATAAATATGTTCCGTATTATAAGTGACAGAATTTATCTGTCAAAATCTACAGAAAAAAATGTTGATTTTATTCTACTATAGGAATGAGAGTGACGTCAATAACATTTCTGTAAATTAATTTTATTATTAAAAATATGTTGATGTTTTACACAAAATTTATTTCAGATTACTATGAAAAGTATGCATTTATTTTGAATTGAAATATTAACACAGTATTAGAGTGTCACCATTTAACATATTATATTAAATAATCGCAAAAATGTGTGTGGACCTTTCGGGGCACGCGATATATATTAAATTTAAATCAAATTTTCCAACAGTGTATTCACACTTCCGTATGGGACACACGCGTACAATGTTCTACGGAATTTCGTCAAATAATAAAATTATGCGTACGCGGGCATCGGCATTTAATGTAATGACATTACCATTTCAGAACTAGCGAGACGGGCGCGTCCACGCTCGTGAGTTTGTACCGCGCCTATCGCGGACGCGATCTTGGGGTGATCTCTCGTTGCGTGTTTCATTTAAAAATTTTTATCCTGGGAAAGTTGCTAAATTGTGTTTTACCGTTGGAGCCAATCATCTAATTAGTGCTTTAACGCCAAGTCACGCAGGAGCCTCCTGCAGGCTTACGAAGCTTACCGGACTCTTGACGAATACCCAATTAACTAACTCGAAATTTTTTATTATTCCGTATTAAAACGTTTGGACCTTTATTAAAAGTTAATGCTCGAAAAATTGCGACTTCTTTTATCAAAAGAAAAGAAAAATTAGAAAATATTTACTTAGAAAGGAAATTTAGAAAATTATTTTTATTACAACTATTATTTGACGATTATTTAACAAAATCGAGCAAAATTCGTGACGACCCAAAGAAATCCTCCAATATATAAAATTATGCTATATGAAAAAAAATGTCATTGTCGAGATGAGGAGACTTGACAGGTCGCGTAAAAATAATTTAAATCCACAGCGATCATTATTCGCTAGATAATCAAAAGGAAAATCGTATGCAGCCGATGCGGAGGAAAAGTATCATTTCTCAAAAAATATGATCGCGATGTAACGGTAATGAAGTTCCAAATTCTACTCGAGGTTTTCAAAAAACCGATGATGACTCTTCTTGACCGCTACCGCTACTTATTCGCGATGCTACAAAGAAACTGATTGTCCACAGAATATTCCTAGAACATTTCGAGTACGCAACAATAAAATGTGTATTCATTCGAATGGAACAAAGTTAATTTATTTGCCTTTCTTGAAAATGTCTTGAAATTGAAAATGTAAGTTTCTTTTTTCGATCGACGCTGTTATACCCTCATCGTTTTATCGCCGCGGAGAGGATGCCTCGCAACGGAATCGCTCTTGAAAATGTTTTCAGCGGCGCAAAACGCCGACTAACGCGCATCGATTGGTCACCGAACGACATCGCGCACGGTTACATCGCGACTTAACAGCAATAGTGTCTGAACTCGGTAGCAATCCTTGTGTATCCTAGCCGACTCTTTTCTTCCTATTCCCTTTCACCTTTTCCTGGCACAAGATAGTTACTTATCCGCGGTACGTCGATCCCTGAAGGGGCTTCTTTCTTGCGTCCTCTCCGCCCCATCATTCGGGGCTAAAGAATTCCGCAATCATTTCTGACGCCAACCGGCTTTCTCTCTCTTTCTCTCTCTCTCTCTCTCTCTTTCTCTCGCTTAATACATAGTACGCAGAGTGCCTCGTACATGTGGACGAGAACGATACATTACGGCGTATCTCGCGCGTTAAAATGTAAGTGTACAAGCGTAGGATATATATGGCGATTGCGCGCGCGTACACGTGTGTTGGGGGGTCACGTTCACACGAAACCAGACCCTCGTCAGCGTACTTATTAATTCGCTAATCCTAATTAATATTAATGCCGTGAAACAATTCACGAACGTTATACATGCCGATAACGCCTGCCGTGAAATTTCAATCAACGCCGAGGCGTCGACGGCTTGAAAAGACTTATGTGTTTTATTTATTCTGATTATAATTAATATTGGTAGCATATATATCGTTTGTCAAGTTTTTCACCGAAATATCGCTCCCTTTGTACAGTAAATCATTCCCCCCCCCTCCCCCTTCTCCCTTCCGTTATAATTTGAAGAGGATAATTTTTTTTTTTTCGTTTAACGCTCTATTCAAAGTACCGTTGAAAGTTTCCGCCCGTAATTAACGAGATAACACGGGAAACATGATACGCTTTGAAAGATTGATTGTTAGGGATTCCCCTTCCCGAGCGAAGAAAGAAATGAGCGTGGCCGCACACCGTGGCCACAGGAAAAACAGGTAAATTGTTACGACATGATATTCGTTAATTTACGTAGGAATTCGAACGGTTCCCTCTTCGATAATAGCTCTGTTGCCTTAGCTATCTCTACGGAAAAGACATATCGACCGGCATTTCCAATGATCACATAGAACGGTAAACTGTTTTATGCTGGTAGGTTATTTATATTCGTATATGCACGTTATTTATTTATATATTCATTTAACGCAGTGAATTTTTAAAATAGAAGAGAGATTATGTGAAAATTAGTAAATGTTTAAATTGTTTAAATATATTCTAATATTCATATGGAAATATGGCCTCTTCTCCCTTAAACAAAAATAGAGCCAAGCTGACCGTAAATTTTTTTATCGCCGTATATATAACGTAGGATCGCGCGAAGAACTCTAAATCAAATTTGCCCTCGTGCTCGATTTACAATTAATATCGCCCACCTTCTTCTCGATAGGTCAGGACAGAACGCTCGTTTAGCCGGTCGGTCCGTTATGCGAAACGAGCAGAACGTGACAGCGTCACTCATTGTCAGTGGTTATCAATCGGACTGTCCCGTAATGTAAGTCGCGCGTTACCTTTATTTAGTCATGGCATTAGAGCTTTTTCACACCAACTATTTTCTGCAACATCGCGATGGCGCATCGTCTGTGCCGTGCTAAAATACAGTATGAGTAAATAGCACATTTATGTAACTGCATCTTGTTAGAAGCTGTAAATCTTTCTACAACAAGGTTGTACATTTAATCGGTATTTAAAATTTCCAGCAACTTAAATAGCTGTTTCCATTGCATCGGCATTAATATATTTTTTTAGGCAACGATTTTACTGCCATTTTTGTCGGATAGAAGTATTTATGCAAGAATTTTCATTAATTTCAAAATGTCAGAGAGAGGGAAAAAGACTCGGGAAATAACAAATATTTTTAATTTAGGTAACATTCTTTACGGGAAGCTTTACTTTTCATAGAAGAAGACAATAAATGATAAAGGAAAAGAAACTGCATTTACGCACTTATGTCATTTATATATAGCTGTAACTTTTTAGAAATAGATACGTGGCCGATGTCTGTTCAGTCCGAAACTAGTCCACATTTGTATTAAAAAAAAAAAGCGTCAGATTCTTGACTAATCTCAAATATATGAATCATCAATTAACATGAAAAGAAAATATCTGTACATATATACATCTTCGAGAATATAACAGATAGCAACTCAGCATGAATCTTATGAATGGATTACAAAGAAAGTAGTGCAAGAAAGATTACAAAAAACTATATCATGTCGTTAAATCGTAATATGAACTAAAAAATCAAGAAATATAAATCTATTGTGAGAATATGTAAATAGTTTTATGTTACTATAATATTATGTAATGTATACTATAATATATAATATAAATTAGAGATATATGTATTATAAAACGTGTACACTATATAATTAATTTATAAAATTATATTATATTGAAATTAAAAAATCTCCATAATTTTTTTTTTCACACTCGTAACTTCTTATGTTCGATTAAAGATAACAAGAGGCCATTTAAAAATGCAACAGACTTTCAACATTTACAATTAATAGTGCTGTCCGCTGAATAGACCAAGTATCTCTACCAATCATCGTCAACGGAACAAGTCGCCATCTAATTCCCCTGAAACGGTTTTAAAAGATTAATACGAGATGGCCCTTGAGTGGAACCGTTCGCTGGAAATATTAGGGGGAAAGAAAGGGGGCCGATCTCTTCTCAGAGAGTCGGGCCACAAAAATATTTAAAAAGAAAAATAGAGCAAGAACTGTGTGTGAGAGAGAGAGAGAGAGAGAGAGAGAGAGAGAGAGAACAGAAAGAAAAGAGAGAAAAAGAAAGAAAGGCAAGCAGCGCAGATGACAGAGGAAAGAAAAAAGAGTCAGAGTAGAACGGACAGCGAAAACCACGACGAAAAGACGGGTGTCGCCCCAATGTATACATAACGCGTATTAATGTGCGTTAAGACGCGGAGAAACGACGTGGCAGACCTTACGGGTATAGGATGACACTTGGGGCCGGAGACCTTCGATCGCTTCGGTCGGGCATTATCTCCTCTCTCTCCTCTGCGACCGCCCGTACTCTCGCCGAACCTCCCCCCTCTCTTCTCCACCCCCGCCCATACCGGCCCCGCCATCCTGCCCCCGCTAGTCATTGGGCCCCGGTCGAAGAGAGTACCTTCGACCGGACTCGGGGCCCCTCGTGCGCCTCCGTCGGCGCTCGTGTGCGCTCGGTTCGACCTTGAACGGGCCCTGTATGGTCTATGCCACTGACACGGACCAAGGACGGGGAGGCCCCACGGTTGGGTACCGATGCGCTGTTGTCCCGAAACGCGGTCGTGGAACTCCGGAGCGGCGCGCTGGAAAGTGTTCGAGCCCGATGGCAAACTCTTTTTCGTGCTTCGTGCCTTCCCTTTACGCCTGCCATTGGCGTAGGGTAGTCGGAGAGTACGAGGATTTTACCTTTGACTCGAATACACGAATCGCGAATTGGTCAAACTGAAAATATGGCAAATATTTCTTTGCATTCGCTGAAGAGAGCTGACATTCAATATACAGATTTTTAATGTTTAATGTTTCGTTTACGTAGCGTAGTTAATCAACTGTACGTATCTGCTCCGTCATTTTTGATAAATTTGTGCAATTTAATATTTCTATAAAACTACGATATATGTAATATCTGTTATTGTGAAAGAAAGAAAGAGAAAGGAAATTTAGCGCGATTTAAACTCAAGGGACTAAAGAATTCAGCAATTTTTTATAATACTCAAAACTCATGGATAATTTCGAAAGCTTAAACTTCTGGAATTTGAAGTAGATATTAATCATTAATAAAATATTTTAGTATTTAAATATTTTAAATTCAAGTTAATGTATATGTTAAGTAGGAATTTTTCTTTCAAAACTTGTACAGATATATTAAGTCATTCCTGAAACGGTGATTGCGCGCGATAAAGCCGGTATGGAAGCAAACGGAAATATTAAACCTATTATTCTGGACGTATGCTACATATGAATAATAAAAAGGACTCGACAACTCCGAGCAGGTAAATTTAGCACGTTCGAAAATGGAATCCTCGTAGCGAAATATATTTAATAAAAAAAAAGAATAGCAATCTCTCTCGGATTTTCTGCTGCAAGAGGTTAGCCTTGGGATGAGTTCTAGAATGTGTAATGCCGCTGATTCCGAGAGCGGTTGAAATTCAATATATAGTTGCGAGCCAACGCGAGCTATATGCACATGTAGCGATACAAATAAAATATACCTCGTGCAAGCGCCTTGTGGCAGTAGCTTGACACTACAGCCTCTTGTAATCCAACCAAACGTCAAATTGAATATTTCTATTGACTGTCGAACAAAATCTCGAAGTAAACACTATCCGCTATCTTTTATCCTTTGTATATCTTACGCAAATATTGTTTATACTTTTGTATAATTGTAACAATTGTATCCGTATATTTGCCTGTGAATGCAAGGAAATTTATTCCGATTGAAAATGATATTTTCTTGCTTTGCATATGGATTAATCTTGCGATTCTTGTGAGAACCGAAATATCATCGTGAATCTCATGCGTCTTCTCTCTCTCTCTCTCTCTCTCTCTCATGAACGCCGCGCGTTCGGATCGAAGTATGTACATGGTAGCACGAAGCCGCGAACGCGAAGTAAAGTGCAGCAACGAAGTAGCAATGATAGAGTACCTCAGTGCTGGTATATTGGCGTGGGTACAAGTATATGTACAAGTACGGATAACGCCGCTGTGCCTGCAGTCGCGGATCGTTTCGAAGCACTGCTGTTGCGTGCAATGCATCCTGGTTATTGCGAAAGGGTCAGGGATCGTGTCGAGAGGCCAAGAAAGACGGTATTCCCGCGGCCGATCTCTTGATGGGATCCTCGATGCAGATCGGCTAATGCAACGCGAAAATGCAAGCCTATAGTAATAGATGTTGAATTCTTTTGTTCGTTTTGATCTTTTTCCCCCTTTTTCTTTTTTCCTCCTCTGTTTGAATCGATAATGTAAAGGTAGAATTTCGCGGGAATAAGGAATTAACGTCATATTACGTTTATACGAAGTAACATTTCTCTTCGTAAATTTACTAGTATGTTGTTTGAAACAAAACAGAACGTAATAATGATATGATATGATGGGTTCGAAAGGGGAAGAAAGAGAGAGAAGATCTCTCGAAACGATCCTTTGCGGTACGCAAATTTTTTTCGCCACGCCTATGGCAGAGCCCAAAAGCCGTTTGCACTAAACCCTACCGGAGATACTCGTTGGGCCTTTCACAGCAGGACCGTCTCGTGTTCACGTATGAAAAAAAAAGTGCGACGAGGAAAGAGGTGGGTCCTGGGCGTTGGCCCTAAATCTAACAAAATACTCGTCCGTCTTGTAGAACGAGGAGCATAATGCGTCTCGTATGAGCCGCAAATTTTTTTTTCGTCACCCCTCCCATATCCTGTTTTCTCGTTGATACTATTTTTCATTTATATTATTTATTTTCATAATACAAGGACAAGCGCTTTTCGATCCTGCAAAAACAGTCGTTATGTGTGTCGTTTATAATAATATATCATTCATGTTGAAAATGATAGAAATCACGAGAGTACAATCTTCCATTTAATGTGATTTATATAATATACTCGCGGAAGTATTCAAAATCTTTTTTTACTGCATTCCATTATGTAATTTTCTTACAAACACGTAAAATAGTCTGCAAGTTATTCCGCTTCTTATGAATAAATATTAAACAATAATGAAGAAAAAATACGAAATTGAAAAAAAAATATCAAACTAATATTTAATGCTGACGGTAAACTCATAATCATTATAGAAGACAAGTATATTATTTGCATACTTAAATCTATGAAACCACTTGAGAAAAACGTATTACAAAAAATTTTCACGGATACACTTGTGAACATGCCTACTGATTAAGAGATTCAATTGTCAATTTTATGAAAAGCAATTCAAAATAATATTTAGATATCCCCGACTCTTCTTTGCGCGGCCTTGATTTATGCAAATATGCAATTTTTTTTGTTGGTTAACCACTTTGTCGTGAAAGATTCTTCGAATCATCGAGTGCAGTTGGAAACATAGGCCTCTCTTCTCTTAGTGGTATTCATTCTGGCGCGACGCGGAAAAAGAGGGAGGCTTATTTTACTTTTGGCAACTTTTTTTCCATCGGCGCAGCAACCTTGAAATTCCTTTGCTGCTCGTTTTCACCTCGGATCGTAGGATCCGCATCGACGACGATGACGAGGACAATCACGAGAAGAGGCTCGAAAGAAACGAATCAACGAGACCTCAACATCGAGTGAAATTTCGCTCGAATAATCACACCTAACAGAATCCTCTTTCCGAGATAAAAAAAAAACAAGGCGCGCACGCGCACGCATACACCTTATCCTTTAACAACAAGAGACAATGAGGTTTCTTAACATGACGCCTTGACGTTACGAGAATAATTATCTTGATTAAGAAATGCCGGACTCGTAACGCAATAATAAGAGTAAAAGACCTCTATCGACCGATCGCTCGAGAAAAGTACAATACTTCTTTTATGCGCCAGCTGGTTGTTTGTGTAAACGGAGATCGACTCATTATAAAGCCGGGACTAACGTAACCATGCTCAGATCGCTGAGCCGGGATCGGCCGAACACGTTCCTACAATGTGCAAACGAATGCGTACAAATACGGGCACGCATGTGCATGTTTGCTTTCTCGCTCGCTTGCGTGAATTCAGCTTCATCGCTTCAGCGTCGCTGCGGTACATCAAAGGGGGATTTGCGTACGGCGTAAGCCGGACATGCAGAATGACCTGTTATCGCCGATGTAATTGTAAAGGAAATAATTCCACCGCGGCGAACGGTAAGACGGAAAGTTCGCGGAATTCGTGTACCAGCCTTCAGGCATGATCGAAGGTAGAGACTCGTGTACTACGCGTGAAAAGTATAATAATTAAAATAAAATATTATGTGATTATTATATGACGAAAATGATTAATAAAGATGAAAGCGGTTTTTTTTTTTTTTTTTTTTTTTTTTTTTTTTTTTTTTTATAGACAAAGAAAAAATATTCTCGTTTAAATACCTGAATTAAACAATTTTACATTTGAATAATAATTTTGAAAACCACATATTCCTCATTTAAAAAAAAAATATAGTAACATATATATTCAATAATGTTAGTATATAATACATTTAGTTAAATATTAATATGTAATACGATATACATAGTATTTAGCTGTAAAAAGAAGAAAAAGCTGCATCCATACGGCGTATAACTCGCAGCGTAGTTTTTGCATCGCACAAGAGCCGCGGACGATCATTATAATCGAAACACGCGTTGATACCTCGCAATCGATGAAGTCATCAATCCGCGATAGAGTCGTAAAAGTATTCAAAGTGTTATATCCCCGCGCGTTAGTCTAACGAGGAGGTTCGTTCGCCGCCACGTTGCGTGCCACGAGAAAATTCAGACGTTATCCTCATCCGCTCGTCAGAGTCATCCTACGCGACGCGAGAGAAAGAAAAAAACAAGCCACACGTATACGGGCTTATACGTGAATCGCAAGGTCGCGAAATATTCTACGTACATCCTGCCTTTTTCCACGTGATTCGCGGTAGAACCGCAGGAATCTCATGAAGAAATCAGAAACAACGAGAGACGAAGATCATAGCCCGAGAGGGAAGAATACGAGGAAAGAGAGACAAGAAGAAAGAGGGTTAGAAAAAGGACCCGCTCATCAGAAGGAATAATACGGGGGTATCTGAGTAATAGCGAGGGTACAACATTGTACGTTCCTAGGAGCTTGTAATCGGAATGGAAATGCGGATCCTACGGACAGAATGCTACCCGTTTTAGACGAGAAAGAGAGAGAGAGAGAGAGAGAGAGAGAGACTGGTGGTATTCCTGAGAAAGAGCGACCGACTCACCTTGGACAGGCGTAACGTCTCATCGGTAATTAATATTATTTCACGGCGACGTCTCCGCTCCTTTTACCCTTCGTCATGCCTTATAATATTGGCTACACGCGCCGCAATATATTGGAATTATGTTGACAGATACGTCGTACGAATCAAATAAGATATAAAAGATGAGTTACAACACGAATTACAGCATATCCTCGATAGGAAAAATTATTATATAACAATTATTACGTGTGTATAATGTATATAAATATATGTATATATGTAAAATATATGTATATATGTAAAATATATGTATATATGTGAAATATATATATATATATATATATATATATATATATATGTATGTATGTATATATACATATATAATTTTTTATAAATCTAATTTATGCGCACAAAGAGAGACGCAAAGTTTTAATATACGTATTACATCGAGTATTAAAACTTCGCGTCTTTTTTACTCATAGATTAGTATATTGGATTATAATTAATTAAAAATTAAATTAAAATTATAAATTAATTAAAATTTTAAATTAAATTAATTTTTTTCCCGGTCTTAGATACGCATTCTCGGGTTTAGCCAAAGTTTGCTAAACTTAAGCACATAAATATATGTATAATTATTACGTAATTTATGAATCGGTTATATATTAAAGTAGATGAAACAACGTGTAACGAACTTTACAATTTTTCAGACTTGCAAATATACTTCTTTTATACTATTTTATAATCCGGAGAAATGAGTTTGAATGTAAAACGTCTGGAATCTCTAGCGAGAAATCTCGATATGATCTAAGACCAATCAATGTCACGGATCTGATTTGATTTTATTGATATTTACGCGCTCGGCAATATGCTGCGTTACCAGTATTACTATACAACGATGGGTTCAATGCCTTTGTGCGAATATTAGCGAGATTTAGAAACGATTGTTAGAAGGTGAGATTAATTAAACGTGAGATAGTGAGGACAAGACGGTAGCAAACGATTAAGACAATTAAGATTTTATTTTCATTTTGTATAGTACGAGTGTGAAAGTGAACGCGTATGTGTAAGTGCGAAAGAAACTAAAAGATGAGCCGCTCGCACGACCCAGAATTCCAAGAGGTATCCTACTATCAAATGTATCCTACTAGTAACTCCATCCGACGCGTTAATGATCGGAGAGGCGATAAAATTTCTGGTCCTTCGAGCCGATTCCTATAGGTAGGAGGACTTGGACATTGGGGTAAGTGGCGATCAGTAGTTACTTCGCCTGGTGCATCGTGAATACGCGAATGATTGCATTCACCACGGCAGGGAGTGCAAGGTCATTCACAAATTCAGAGCCGTGGACTGTGGATTGCATAAGCCACTTGTGCCTCGCGTTCCGCGCACGTCTCGCCTACCGGCGAGATCTTAAATATTGAAAAAAAAAGAAACATAACATCTATCACTTTTTAATTTATATTTAAATTACAATATAAGTTATAATATAATATAAATTATACAAGTTATGATGTGTGTATTCTATAAATTTATGAGACAGATTAGTTAGGTAATTTATAGTATACCACAAGCGTATAGTATCAATCAAAGAGATGAAAGAGTTGCTTTTATAATTTAGAAATATAATAGATGTATTCATTTAATCTGATTGCAGAAATAAGATAATATATAACACACGGTATATAAAGAAAATGATGTAATTGCTAAAAAATTCTTTTTTTTTTTTTAAAGTGAAAAAAAAGGCGCCAAGTGCACGTGCACAAGCATCTTTCAGTATAAAAAAAAAAAAAAACTTACACAAAATAATGTTATTTCAATTTGTTGTGAAAAATTCTTATACAAAATAGTGCTATCTTAATACAAAAACACTGTCATATCCAAAAAATATCTAAAAAACTGTTTTACAAAATAGTTGTTTTAATATTCTACAAAAATAGTGATATAAAAATATTGCGCCAATTAATAAAAATTTATTTTACAAAATTCATTTATTATTATTTCTAATATTAAAACTTGCAATGTGATCAAAATAGTGAAGTATATTAAAGCGAAAAAGAAATTTTAATTCAAAAGACAAATTTAAGTATAAAATAACTTTTCAATTAGAGAAACACTTGGCGCTGTTAAATTCAAAATATAAATAACACGTTAATTAGATTAGCATATATTCAAATATATGCAAAGGAGAACAAATTCTTGTTCTTTTACATTAAAATTCGATAAAGTCAACGTAGAAAATGAATGAATTCTTTGACTAGACTTTGCATTTGACAAGAATATATCTTTCTTTAGATATTACACGTATTTTCTTTTTCTGAAGAAGAAAAATGCGACTACTCAACCGTTGAGTACTTACGATATCTGTGTTTGAGCATTTATACTTTCTCAGCTTTGCATGCTCTTCACTGAATTAGCCTTTCGTGGTCCGTATAATGTAGCGATCTTTACTTGTCACATTAGCGTCAAACCCCTGAATACGTATATTAGTATTGTGAATTGTGAGGCGCACTTGTGTTTTAAAGATTAGACTTTTTAACCGTGCTTATTTTAACTTCATTTCAATACATCTTTATTTTTAAAATGCGATACTCTCATAAATATTGTTCTACAACACTTTTCGATTTTGTGTCAAATTTTTCACATTTTAAATATACGTTCGCAAAAAAAAAACCAAATAATGTATTATTAAAGCATGTATATTTTAAAGCATAAGATTATACACATATTACACTTGATCTCACAGGCTTGCATGATTTTTCTACTTCAATAACGAAAAAAAATTAGGGAGAATGAACAGGATCGCATCCCATTAAACATCTCGCGAACGAGAAGCGATAGCAGAGAGTGTGTTGGCGTCCAGAATAGGTTCTATCCTTCCTCGGACACGCCAACACCAGCATCGCACTCATTTATAATTAAAATGGAAATGCAGAGCAGCGGATAGACGAGAAGGCGAGTCTTAAAATCAATGAAATCACGCAACAGTAAAAAGCCTGGCAAATTGAGACGACGATTTCTCTTAACTGGATTGGTCTGTTTTCCTATTTATTGCCGGTACAGTCATAACGAGTAACACGGAGATTATTAGAGATACTGATAATCGACGAGATATGACGCTTTAGATTTGTGCAAGCTTATAATCAGAATGCAAATACAGAGCCCGGGGACTCTATCGACTTCCGCCTAACAGCTAAACCGTTAAAGGCGCATCTAATTGGCATGATCTCTCAATTATGTCAAGCCCTTTGAACGCGACTGACTCTTATTCTATGAGATATAACCGCTGATTTTCTATATCTTTAAACTCGGTATAATATAATTTTTGATAATTTCTCCTTCTTACTCTCCCTGCATACAAATTTTAATTTTAACAACTTTGTATTTTAATGAAAAACAGTTGTCTTTTTTTCATAATTGCTATAAATTATGAAAACTATTTTAACATCTATTAGAGATTCAATATATTACTAAAAAAATATGCAAACTAAAAATATTATTCATAAGTAACGTATAAATTTGAAGTGATCTAGGGTCTCTCTCTCTCTCTCTCTCTCTCTCTCTCTCTCTCTCTCCCTTTTCCTCTCTCTAGTTCTAAATCTATTCGCTCAGCGGCATTTTTTCTCTTATCATGCCTTCTCCTTTCTACGAGATTGCGTGACTACCAAGAAAACATAGTATCTATATCGTGATTAGCATCCCACTTGTAATTTCGATATAATATCCCTTACGTAAATATATACTTCAATTTGCTAATTTCCCTATTTTTGTCGCAATTATCATCGAAATCCCTAATCGTCCCTAAAGTGCGCATGGCAGAAGGATCATCGGAAGCCCCGTATTATAGGACAGGTATACTTTTTTTTCTCATCATGCGACAGCCGGAGTCAATCAATCAATCGTTGAACGCAAGGTGCACAAACAACATTTCATTTTCGCGGAAACGCCTTTCGAAAATGACTCGCGATAAGATTCAAATATTTTCATCTCGTTTTACAGCGTAATTCAAAATGTAATTAAGAATCACCTCGGTCGATGGAGTAGCGCGAGCGCGCGCGCGCGCGCGGATACGCGATTTTACGCACGCGCGCGTGTACGCGTGCGGGACCGAACGAGAGAAACATAAATCTCACGTAAAACGAGTATTAACCCTGCGAAACCGTGGCTCTCCATGAGCTTGTAATTACATTACGCGTAAGTAAGAGGTACTCACGCCCGATACTCACTTGTTGATTTTTGGCACTGACTTTGACTCGATCCTGTAACAGAAAAAAAATATACGCGTGATTATAATGATGATGCGATGAGTATTCGCGCGATTATATCGATTAAGTAATTATATCTGCACCTTGCTTTACGCACGATATATTGCCATCAGTAGGAAAAAAAAAAAAGTAAGGCTGATATTACATTTGTCGTACAACAAACTTTTTAAGCGCATTGATTAGCTAATTTCTAGGGACTCGAGAAAGTTTCTATTTTGCAGCCAATCAATATGCTTAAAAAGTTTGTCGTACGACAAATGTAATATCGACTTAACACGCTGTGAAGATTACGATAATTAACGATATATTTATATGCATTAATGTATATATGTATAATAAATATATCGCAATATGTAATTATGCTGCTCTTTGAAGAATTCGAAAAATTATATGTTAATAGCAATTTTATATTTATCATTAAAATAAATATACATACATGAGCAATAGTTGTGTATGTGAAACTTGTGTGTATCATTTTGTATATAATATAATTTATAATTGATTAATATTATTTTTAATAGTTATATTCGTGACTATTTTATATTAATCTATATTTTTTTACTTTTAAAAAGTAAAACTCTTTCTAGAACTCACGCAAAGCTATGAATCTTTGAAAATCTAACGACAAATAATAAAGAAAATCTTGCAGAATAAAATGAGATGCTGCATAAACTCGGCATCTCATTTTTGCCTTGAAATATATTCTTTTGTTTAATTATCCAGAATTATTTGTGTTTAAACTATCAAAAACTATTAAAAGAACTATTGAAAATAGAGTCAAGATTCTTATAAATAATTAAAAGTTTCCACGAAATAAATTCAGCTTTCCACATACGCAATACTTCGCTTGCAACATGTATTTGGAATGCAGGCAAGAGAGTTGGTTAATCCTTATAACACAACAATCTATAAATAACTCAAATCTGATCATATCCTGTTCATTCACATTCCTGATCGTATATATAAATAATCATAAATAACTCTAAATCTATGCGGTATGTAACTGTTCTGAGAGGATCGATCTTAAACGTATCTTAAACCAACTTAATCCTAAATCGCTTAAATCTGTAAAACAGGAAAATCGTACGCCAAGCCGATGCGGCTCACGCAATCTATCCGACGTGATTGCATTTCGCATTCGTCGCGTGGACGGCGTTGCACCTTTTCTCAGGAAGAAACGTCAGGCGAATGACGAGAAGAGGAAAAAGTGCAGCGCGTCGCGTCGCGCAAATAGATGCACGGGCTGCATCGCGAAAAGGAAAAAGACCGAGAGAAAAACGAAGACGGAGTAGTTTGCAGCCTTCATATACCTTCGGTGTCTAGGCAACTCCCGTGAAACCTGCATAGCCAATTTGAATAATTTCCTAGTTTATAGGACGAGCACACAGTCGGATCTGGTGTCATATCTGGCACGTAGCGCCGTTCCATCAGTCTGGTCGACGCATCGGCGACGTATACGAGTCTTTTACACGGCATTTCGTCACATTAAATCACGCGTAGCGTTAAAATTCCTTGTACGACGGAGGAAGGATAACACGATGGAGAAAACATTGTTCTCGTCGCACCTGATCTCCCTTCCTGTCTCTCTCACTCTCTCTCTCTCTCTTTCTTCTCCTTTCGCGCGGCTCCAAGATTTATGAACGTAATGACATCGTACATCAGTCGCGGAAGCAAGGCCTCTGAGCGAAACTTGATTAACCCATTACGTTGCGTTATATGGAGCAGCTACTTTATAATCGCGCGAGATGAAGAGAGTCGATAAGACAAATACCATGAGAATATTATGACAGTCGGTTCCGTCTTTACGTTAAACTCTTGGAAACATATTTGCCTCTGACAGAGAGGCTGGTATAATATCCTTCGCAATCCAAACGGAGTAATTTTAGAATAAATATATTATTTGAGTTTAATGTTAATTCGATTTTTCCTTCAATGAAAATCTGTCGAGATATGAATAACTTTTATAATTACAAGACGTTGGAATTTTTTGGGTTAAGCTTATTAAGACAGAAATAAATAACAAAATTATCTATCTCCTTGTTTAATATTTCAAATAAGCTTCTTCATAACGTTTGAATTTTGATCTAAAATTTAATGACTAATTTAAGTTGAATTTATGTTAAGAAAAAATCTATCTTACGTAAGTCATAAATTTCATTAAAAATTGATCCCATATCTCGCCGGGGAGAGATTGCATCGATCTAAAACAATGAATCTCCGCGAGGGAAATAATTCTGGCGATCGTGCGCGGCTGCGAAATAATTCATTCGGCGTTTCCGCAACGGGCGTTTCGCAGTACCGGCGTGTATTGCTCGGCGTGCATTGCACGACTGATATCTCGTCTCTCGTACTTGGGGTACGGTGTGCGAACCCTGACCGTACGTGGCAGATAACGTATGGGCTTTCGTGGATTTTCCTGTTTCTACCGACGCGCAGATAAGGGAAGGAAACAGGAAACGACGGCGCCGAGGACGTTGCACGTGAGGTACATGCCCGATGAAAGCGAGCCGTTTTATCGCGGCGCGAAGGGAAATGAATCGTTAAAACTGCGATTATTTTTCAGGCCTCGTCCTCGCGTATCGTCATTCGCCGTTCGAATTGCATCTATTCATAGACGCAGTTACAAAAGACAAAATTTTATACATACAATATATATTACATACACAAAACCGATTGTACGAAAAAATATTTCAAGCAAAAATATCTTAGTTTTGGAAAACATGATGCACGAAATAAATTGTTTATTTTCGCGCATTTTACTTTGATATATCAACGTTGTACAAAGATATTTTCTTTTTTAATAAAACCTAATGATTTTTATACAAATCGATTCTCATAAATATTCTATTCATATAAAAGTAAAATTATTAGAAAGTCAATAATTTAAATGATATTTTATATAATTTATTTCAAACAAATTTATATAATTTGTATCAAACAAATAAGATTTGAAGTATCTCATAAAGCGCTCATTTTTTAATTTACACTTATTTTTGACTTTATTTTAATACTTTTATACGCAGAATAACGAAATGAATTGATTGATGTAAAAGCTATATATAAAATATTTTTGTATTGTTCTACAGAAAAAAATTTATTTTAATTATGTCAAACATATTTATGATTTTTAAAAATGAGAAGATTTCTTTATATCTTTTAGAATAGAAACTATTTACAACATTTAATATTTTGATCAAAACTTATATATAAATATAAAAATATATGTCCAAGTGAGAACGATAAGATATCTTCACCTTATGTTTCCGTTCTGGAAGAAGAGTATCTTACCGTGGGCGAACTCATCGCTGCGCCTAGCACGGTGCGGGAACATTGTTTCGCGATGCGTATTCCGGTGCGTGTACGCACCGGAGGAACGAGCCTACGACGCGTATAGTTACATCCGTACGCGCGGGCGTGTATCGCACGCACGCGGGAATAGCAATAGCCGCGGGTAGAAAAGGAAGAGAGAGAGAGAGAGACGACCGGCGACGCGCTCGGTAAGCTACGACGAAGGTTATCTCACGGCGCGAATCTAAACCATTTTACCGTATACGTAACTACCACCACACGTTCTCGCGCCCCCGAGTACACTGTCACTTTATGGACAGATAAGCTGTCGCGCACGCGCGCGCTCGCAACGAACAATGACGAGCGTACAATTTACGCGTCTAATTGCGCCGCTATCAATCTCGCTCGTCGAATGAGACATTAAGTCGCGATTCGCTAACGAGAAGCCGTCGCGTTTGTTTTCGCTTTTACTTTTTTTTTTTTTAATTCGCAGGATTTTCCTGCGAATTGAGCGAGGAAGATAAGAGACTATAATTTTCGAATAAAACAATATAAAGGAAAAGTGATTCATATCCTTATCATCTTCCTTTTCTATCATCCATTTATAATTTATACAAAATGTATCAATCCGATATTATTTTTTTTTGGATAAAAACAAATTTTTCAATCATTCTGATGACAATTTCTTCTTATCGAATATAATATGGAATATCATTGTTTAAATTATAATTAAAAAATTTTTAATCGATTATTGACTCAATAAAATTGACAAATTCAATAGAAGACGTTGCCGGATTCCTAACATTTTTCTAGTCCGAAAAATCTCAAATCAGTTAGTTACACAATTATTGTGTTCCGGATTACACTTTAATTATCGTGATTTAACTTCGAAGCAAGCTTTCGCAAATTTACATGTTCGCGACGGCCGATATACTCCGTCGTGCGAAGCTTAAATTCTATCCTCAAGGTTGAAAAATCGCGCGTTTCGGATTCGCGTAAAGTCCCGTTAATAGCGACCGTGTGAATTCGCGCGTCAAGGTCTCGAACGTTCAGGCAGACCGGAGAGTTGGTCTCGAAGCCTCGATTGTCGCTGACCCGATCGTCGCCATTACCATAACATTATACAATCGGCAACGTGAGGGGGTGGAGGGGAGAGGGAAGAGGAAAGCCGGCGAGAGACGGAGCTATGATCGTAAAGAATCGACAAACGTACATACGTACATGTACGTTGTAGGATTTAATTACATCGTTGCGGGGAAGAGTGATCGCTGGAACTAGCAGTGTCACGCCTTTTAATCCGCGGACACCTCGGTTATTACTTCCCGTGGCTTTTTAAACTTGTCACCGCCAGCCCCGGCCGCCAGCGGGCGTAAATAATGCGGCTTTCGCCGTTCCGCCGCATTTAACGACTATCTCCTCCTCGACTCGCGCGCGCAAACGCCCATTACTGCATTATTTATTAACATTATGCGTGATCTTAACTCACGCACGCAGCTCCGAGATCGCCCTCGTGATCGTTTCCCCCGTCACGCTTGACATCGACTTGATCGCGCAATTTTCCTTTAGAAAAATAAGAATGAGAGAAAAGAGAAGCAAGAAATTATATTCCAAAATAATAAAAAAGCTGATAAACCGAAGATAATAGACAAGAATTAGAAGAAGGGCACAAGGATGAGCAATTAACGGATGTCTGTAACATGTAGTCAAATTTAAACGAACAAAAACCATACGAAATTTTATTTCATTTCAGAGAAATCTTAATGTTCGTCATTCTAATGACACTATTCCATTATGTTATATTTATTTGACTTTGTACTCTTGTGTATTAAAAATAGCACAAATCAATAATAGATTATCGACGAGACCGATAATAGATTAATGCCTTATCGATCCCAAAGCAAGAGAGTTTCATTTATAAATTGAGTAATAGTGAAGAGTGGATAAAAAATAAGACGTATTATCTACGAACGCTGATTATATTGTATATAGATGTCGTAAGAGTATGACGGACGTGTACATTACATGTGCCGTCCATTACACCTATCGTTGCAGCACTTCAATGTTTTTCGTCGATAAGGATAAAAGTTTGAAGATACATAATTAAATAAACGTGATCACGTCGTACACGCGTCACGTTTTCGTAATCCGACCTGGAAAGTGTCGAGAGATCGTTAACTTTATACCGAGGAGGATAGACGAAAGGACGCAGGAAAGTGAAAACCAGCAATGATGCTTAATGAAATTTAATGCGGCGAAAGTGCCGTTAAATAACCTTCTTTTGTCGCCATTGCAGAAATTCGCGGATAATTAATTCGCAGAAAGTATCTCGCCGCGACGTTAATTGGCATTCGGCGTGCATTTATGCCTAGTCATCATAATTTTGACAGCCTCTCTGACAAATTTCTAGAGAAAGGAAACTGTCGTAAAAAGGAAACGAAAGGACAATTTCAAAAAGAGGACGAATATCCTTCACCTTTTTTACTCGTAAAGCGAAAGTTCAAGGGATCTCACCGCGCGAATGTTCATTTCAGATTATTACGTTAGAGAAGCCACGAGATATGAGCAATAAATATATGTAAAATGTACTAACATGAGAGAAATGATTATTAATAATAAAAAATAATTCTCTAATATAAGTCGCCAAGAGATTTTCGTATACTTTAATCTATTTGGCCTTGATTGTTTATAATCCATTTTTTTCATGATCTTTTAATTTGGCAAAATTAAATATCCTCGTAACATATTAAATTCATAAAGATTAAAATAAATCAAACTTATTACAAAAAATGTAGTATTTTTAGAATTATTTATAGATATCTTTAATATCGTATTTTTTTCCTTTCTTTTGCCTTGTATAAGACGCAGAATCTAGATCTTCGTTTATCTATTACTGATAAATCCACCATTGAGTAGCCTATCACGTAAAAGAATTGGATATATCCCGCGAGACACCGGGGTTCGACTAAAAGAAAAGAGAGAAAAAGAAAGAGAGAGCAAGTCCAAAGGCGAGACAGTCCGTACCCTCCTTTCGTTCTGCTTCACGCACTCCCGCGTGAAGAGCAAGGGCGGCACATAGGACGGAGCGTGAAAGAAGGACGCGAGCGCAGGACGAGGAGAGATCCGCAAGAGAGCACCCGACCTCCACCTTGGTCGCCACGCATCGTGGAATTCGCATTCGGGGAAGAGAAGTGCTTCTACCGTATCTCACCTCATCTCACCTCACCTCACCTCACCTCGCCTCGCCTCACTTCAGCGCTCGCTGCTGCTTTGCATTTTACACTGGCGTCGAGAGATTTGGTCGTTAGATTCGCCGATGCACCACCCTTCCTTCCTTCTCTTCCCGGACGCGCAGCATCGTTCTCCTTCAGGAACGGATCTACGTTACCTAGCAATTTCACGTTCCTTACCAATATCCCTTGCGCATTTTATTTAATTTTTCGTTCAACGCGTTCAAATTTTATCGTGATATTATTTTCTACAGAAATTTTTATCCGACATTGAATTTATCAATAGTTATTTAATTTAATATAAAAATTCGTGTCTACAATTCTAGACCGAGATCCTTTTTAAAAACCGCCTGATTCGATTTACATTATTTTGCTCATTATATATTTTATTAAATTTACATTTTTGTTTAACTTTACTTATAATCTTTCTCTCTTTCGATTTTAATATATCGATTGCTATTTTTAGTGAAGAATTACAAAGTTAAAAATTATGAATAGTGTAATTGTGATAAAGTTAAAGTCGCGTGAAAGTAATCCTTGTCTTGTTTCTAAAGCCTTCATCTTTGATTCCCCTCCGACTTTTCCCTATTATCTTCACTAAAGGATACAACGCTCCGAGCCCCCGTTGCGCTATATACTCACGGGACTTTTACTACACGCACGATGCATTCGTAAGCCTCGCGCAGCGAAAACGCATCGGCCCTGAAAGTGCGTCAAACTCGACGCACCGCGGGGTACATACGCCACGCGTGGAAAAACTCACATCCCGAGTTTCCGTCGATGTAAACGTTCAAACGACGATGGTCGTCCGGCAAAAAGAAGTTTCTGCACCTTTCCCCTTGTGTCTCATTACTTTAAAATTATAATGAAACAACGTTTTCTACAAATAATTCTAAGATTGAAATCTATTTATTAATCTCGTCCGGGAAATATTTAAAGTTTAATCGAATTGAAATCTAGATTCCGAATAGTTGGAAAATTCGTTTTCTTGTTAAAACAATAAAATTTTTGCGTTAAATATTTAACCGTAGTCAATAACATTTTTCCAAGTTAATTCTATTATTAAAAATATATTAATTTTTTCAAATTTATTATAAAGTTTGCATTCATTTTGTGTTAAAATATTAACATGGTATTAGTTTCATCATTTAACATATCTATAATATTATGTTAAATTAACAGAGAAATTTGTGTGGGCCGTTTGGGACACGTGATATGTGTTAAATTTAAACCAAATTGTAGTCAAACTCTGTGTAGTTAAATGCGAAATCGAGTCTAAACGCAAAAAATAGTATGTCATGACCATTATCCGATAATTGTTATTTTGCAAGACAAGACATAATGAGACACAAGAGATACAAGATAACATACCGCGAGAGCGCGCAATAGTTTCTTTCATTATCTCTCACATGTATTCTGCGACAAAGCTATGATGCGAGCGATTATCTAACACGCCGTCTCTCGTCTGAAGAAAATCTTCAGCTAGGTAACCCACTAAACTACAAGGAAGACGCACATGCAACGAGGAGACAATGGACTTCGCCAAGAGTACTACGCAGTGTGACTTGCGCGCGTGCAGGAAATTGCATTGTGAAGAAAGCTAGTCTCACCTACAGGATTATCCTGCTGCTGCTTCTACTCCTTCTCCTCCTCTTTTCTTTACTTTTTTCTCCCGCTGGTATTTCTATCTCGCTCTCTTGGATCATCGTATTTTCATCTCGCTCTCGTCAATAATACTGTCGTTGCAATCAATCCTACTCGTAAATATCACATCGCCAAACAAAGAGAAGATATTATGGGATAAGAAAATATTAAGAACGTTGATTCTCGAGAGATGCGAAAGTGTCGTCAAGAGAGAATGAAAGATAAAGAGATATAAGAAAATCTGGTTGACCGTATATCTTTTGTAGCCGAGTCGAATTTATCGATAAACGGCGGATTAAGATCACGAGCTAAAGAGAATCATTTAAATTTAAAAGATTCGCAACTATCTATTTGCCCTGAAAGTTTAAAAATAAATAACAATTGCAGGCTATTTCTCTTTAAAAATTAAAAAATCAAAAAACCTAATAATTTATCAGTTCTGAAAATTTTACAAATTTATTCGTGAAACATTTCTTTAATTAAAATGCATTCTATTAAAAAAAAATAAATAAATAAATAAAAAAAATACAATATTAATTTAACTCGCTTTCATTTTTTTCCCGACATTTATACCAAAATTTTTATTTGAACGAATTTATTTGGAGTTTCTTATAATTTCTTTGGAGTTATTTCCTCCGTTAAATTAACTTAAACTGAAACTAATCCAATAAAAAAGATTTACATCAAATATCGATTCAATGAGAAAAGAGATAATCGTTAGGATTAAATATCACGATTATTAAATACAATTCACATAAATGTATTTAATAATCTAATTATATCGCCGCATCCGTAAGTATGTGAGTCGCCCCGTTATATTCATAAAGCATCCCGATAAATACCGCGATATAAACACCGAGAGTCGCTTTTCGACGCATTCCTGCGTCGGCATTTGCGCGACTAATTAGCCATCAGTTAGCGATGGACATTATTCGCTTAGAAACAAGAAACCAAAGATAGGATATACCGACTCGTGTTAGTTCCCTGCCGCGCGTGTACCGTACCGAATCGCAGTACATACGTAAATACGAAGGAACGCGCCACGCTAAGATGCGAAGCCACTACGGCCGCAAAAACGAGAAAGGAAGATCGTCCGGAGCATCACTTCTCACATGCGGAAGTACCTTGAATTAGTGATACTCTCTGGTTGCCGCCGCCGCATCGCTACCACCCGCTGTCATCGGCTTGATCTCCGTGGATCCGCGCTCTCTCGTAAATTCGCGCAGAGACCTTCCTCCGGCAATTAATGATAGCCGTGAACGGGAGAAAACAGGATTCCGGAGCACGCACGCACGCACGCACGCAATGGAAAATCTTTCCGCTTAATTAGGCGAATGATGCCGACCTTAGGAAATCCACTGGCAGATTCGCGCGCTTACCGTCACTATAGAGATGTAATTTTACATCCGTACTCGGCAAATAAGATTTTGAAATTGCTGCTTTGCTCGGATAATTATTAAGTCAACAAAAACGCCCTATCAATTGAAAACGATTAAAACGGCAAATATTTTCTGTATCGTAAAACTTGGAAATTCAACATGCAGTCAAAATCAAAATTGATTTGGCCAATTACTCGCTTAATCTATTGCTGTATTATATATATTTCTTTTTTTTAATTATAATTCCTTGGAAAATATTTTAGATCAGATGAGAATGCATCTACAAAATTTTAATTAGTTTCGTCAGATACAGTATAATATTAATTACAATACAATCAAATAATGATATTCCACCGATTAAAAAAGATGAACATGATAAAAATAACGGTATTAAATAGTATCATAAACAATATTCATTAGTATATTAACCGACCATAAATTAAATCAGATTTATCTGATTATCTGACTAAATACATCAATCTGATAATCAATATTAATTTCCAGAGAGATATGTATTATACATAATGTTGAATACATTATAGTATAGCTACGGCAAGAAACTGCCATAACAATATGTACAAGATAATATCTTGAATATTATTACACTATTTTATAGTTTCTCGACCAAAAATTAAAGATGCTGGCGAAAATAACATGCGCTAGATGTGATTTTTAATATCAATTAGAGAAAGATTCAGCGAAAATATGCACGCGTTATATCAGAAATACGTAGCGTAATTAAATTTCCATAGTTGATCCTTACAAACGATTGATCGCGCTGTAGTTTCTTACGTTCCTTTACTCCGTGCACGGCAAAAAAGCGTGTATGTATGAACATATTTATGAGTAAATTTCGCGATTGCAGAATCGTTGATAAAAAAACTACGCAAATTTATCAGCGTTTCGGATCATTAACGTGATTTGCGGCTGATTCGAACGATCCGCATACTATCGAACGCAGAATCACTGCATATCAATTCGAAATGAGATCTCTCCCTTGTCCCTTATTGCCTTTTTTTCTTTCTGACATAACGTAGTTTCGCTTGCTCGCTAATTTCACGGCAAATAATTTAATTAGTCGGAAGAATATTGTTTTGTTGCAGGAATCTCGTCTGCGAAAAGTGTCGATCTCCGCATTTTTTTTTTTTTTTTTTTTTTTCGGACGGCTGTCGTGGCACTATATATATATATATCGGCGAGAAAGATTACTAGATAGATAATCCAATTTCTCGAAAAGCCAACAGCGCATTGATACGTTATCCGGCTATTCAATAACGAAACAAATAGCATTCTTTTTCTCAATCTATTCAATGTATATGACATGTGCGAAAAGTTAAATATAAATAGTCAAACCGAAACATGAGAAAAAAAAATGTAATGCATAATTAATAACAGCATACTCTCACTCGAAGCAACGTATATACCTGTGGTAAGTAAATGACTAACGATCAGAAGTCGTTGATCTACAAACGTCGAAGACTGACGTTGTCGGTTCAGATGCAATCTACTGCCGACGACGAAGCAATTTCTTTTACGCGAGAGGCCATCGACGTATCCCGTTACTCTCGCCAGTAATGATCATGTTGGCCAACAATAATTAACAGAGCCAATTCAACGCTCATTAGTCAAAGTAAATACGAGAACGATGTATATTCGGGATTCATGATGATTTAATGCACACACTAGTCTGAGATGACGCTCGTTGAGAGATACGTGCGTGCGGGTAATAAGCAAAATCGCAAATATACGGTGGCGCAATACCGCGAGAAGCTGTTACCGCATATTACCGGGATGATCAAAAACAAGCGCATGCAAAAATGCAAGGGATGGCGTAATGTCATTCGATGTAGCGGCGTAATCTCTCGTAATATCGCGCGATTTTTATACAACCGCGGATATAATTGCTATATACGACATATGGTACTTGAAGCGGAATATTATAATAGTGTTCGAATCTCTCTAAATACAGACATTGCCTACAAATGCCCGGTATATCCTGTAAAAGATTCGAAATATAAGTTAAATGCAAGTTATATTCAGAGATTTCGAAATCTCAAGCATGATTATATTACTCGAACAAGGTTCAAAAAATTTCAATTATTATTATCTATAGTTGGAACGAGATTTCAGACATGTATACAAAATTTAACAAGGGAACAAATATTACCGAAAATACCTCGCATACATATATATATATATATAACCACGGATGCGCGTAACCGTACATTAAACGTGCGTATGGGAGATGCCTCATAGAGGCGACGGAAAGGCTAGACGGAGGGGGTGAAAGGGGAGGAAGGCACGTACGTCGTAGCTGCATCGTCGCTGGTGACCTTTTAAGGTGCCGAAGGGTACCACCTTTCCTCACCCCATGGCAGGCCGCAACGCCGGCAAAGGACATTCCGGGACGATAAGGAGGAGACCCATAGCGTAACAATGCCGGTAGCCGTTTGCGCTCGCGCGCGCGAGTCCTCTCCTCCCGGTAATGGGAGGGATTCTGTTTCCTGTTGAGGCTACAGATCGCGCATACTAAACCTCGTCGAAGCTACCGTTAGCATCTGTAGTAACCTCGCCAGATTAACAGGCCTTTTCCTAGAGAGTTCTCTCTCTCTCTCTTTATCTATCTATCTATCTCTCTTTCTCTATTGGCTCGCTTATACATATATACATATATATATTAAAGAACGTTAGTGAGATGGAGACCGGGTTTTCTCCCGTGCGTTACGTTATCAACACGCGTTAGCTTCGCGTATGATAGGCGCCAGAGCGGCACACTAGGTTGTACTTATGAGCAATAAGTACAGCCGCAGTGCATATATCCCTGATTTATCTTACGACGTAGATTTTTAGACAGATACCGGCAAATTTATCGCTTTTGACGATCATGCCGGGGACATTTGCGATTCTAATTTTCATTTCTTATATGCTGAGTAAAATTTATATTAATATTTTATTAATGTATTAACAATAATAAAAATTTTTTTTTCATTATTATTAAAATATCAGTGATAAATTATTATTACTCGTGTTATTCAAAATTGATTTTAAAAAAATATTAAGAGCGTATTAGGGCAACATTGTCAATACGATATCACTGGAAGAGAAGTGTAAAGTAAATTAACAACGTACGAATCAATTGAATCTACATTCTCTTAGCGCGCACCTTATAGAATCTCCAGACGCGTCTTAAAATCTTACGCGTCCCTCTTTTGCGCCTTCTCTTTCCTTCCTCGGACGAGCCGTTTCCACCTCCTTAATTTCTTGCCGCGGATCTTAATTCACAAGTCTTCCGTCGCAAATTGCACTCAAGATTGCGTATCGACCGTTTAACCTCGCTAATTGCGTTAAACCGAATTTTAACTGAGGCAAATGCATCGCGCGTGGTAACCGTTAGATAATTCACGTAGATACTTCTATCTCGCAGCTTTGTGAGAAGTACAATGGTATGAGATAGCTGCTCCAACATAGCGTTAAAAGTTACAATTTTAGAATTAGATTATATTTTTTATATATCATACGGGTAAAAACCTTGGTAAAGAAAAAATTATTAAGATTATATATTAGATATTTATAAAAAATAGTTACATATATACAATATGTATAATACCTCTTACCGATGTTCCAATGAACCTAGAATTAAAAATCGAAAATACTTATTGAGAAGAAAGATTAATTGCATTCATCAAACCGTAATCGCGCGCGGAAGCGTCGCGTTCACGCGGATGTATTAAAAAAATGTTGCATACGATAAGAGATCGTATCGCGGTATATCTCGGTCCTTCGGAAGTATTGTGTCGATGAAATTACGTGAAATCTATCGTGCGTTATACGAAGGGGCGACTGAATAGATAAATAAATAGATACCCCCTCCCCTCCCCTTTCCACCCGTATAGGAATAGCCGGAGTCTGCGGGACCACTAAGGAAGTACACTGCTGGCTCGACTGAACAATGGAGCCTCTCGCTATAATCGGAAGTAAGTCTTGTTAGCGTAATGCGTAACTGTACATAGTGAACGGCTAATTTCTTATTATATCCCATTACGTATCGACGGATTAAGGTCTTGGGATCCCGCCGTACATCTTCTACCGTCTTCCTCTATCCTTACCGCGTCGTCTCCACTAGGAAATCCTCGATATTACGCATTTCATTAGCCGACTCGTTATCCGATTCATCGGCGATCCTTATATATATCCTGCGAATCTTTAATATTTATATACACCGCGTCGTATATATTTCTTCCTCCGTATAGAGTATCGATAATATTACAATTTCACAGTCTCCCTTTTTTCATAAATTAGAATTAGCTAATTAATATCATGCATATAGAAACAATTTTCCCTAGCTAAAAAAGGCATGTTATGGTCTATGCAAGTCGTTATTAAGATCCTGAAATCGTTTAAATCGAAAATGCATTACGTGACACTTTCCACAATTCTCCATGATAAATACTTGCAAGGCGTGTATTAACACAACATCGAAGTAATTTCACACTGAAATATTGGGGAAATGATTGAGGAGTGATTTGCAATATTTATCTCGACATAATTTGCTGAACGATTTACATGTACGGATCCGTCATAAACAACCGTCATGCATATCTTGATTAAATGAATTAAATGATGAGAATACAAAATAATTATTATAATCTAATCCTCTGCGATATATGTAAACATACGTACACACGTACACGTGTACATTTTCTGTGGATATATATATATATGCTTCTTATTCTTTTCTTTTAAACAATTATTTTTAAAAAATAAATAAAAGTAAAAACAATATGTTACATTTATAAAATGTATGCATATTTGAGAAATTTGTATAGTCTTCCGATTATATGTGTCGCAAAAGACGTAAGCGCATCTCGGCGCAGCAGTGCATCTTGCAGTACTGGCATTTAAATGTTAGTTCTATCTGCCCGATGATATTTTGTGCCACAATATAAGAGGCCGCATCTCGCGCCGTTCGCCGGCGTTCTGTACAATTTCGAAAGTTAAATGTCAATGAGCAGTGCTTGTACACGTTGTAGGCTGCACCCGACAGCATGTTCGTTGCATATGCAAAATGTTGTCGTTCATTTCAATGCATTTTTTGTGACGCACATGAGATGCAAGAAATATTTAATATTACAGGAAATTGAGAAATTCATAATTATCGTGTGACAATTTTAACGTCCAACATATTGCACGCGTGTTTTATTTTTGATATTTTAAGATTAGAAGAAATAAAGTAAAAGAAATAAGAGCGAATATATATACGTATGTACAATAATAAATTAAAGTTATAAACCAAGTTTTAAATCTTATTGTTAATTCCACGAAAGTGGAAAGAATTTAAAAGAATTTATTGAGGCTCGAAAGTTTGAAGCATTCGGAATTCCAGGTCAAATTCATCGTACCGAAGTAGGTCTATCGAATCGTCATCCAAGTGTAGCGGCGATATTATTTCTAGAAAACGTTTGTCCCGTTTTCATTAAATCGTTACACGCTTCTTGGTTTTATGGACAATCGAGGAAAGTGAGGAAGATTTCTTTATCATTTGCATTTGTTTTTATAGCAATTTATCTTATTTGTTTCATTTACATAAACTCAGCGGATGAGCAATAAAATCTCTCGTAGAAGAACGCGTCACGAACGTTACCAATCATCGTCTCTCGATCGATTATATATTTCCCGAATATCTATTATTCTTATTTTCCAAATATTTTCAATGTGCGTTGGAATAATTTAAAAGTATAATATACATCAGCATTCTATATGAGAGGGACATACACAGACATTTATATATACACATCCTTACGCATCTTGAAAAAATAACGTTACATAATTATCCATCAATTTAGGAGAGAGAGATATACATATACAATATAAAAGCTTGCTACGCGATAGAGAGAGAGAGAGAGAGAGAGAGAGAGAGAGAGAGAGAGAGAGAGAGAGAGAGAGAGAGAGAGAGAGAAAGACAGGTCATTGACTAGTGGCGCGTATCAAACAATAATGAAAAAAAGCGAATCGCGCGCGCGCATCTCTAACGGACAAACGTCCTGAGACTCGTCCCGATGTAAGGACAAACGTACTACTCCGAGTAAGGTCATCCGGGGTTCGGCTCGGGATGCAGCGCGCGTACGTGCATTTCCGCGTTCACACCGACTGTGAGTCGCCGCGTGAGAGCGTCACCAGGTCGTAGGTTGAATATTCGATAGGCAAACGCCTCGGTTAACGGTATTCCAGCCGGGTGCCTCCCCGAAGGTTTTGACAATTCACATCGTGGGTAATCGCGCCCGCAGCATCTGGCATACCGCGCGCTCCTGCCTGAGGATCCGCACCGTCTCGCGGACGATCGGACGACGACGAGAAGCGATGAGATAGAGAAAGGTGTTGAGAGAAAGAAAGAGAGAGAGAGAGCAGAGATAAGATGGGCGGAGGATACCATGGGGGAGAGATGAAGAGAGGAAGAGGATGCTCGAGCAATTGGCATACATCGGAGGACTCGGACGAAAGGCGTGTGCATATCGAGAATTTAAATAAATCATTAATTGAAGATATTTATCCTTTCACGTTCAATAAGACGCATCAAGAGCCGAGAATGCAATAATTCAACGCATGTATATCTCGTTCTTCCCTTTCTCCAGCGTCGCGACATCGCAAATGTACAATACTTTTTTTTATCTGCTTAAAAAAAGCCTTGATTATGGTGCCTTGATTACTGGCAAGCATCGAATACTTCTCCTTCGGAGAAAGAAAAAGATATTTGAAATATATCTGAAGATCGAACGCGATATGATATCTGACGATATGATGTAATAAAGTTGCAATTAATGTTTTTTTAATTGTTCCGTCCATATCGAGATCGATGTCAAGAGATCACGAAATTCGAACGTTGAAGCATAGAATTATTTACAAGTAAAAAAAATGCAACTCTCTGTTTTTCTCCCCTTTTTGATATCCCATGTTCAAAGCATAGAAATCCACGCGCGTATTCTACTTGTTAAACGACGCATTCGCATCACATAGATTCACGTGATTCACGTGCGCTCGCGCGGTGAATAAGATGCAGCGGGACCTACCGGTCACGAAATAAATTTATCTTTTCAAAGATACACGCGGAATCTCGACAATTCTGCTCAAACGCATATCTGTCTGCCCGAAGATTGCCGCTTTTCCATTGCCACTTGGTATTTCCGCATACTTTATCTGTGAATTATTTATCTTCTAATCAAGTGGAATTAATACATAGATAACAATGAAAATAATTTACTCGAGAGTTAAATCCCACTGTCGAAGAAACTGGTATTAAATTATAATAATAATATGTTAAATAACAAATTAATATTAAATATAAAAATCTAACGAAAAGAAAATTTGAAAGATTTTACTAAAGAAGGTATGAAAAAATTCTTCGACATCTTCATTTTTTGTTTTATTTTCTCCTAAATAACTTTTTTATTAGATATCCGTAATAGAAAATACGTTTCGTCTCAGATTCGCGAAAATTAAAAAAAAAATTACCGCAGAAAATGCGACATCGACTTCTTTCTTCGAATAAGACGGCAGCCTCCTCGCGCACGTGCCTGTGAGGTTATCGAGAAGGAGTGAGACAGGAGAAGGAAGAGGAAGGAAGATAAAAAATGAAAAAGTCACCGATGCCATGCGAGCGACGTGACCTCTCGTCGGTGACCCCGGACGAACCGGCCAGCGGAGAGGGCTACGAGGAAAGGGGAAATGCCAGACCTCAGGCTACATTCACAGTTCGCCGAAAAAGGCATCGCACACAACCGGCACGCCGATTGAGCCGATCGGTCAACAGACGTATATACGCGTACCTTGTTCGAGAACTCGTCTTTTCCTGATTGCGGACAGGCGGAAGAATCGCCGACTGATTCGAAGCCGCGAATGAAATTTGTCATGGGATCCTTGTATTTGACGTTTCCGCTACAATCTGATCGATCTATTAATGGCACAATGATACAATTTATTTGCGCACTGATCGACGAAAAGAAATATACGGAGCTAAATTACATCGGCGTAGAGAGAAATTGGTCCTTGAAATAAAGTAATAAATATATTTATAATATTTTTACTTAATCTCTTTCAGATTATATTAACTCGATCGAAAAATTATAGATAACAATGGTACAATGCGCTGAATATAAAGAATGTATCAATTTTCACGGTTTATTTAAATTTTATATATTGAGACATCTTGATCTAATATAGAACTTTCTCTCTCTTTCTCCCTTCTCGAATCAATGATTTGACATTTACGACAAAATTATATCGAAAGCACAATCTGTTTCTGTGTTCTATCGGATGCGATAGATTTCATGATACAAATCATCAATTTATTCGACTCGAGCTGTTTTCTCATCAGAAAAAACAGTCTTATCGGTCGGTTAATATCGTTTGACATTTAGCGATAACTATTAACGGGCAGCAAAACTTGAATTGCAAATTCCAGATACACTGCCAGTTACTTGATTATTCGCCTGTGCGCATCTCGCCAGTTTCAACATAAATTTTTCAACTTCTCATCTACTTTTCTAATGCGTAAATTATGCACTTGCTCGATCGAATAAATTCGAATCGTTAAATAAAATAATTTCCACTCGATTATCTCGACGCTTTCCATACAAATGTAAAATAATGAAAAAATTCCATAATTTAATATTCCATCGTTTAACATTCTGTGATTCGCGCAGACTATTATCTGTTTGTATGTGCATATAAAAAATTGATTAGTTTAGATAAAAATGTACGTTTGAAATACATAAGTTTTTCTATTACTTTAATAAAATGAAAAATTTATCAAAATATATAATATAAAAAAAAAAAAAAAAAAAAAATTATACAAAATACATGTATATCTGTGCTAAAATTAAATTTAGATAAAAAAGAAATATTTAACTTCTGCACGGTAAATATTTATCTGTTCGCTAATATACATCTACCGTAAAAAACTTTACTAACTTCCGCATTGTGTTCGCTCCGTAACGCTCAGAGATAAAGAGGAGAGAGGAAAAGAAGGCGCAGACCTCTGTCTCGTTATTTAGGCTCCAATTTGAACTTTAAAGCGATCGCGGCGGCTAGCTGGGTCGCGGGAAAAAGTCACCTCGATCGGCATCGTCTAATGATCGATACGTTAATCGGTGACCTGCCCGAGCCTTGAATTACGGGAGAACCTTCTGGATACCGCGGCTTTCTGTAGCCGATATATTCTCCACTCACCGAGTATAAACCGAGTGCCTGTCAGTGTTACCTGCCATTCAGACAAATTCCGACCATTAAGCGTCGAACGTTGTGTTGCGGTTATACGAGCCCGCTCCTAAAGCCACGCTTCTAACCGAAGAATATGATGTTTGACCGTGGATTGACCCTTACGGTACCTTCAACGTCAATGGTTTAATTACGATAGAGTCATTTCTTCGTGCGGCGATTTTTGCAAACGATACATTCCACCCCTCTTTAAAGGTCAAAGCTGCATTTGGAGGACGGCGGCCCGTTCAGATAGATACAAAAAGATACCTGCACGAACTACCGATCATTCCGTCGTTAACAATCTCATTAATTAGATAATTAAAATCCTAACTGTGTACGTGATGGATATTGATTAACACTAAACGATTAGAGTAATGATCGCGATGCGGTAAGGCAGAAGGACTTTAACGAGACGTTGGAAAGAGCTTTCTCAGAATAGGAAACGCCTATATTTTAAAATAATTAGAAATTAAATATTTTATTTTTGTACATACATGTACGCACGCATACGAATAATGTTTCGCTATGCAAAACTGAATTTACTGAGCAAGTAGCAGAGTTTCTTCATCAATATTAAATACAATTTTTGAAAATTTTTATGTTAATAATTTAGATATACATGTATAATTTTTTAATTAACCCGAATTTTAATTTATTTTCGCATAACACCATATGTTCGAGAATCGTTTATAATTTTCGCATAATTAATATGTATTTTTAATTGTGCATTGTCAATGTTGCCTTGCCTATTATTCTAATCATCTCTCCCTCTCTAATCCCAATTAACATGGAGTCACTAACTCTCGACTGGCTGTCAGTGTATTTGCCGATCAGACAAATTTCGATCATTAAGCGTTCGAATGTCGTCATCGTCGTCGCCATCCCCATCGTCGTCGTCCCCATCCCCATCGTCGTCGTCGTCGTCGTCGTGGCTGTGAACCCACTCCGAAGCCCCGAGTGTGCTACGACTTCGTCGAGGGAATATAATGGTGGACCGTGGATTGACCCTTGCGGTACTCCCACCATCACCAAGGCAAGGCACCGCCATCACCTACGCCACACGAAGCACCGCGCCGACGACACCGACTCGCACGATCACCGACTTATCTGGTCGAGTCGAGAGAGAGAGAGAGAGAGAGAGAGAGAGAGAGACGCGCACAACGCCTATGTAGTTTACTTCGAGGCTCAAGCTATACGTGCCGGGGTCATATTCTCATCGGCGATGCATGGCCGCCGGTACAGTCGACGGGTACAGTCGACGGGAACAGTCGGTCGGTTGGGACCGGCTGAAGAAGCTCGGAGGAGCGCGAGGAAAAAAAATCTGGCACACAGATCAGTCGCGATTTTCAACGCTCGTAAGTTCACACCCGCCATTCCGTTTTTGCGCGCGAAAAAAAAATCGCAAAAACCCGATCAGCCAAATGCAATCTTGGCGATGAAAAAGATGACGTTTATGCAGCTCTTACAAAGAGTTTTAAGCATTCTTCAAACATCAACTAATATAGCTCTAATTTGAAAATGATCAGCTTTTTATCATTTTTAGATACTGTAATTTAAAATGCTATTATTATATAAAATTTTATTTGATCATTTAATGTTAAATAATTTATACAACAATACCGTATAGTATAATATAATATAAACGGAGAAGAAAATGATTTTTAGAAGAATTTTTTTTTCTAATTTAATGATTTTCAATCCATATAACAAAGCACGCAAGAATAAGAAATTAAATATTAATCTATGTATCATCCCCATTCTTTCACGCTTCGTTACGTTCCAATTTATATTTTATTATCGACAACGAATAAGAATATGATTATATACGTATAACTTTTGCGATAACGACTTTATGAATCACCCTCGTTTTGCGCGGTCACTTTCAAAGAAGGGAAACGCTATTCGATTGGAAATTTTTTACGATCCATTAATTCCGGAAGTAACGGGCCACACTCCATAACGCTATAATAACTTTAACCTATCGTTTCTCGGGTAGGTGTAGACTTTTTTCTGCAGAGATATATTTTTGCTGGACTACTCTCGAATAATACGAGTTGTAGTTAATAATAAGAAAGTAAAATATAAAAAAGAAAAGGTGTAGGTTGTTTTGCAATAATTCCTTTCATTTCGGCAATAATGAATTTCGGACATATATAAAACGAAAATTACTTCCGACCTTTATATTTTATTGAAAGCTTTAATATGATATTGTGATCTAACTATTTTTTAAGAATTTTAAAAAATTCTGATAGTTTTTATAAGACTTATATATAAAACAATATTAATATCATGACAAATATATCAATTATCCTACATAATTATTTTTTTAAACAATACAAAATTTTAGATTTTTGTCTTTGCAAAAGACAATAAATATAATTAAATATAATTAAATTTTACATACACATAATGTTTATAAATTTTCTTTGTATAAAAAAAAATAATAATAATAATAATAATAATGAAAAGATAACAATTATATTCATGTTTTGTCTAATAATTCATATTATAATGGTATCATTACGCTCTCAAGGAGATGATATAGTAAGAAGTCATCGAGAGTAACAAAAACAGAAAGATTGAGGTGGCGTTAATCAAACATCGATGACTCAATACAAAACGTTAATGATTCGACTCACCAATGATATCGTCGTTCTCCTTTCCTTTTTCCGTGACTTGTTTCAAATTTTTTCAGCTTCTGAAAAATATAAGAAAGAGATCAAGATAATTTAGATGATTTAGAATTGTGTGATTATAAAGTGAATTGTTTAATATAGCGCAATATATATGAATCTCATTTTGATAAGACGCTGGAAATTTTTTTCACCGTTACATGCGTCACTTCTATATGTATTCAATGTCAAATATATTCGGTTCTCTATCTAACAATAAAACGCAAAGCAAGCTTCGGACGGCGTTATTAATTGAATAAAATATAGCTTATTATAATGTCGTATATCTTTTTATAGCAAAATGAGATCTCCAAGCATTAGATTTGCTCCAATCACAATCGAGATTAAAGAGTCATATTTTTGTCGAGTTAATTCATAATATTTCTTCCCGTTGCATGCCGCATTTTCCAACGAATATCGTTCTTAGCTGCGGGGAGTTTGCGTTTAAAGCTGCGTGCTTTCTCGCATATTATCGTCTATACATTACGACGCTTTTGACAAAGATTGATTGTGAACAGGCCCCCTGGCAGCTTTTCTTCCGGATTGAGTTAGAGTGTAAATATGGCGCCATCGGATAACCTCGGGGACCCGCGCTTAGATGAAACACCGACGGCCATATGATTCTTAATTTGGTGGCGAACCAACCTAACGCAACATGGCCATCGAGGTATCGTTAACGAGCCGTTTACCTGTTATGCTTTAATTTATCCAATGACGCGACGGTCTCGTTGATTACGACGATCAATCGTCAGAATTAAGTTTCCGCATCGTTTGCGCCCTAGGAGGATCGTTAAACTGTCGTATCTGTTCACGCAAGGTGATTTAATAATTTTAAACCGCGCCGCGTCGTTTCAAAATCATCTCTGATGTCTAAACGATCGTCTCATACAAAGTCGTATAATGGTCACCACAGCACTGTCATGCCGCCCTTGATTAAGAGAAACATCGTGTGTGAAACTTTCAAGAGAGAGAAGAAATTCTCTCGATCGTCGATGACTTCTACTATAACATCTCCTTAAGATCGTAATGATATCATTATAATATGGATTATTAAACAAAACATGAATATAATTCTTTTTTTTTTTTTTTTTTTTTTAATACAAGAAACATTTATAAATATTGTACTATGTGTGTAAAATTTAATTATTTTTTATTATATTAGTTTTTCCAAAGACAACAATCTAAAATTTTATATTGTCCCAAAAAATAATTATGTAGGATAATTGATATATGTATATTTGTCATAATATTAATATATCGTTTCATATAAATTTTCTAAAAACTATCAAAATTTTCTTATATTCTTAAGAAACAGATCACAATATCATATTAAAGCTTTCAATAAAATGTATCTCAAAATTCGAACCCAAAGGATCTTTGGTAGGCTGTCTATATGCTAATGTTATTTTAAAATGTAAAAAGAGGCGTAGAAACGTAACGTTTTCACCGAGACAATGGAAAATAATCATCGAAAATCTGTATAGGGAAAAGTTGATACACGAACGCGATCATTTCGCACGGATTCTTTCGGAAAGTAGGCTGCCTCGTGGAATCTGGATCGAGAGTATTCAGCCAGTCGGCCGTGTTATCGGCACCATTATCCAACCATACTGCGTGGATACACCCACTCATAGTAGTAGCACGCGTGCATAGTTCCGCGCACGCACGTCTCGATACGGTTTCATTTACCTAATCGCGTCTGTATTGCACCGCGTCGATGGTTTTTACGGTTTTGCCTCCCTCGTCCTCGGACGCGGGACCAACGATGCGTGAACGCAAACTTTACTCGTTCCATTACATTTTCTACTCGGATAATCCGGTATCGAGACCCGCCGGCGGACCCCTCCGCACGATCTCCCTCCCTCCTCCCCCCCCCCTCACAGAGTTTCTCAATCTCCGCCCCGCTAACACATTCCTGGCTCGGATCGGATAGAATTTTTGCGGCGAGGACGATAGCGCCGTAAGTAGCGGCGTATAAAATCGTTCGTACTATCTACTTGTCTCGGCAAAACACGGCGCGGGGTGCGATAAATGCAATGGTCAAGGCGCCTGAGAATCACTGATACGTATAGCGCAAGATATACGATGATTTCAGATAAATTGTAGTTTTATCAACGGTCCCTTTTCGATAGCCTATCTTATTTATATATCAAATTTATTCGCTATTTCAAAAAATAAGATTCCTAAGATATTTCTTTAAAAATTTCTCAGGAATCTATTCCTAAACATAAAAAAAAAAAAAAAAAAAAAAAAAAAAAAAAAAAAAAAAAAACCACTAAAATACTCTTCTTCGACATGAGTCCATTGTTTAGATATTGCGATATTTATAGCTAAAAGTCGAATTGGCTCAGGGACACCCTGTATACGTATCACTCTAACGTAAGTCAAGCCTGGACGTATGCGGTAGCCTATTACGCGAACACGTAGTTATACTTAATAGAGAACTCGACACAGTTGTATATATATACAAGTATATATCTAGTCTCGCGTAGAGAAGAGAACCCCCCGCGCAAGGCTACGATGGTTCCTGTATTAATATAAGCAGGCGATCGGATCAGGTCGCAATTTGTCTTAGTCTTTAAATACGCATTTTTCGCGTTTAGGCTATTGTGCAAGCACGACTTTTTTCTTTGTTAACGTGAAAAAAATCATGATATTCTAGACAATGTACGCAAATATCAGATGTATTCAAAATTAGATTTTCCAATAAACTTGAAGAATTGATTTTTTTGTTCTACTTTTATTCTACAAATCAAATATATTATTAGAATTTAATTTTTATTAAAATACATATAAATAAATAATGTTTTATTCATAAATGAAGTAATTTATATAATCTATATCTCTCTGTATACACATACGTAGTTAATTGAATAACATAAAAATCTACAAATTTTAAGTCCAAATTGTTTAAAAGTATAATTCATTTCTGTATAATATTATGGAGATGTATAATACATTTTACAAATTCCCGATTTACTGTCGAACGATACATTATAAATGTAAGTGTAATAAATCGTTTTCCAACTCTTCCGATACACCTGTGAACTCGAAATATGATTACCATATTGTCGAGCACGAACGTTTTGCTCAGTCTTTGTCTTTGCGTTCTCATCCCGCACCGCAATCTTGCATACGCTTATCCGCAGCGTATTTCATCCCGCAGCGGAGCTTATGGATGCTTATATAAATCAACAAGGCTCACAATTAATATCGCAGACTATAACGTGGCGAATAAAAAAAATCGAGCTGGACTAGACACACCGGCGTGGCATAGCCGCACTCCGCTCCGCATTGTACAACGATTTATTGGAATATACATCTCACGAACCGTGACACCTACGCTGTAAATTAACGACGCTCGCAATTAGTATCAGCCCTTAAAAATAAAGGGAAGGAGAAAAAAGATCAAATTCCCTCAACGAGGTGCTAATGCCCTTTCACGCGGCGATCTTATATAGTTCCTTGCGAAAATCTTTATCGTCCGAAATAATTTATGTGTCTACCAATTACGCGCAAAGTGCGTTATGTGCGTTGTAAATTAACACTAATCACAATTAACCTTGGACGTTAAAGAAAAATAAAGAGATAATCGTATAAATATCGATTCATGTTCGATCTCTTGTCCATATACAATTAATGCATTCTATAAAAAAAAAAAAAAAAAAAAAAAAGATACCGTTTAAAATAATGTATTATATATATATATATCATACTATAATATGTAGTTTGTCTTTTCTTAACGATCAATAACTTATACTATTTATATACATATGCATGTCAATATTTATACAGAAAAAAAATTGTCTCCGTTTTATCGGCAAAAATACATTGTTAAAAAATTTGTGTTTTTTATTTTAAAAAGACGCCGATTAATATTTTTGGTATTAAATATTTTACAATTTCATATGTTAATTTAACATATCAGGTTGTGTTAATTGAATGCAAACATTAAATTATTAAAACAATTGAAAAAAACACAATGTGAAAATAACACAATGTGCACATATTTTTAATTCTGCACAATAAATATGTTCTATATTATTATATTATTAGTGACAGGATTTATCTGTGAAAATTTACAGAAAAAAAATGTTAATTTTATTCGACAATAGAAATAAGAGTGACTACAGATTCAATAACATTTTCTAAGTTAATTTTATTATTTAATATATATATATATATATATATATATATATATATATATATATTGAGTTTATACAAAATTTATTTCATATTACTACGCAGTTTGCATTCATTTTGCATTGAAATATTAATATATTATTAGTGACGATTTAATATATCGATATTATGTTACATTAATACAAAAATTTGTGTGGATTGTTCGGGACATGTGATATATGTTAAATGTAAATTTAAGCCAAATTTTCCAACGGTGTAAACATGCGTGTCAACATTTATGTTCGGAAAATATTATTTTCGTTTTTTCGACAAGAATATATATCAAATACACTCGAGTATTATAAATGAGGGATGTGCGGGGAGGAGGAGGAAAAAGAATCGATCCCGACGGGCGTCGGAAAGTCGCGAGAGCGCGATGAAGAAGCGAGGAGGTTTAAATTCCGTAGGCGCGCGTTGTATATTACACGAGCGTTTATAGGAACAGGAGAGTGGAGCAACATGACTTATAACCGAGTTATACTCGCCACCGGTGATTTCCCATTATACGACCCGGTATCCGAGTCATCCTGCCTCCCTTCACCTCCCTTTCTTCGAGGAGAGAATTAAAGGCATGAGAGAGGTTGGGGGTACTACTTGCAATATTGAGGTTGCGTCGTATCGCATCTGCGCCCGCATACGATTCTCATTGCGTGGCAGCAATAAATATGCTGATTAAGCGGCAACGCGCGAGGTCGGTTAATTTGCAGTATATCAGTATCCAACAGCGCATTTTAATTGGCCGTGAAGCATTATTACGGGGGAAGTAATCCACGGCGCGGCTTTTCAATAATGATCGCACCGCTGACAATCGACAAAATAGGAAAGGGGAGCGGAAGGGGATGAGGAAGAAAGGAGAAGGCGAGAAAAGATAGCGAGTTTTGGAACAGAGGCCTCTCGCATTATCGTCGCAATTAATGGCTTAATAAAATGATTTCTATGAAACGGCGTTAATTACGGTTTCTCATGGCGATTTTTACGCGTCGCTTTTTCACGAATGTTCTCGCTCGTCAAAATTAGCGAAACGTCGTCATTATCGCGGCCTTATAAAGTCTGGAGAAAGAGTCAAACGCGAGACGAGCGTTGCCCAACTATCTACTATAGTTGCGGATTTCGTTGCAAAATCGCTAAAAGATCTATACTTGCCACGTTAATTCTTCGCTGCAACCTTGAAGCAATAAAGAACGTAGCTTAGTGAATGCAGCGAGATTCATCTTCCCTCGGTATATCTGGCCGATTATGATTGTGAAAAATTATCCTGCACTCGAGAAGCAGACGAAAGAGCAAAAGTCCAAATCTATCTCGGCAAAGAGTTTCCCTCGGGATTAAACTGACATTATATTCCCCGCGCAAATAAATAAATATATATATATATATATATATATATCTGTGTCGTCAAATCGACGCCATGCCGAGAGACAACTTTATCAAGATCCACAAACGATTCCGAGACCTTCCGTCGCAAAAAATTTAGCTAAATATCATCCGCGATCCATAAATAAAGCATCCAAGCCGCGATCGTCCATTCCTTGTCGCGTCCAGATCGTAAATAGATTTCGCGCGCACATATACACACACACACACACACACACACACATATACGTACATCTGCTTCCCGAATCCGCGAATCGGTCGAGTACGCAATCCCCTCTCGTCGTTGCTCAACTTGTCTTGCAAGAGCATAACCTTTGAAGAGACGAACCGAGACGAACCGAGGGCGAGGGATAAAAAGAGAAAGGGAAAAAAATGTGCACGCGAAGCGGGAAAGAGGATACGAATGCGCGCGCTCGCTTTCGTCTCTACGACCGAGTGCGAGCAAGGCAAGCGGGTAAGCAGGCAGGCGGCCAGCCAACGAACTCGCAATTATCGTCGCGGATATATTCCCGCGTTATCCTTGCCGAGCCGCGTAGTCGTAACTTCGCGCCCGCGCTCGCCCGCCGCACGAATACGAGTTATGACGTTTCCTACAGCGGCACTAAAGATTGCGGCCTCGCCCTTACCCTCCTCTTTACCCCGCTCGCCCCCTCCCTCGCACCTTTACAGGGCCCTTATCGCTCCGCGAAATCGGGCGACTATCCGCGGACCATCGTCCCGCTCTTTACGAGTCGGCAAAGTCCGCCAAGAACGTATCCGCCGATAGCGCGAGTCGACACTTGCTGGTAATTGCTACGATGGTATTGCCACCAGCCTCACACTGGCAAACCCTCCTTCTCCTCTTCTTCGTCGCTTTCTTAGACCGCGCATCGCTGATAAGCGATGAGATGAGACACTCGCCCACCCAAGCGCCTTGATAAATAATGAATATCGCTCGCGAGTAGTTTAATCATTATTAGACATTTGCAAGTTATTATGTAAGACATTGATAAATAATTCGACGAAATTTAAGCACGCGTAAATAATTCAGTCCATGTACGCGTCATCTCTCAAAGTCTCTCTCTCTCTCTCTCTCTACATCTCTACATTAATATATATAATATATATAATAATATATAATATGTTATATATATATATATATATATATATATATATAATAACTTTAGATATTCAAAAAAAAATTTTCATAGAAAAGACCTTATTTAGTATAAACGTTAACACGCGGGTCTAATCCTGCTCGTCTAGTAGCAGCCGTTTTTCTGAAGGGCCTGCGTTTTTTCGATATAACATTAAACGATTGTCGAGATGCGCCCAAAATAATATCTCGCCAAAGGGCAAAGAACCCATCTCCGATCGTGAAATGGGTTAAGAGCGGGACCCATTTCTCCCTACTAGCCCAATAAACGAAATTAACTTTCCACCGGCGCCGGCGACTCGTCACGAAAAAGCAGTCGTATTCGATGGAATGCATTGAGAAGAACTTGTTGTTGCAAACGCTCCTGCATCTAAGCCCGCAGCTAACAAATACTGCTGATAAACAAGCTACTCAAAAACATCTCGCGAATGGTATTTCAGGTTAATAAACAGCGTTTTCTACCATTTAATTCATTGTAAACATCGTTGCTTCTATACGATTGTGCATCAATTTGATATATTTTCTTCTTTGTGTTTCTTTCGAAGCAAATATCGCAGCTAATTGGAAACTGAAGATAATTGTAAACAAAAGACATTAGTAGAAATTGATGCGCGTTAAAAATTCGCTCTATATAAAATATCTACATGTACTCTGTCTTATTTGCTCATGATATGGGTACACTCAAGCACATTTAAATAACGTTAATTTAACGCGCACGTGTGTGAAAATAATACGGAAAAAAGTTAACAGCGCGAAATTTCTCGAGTGAAATCTTCCGCCTTAGATCTTATCAAATTGCATCCCGGCATGACATCCTTTCGTCATTCGCTGTCGACAGTGGCGTTATAAAGATAATTGCCCACGTCTCGAATAAAAGCGTAACGAGGAAACAAATGGGACGAAAGAGAAAATCTGTTATTCCTCTCAGTGTCGATCACTTTAAATGTAACAGTTCCCTGTGAAAAAAAATTACATCTCTTCCGCTCATCTTATTCTCGACCCTTTGAAACTCAAGTACATGCCATAAAATTTAAAAAGTTTAGAACTAAAAAACAAGCAATATAATTATGTACTAATATGAAAATAAATATAACAGAGAGATGTAACGCTAAATAATACATTCTTAAAAATTACAAATAATATTCTGTAATCCGCGCAAAAAAGCTTGCAATAAAATTGCAAGATATGTGAAAAAGATGTAACTTGAGCTGCGTGGGAAGAAAAATGTTTACAATTTTAAATCCCACAAAAGGAAGGTACTTTTGATTTTTCGGTCTACCCGAGCAGGACTTTCCTCGTCTCGATCGGATCTAGAGAGTCCACGGTACAATCTTCTCGCATTAGCATATCTCCATGGCAATAAAGGTTTAAACTATACGTATATGCGTGCGCGCTTGGCGTGCAAACCGGCCGATAAATTAAATACGTTAATCGAGCGACGATGCATATATATGTATATACATATAAACGACTCGTAATCGGCCGGACGGCTTACCGATTTAACGCGCGGAACATTACGAAAGAGCGTTCTAAGAAGGAGGCGACGGGCTGTATTAAAGTCGCCGCTGTAAAATGTACGCCTGGCCTAACGCGAAGAATGAGCCGTTCAGTCGCACCATTACACCAATTACAATAAACATTTTTAATCGCTTCATTCTCGCGTATTAAGAGTTTCTCCGCTTTAGCCGGCACTCGTAAATAATAATTTCGACGTTTCACCTCGTCGTCTCTCTCTTTGAGTAATATTATCAATTATTAGGGCACAGCGAGTGCGAATATACACCGGTAAAAAAAGATTTAAATAAATTCAGATATTCTACATTCGATGTTCCTGTAAATTTTATATAATATCTCCATTGTATGTGTAAAAAGTAAAAGAATGTAAAAGTATGAAAACGCATTCTATGTATCAATTTTATGTACCAAGTTTTATGTACATCTTATTTAATATGTGAATATTTTAAAATTTTTACAGTGTAATTATAATATACCGTATTATAAATACTATAAATTTTTTTTTTTTTTTTCATTCAGACACATTTTTGTCTGAATTTTCAGATCTGGGTATCTCAGAAATATTTCAGACAATCTGTCTTAATTATCAGAGTCGTTTTTCTAAAAATTCTGTCCAAAAATTCAGATAGTGTATCTGCAAAAAAGCTACAGATATTTTATGTGTTTAAAGTTTCAATTTTTTTATAGTATACATTGTGTTCACCAGTAATTTAAGAATTTTTCCTCACATAGCCCATTCTGAAACTGACCTAGGCCGAGAGTGCTACGTGAACCGAGAAAATTGTCGGTAATGGCGGGTGTGCACGATACGAACACACTAAGCACTTGACTTCGTAATTTCGCAAAGGTTACGCGTTTTCCCGGTAATTTTATTCTCAACGGAAGCATTAATTTTCGACAATTTTGCTGTCTTTCCTCGCGGCGCGATGATTGAACGTATCGGTATATATTTGGTGAACGGTTAGAAATCCGTCGTGGACGATATAAAAATATCAGTCGATACGTCCAAATCGACCGACCGGTCACGCAATGACGTGCTAAACAAGAGCTCCCTTTGTTCTCCGAGTTATTTTTTTCGATCGATGATACGCGCCATCAAAAATATAGAGTGAAATTGTATTTCGAAACCATATGTTGACAGTATCTCGTTCGTGAATGTCAGCTGATTAATAAAGGTACAGATCGGTCTACGCGATTCGAGATCGCATTCTTCGCGGACTTTATGCAAATTGATCATTCTTTTCGAGGGATGATCGATCGCAACACCGAAAGTCGACCATGGAGAGAAAGAAAAATGACGAGCAGGATAAAAATTGAGGTCTGCGTGTACGAATAAAGCCGTTCCCCGAATTAATCCAGCTACAAGCAGACCGAATGGCTCTCATTCAATTAAGTGACAGCGTAGAATCGAGCCTTTGTCAGCTAATCACAACCTTACGACGTGGTGACGATGACAGTAGGGTGCGGCCAAAAAGGTGCGCCCAGCACCCTGCGTGACCATATATACAATGTATGTATATATATGCACATATATACCCGCTGTCTATGAATAAGAAAAGAGCGAGAAACGCAACGGGGAAAGATCGGAGGGAAACGAAAGGAAGAAATGATACGATAAGGAATAATCGAGGGTTGGGCCCGTTGCGGGCCATTGAGAAACATATAAACGCGGAGAGGAGAGATAGATAGAATGGATAGAACAAAGGAGAAATGTGTCGGAAGAATGAGACAATGAGTGTCGTAACGTGTCGGGATTACAAACTTAAAAAGCCATTGTGCGCGTTGAAACGCGCATGCTTAATTATGATTTTGAATTATCGATCTCGTGGACGTCAGAGAGATGTCAAATCTAACATACCCTGTATTATCCATTGAAATGTTAAAATAATATCTCAATATTTCATATTATTCTCATTCTCCATACTTATAGCAAATTGTGCTGTAATTCCGCTCTTTCTTCACGTAATTTCACGGTCAAACATTTCTCATTAATGTATTGCATTAGCGAAATTAATAACGTACGTTATAAAAAAAAAAACTAACTGAAACTTCAAACAAAGTTCAGTTTGCAGCTTCTTTGCAGATACACTGTCTGATTTTTCAGACACACCCTTTTGAACTTTAAAAAAAAACGATTCTGATAATTAAGACGGATTGTCTGAATTTTTTTTTCAGATATCCAGATCTGGAAATTCAGACAAAAATGTGTTTGAATTTTGAGAAAATTTTTTTACAGTGTAAAACATTGGTGTATCTTATATTTTATTAACGTACGAAAGCGAATGAAAGGAAAAGTTAAATCGAACTATTTAAGATATATCGTCTGTCTTTACACATTATTCACCGATGCGCACGTGCATCTAGAGCGCAGTCAAGCATAGTTTGTCGGTCAACATTTGCATTCATCGACATATTCCCGTCGCGTCACAATTTCTCTAACCGTGGCGTACTTTCTCGCATGCACCGCGACTAAAGAGGTTGGAGAATTCTAATTTCATCCTATTATCCACACCGTTGTCGGCGGTCGATCTGTTTAACATAACGATGAGAAAAAAAAGCCATCGCGGCATAGAAACGCACCAGTTCACATTATTGTTACTCTCTCGATACTAAATTAAAATATCGCCCGTATAATTCGCGATTTAATAAAACCGTGACTATTCTAAGAGTATAGCGTTTTTGGAAAAAAATTCTCCTTTACAAAAATCATATTTATATATATATATATATATATAAAAAGATGTAAGATGTAATATATCATTGTTACATTATGAAAAACTATTATATTTGGAAATTGCATCTGATTCCAATTCTGATTTAAAAATGGAATAATGTAAATGTAACGAAGTTACATTTAATGACTCAAGTACCAAATTCGAGCCACGTTTATCGTACGTGCCATCGAACGAAGAAAGTTTTCGCATGGAATACTCGCGGAATGAAATCGCTCGCGGAATCGCAGAAAAGTTGAAAGCGTAGCACTATGATTGGGAACCGCTTGATCGGCGAAAGTTAACGGAGTCGCGTGCTCGAGTTAGAGGGCGAAGAAACTAAAATAGTCTACGCGAAGCTTCGGGACGGTCCTTTAAATCGTCTTGTACAATCTCTATTTCGTCGTGACTTATTACCGGCGATCACGAACCCTACCATACAAAATCCGATGACTCTTCGCCGACGACGGTGCATTTGAGTCAGCTTGCATACCGACGTTCTGGCTCATCCTGTTTGAGTGTTCCTCTCTTCGGAGAACCACGCGAAGAATACCGATCCCACACGTGCTTATCGTCACGGGGGAGGATAAACGAGTTGACTTTCTCGTCACATATCAATAACGTGTGTTACATTGTCTGATACAACTTCCGCAATTCTTTATCGCGAAGAAAATAATCTTACAAGATGAAAGTCAATGTAAAAGCATAGAAAAAATAAATTTATAAAAATTCACTTTAAATGTATTATATCTTATTGCGGATTTATTTAATTTTCATAATAAACTCTTTTCGATCTCATTGTCAATTTATCTCTTTGTTGCCTCTTAAATTATTCAAGATATAAATTTAAGAAAATGAATATAAAACAGATATATTCCGATTAATTTCGATTAATTGCTTTAAATCTATATGATTATAGAAATAGCACAATATCATGATTTCAAATATATTTACGTATTTGATTAAGATTTCTAAAATTCGAGATCTCATTAATAAAGTCGTTGGTAAAAGTGAACTGCGTGATCTGACTTAAGCTGCGATACTTCTTCGAAAAACGAACGGCTTCGTGCAACGAATGGTAATCTCACGTGCATGCGATATAACAAAGGATCAACTTTCTCGTCACGTATCGATAATACTTTGTCAAATCGTATGTCAGTACTTCCTCTTCCTCCTTCGGCATCGTATAAGTACTTGCAGCATAATATATTCACCTATTTGCTATACACATAACGCATGCTGTATCGATATAGAATTTTTCTTGACTTCCATATTGATATATCGTTCATTATATATGTAACAGATATGTAGATATATATTTGCATCTCGCGAATATACATTGATTATCCCCAAACTATGTTTAAGCAATAAATAAATTATATTCTCTCTCTTAATTAAATAAAAATACGTTACAGTAAATATATATAATATAATAGCCGTACCGTGTATCAAAAGAATAAAGAATACTTAAAAATTTCTAATCTCTCATTTCCTTCTAATTATTTTATTTTTCAATATAATTTTCACATAGAAATATTTTTTTTTTTTTTTTTTTTTTTTTTTATATGTATATATATATATATATATTCTCTCTTTCTTACTTTACATTCATATGTATTCACATTTCCAATATAGAATAAAGTTTGTAAGCTTTTTCTTATAACACAAATTTACTTGAATCTATTTGAAGGGATTTGAATTAATGGATTATTATTAAGCAAGTATACGTCAACAATGTATACGTCATTTTATTCGCGATATTAATAGATATGTTTCCGAGGAGAGAGGATATATCGCCAAAGGGAAATACATGGAAAAGCGACCTCGAAACTGTCGATCGACCGCTAAGAAAATCTCTCTCTCTCTCTCTCTCTCTCTCTCTCTTTCTCTCTTTCTCATCGTCGGTCACGCAGTTGCACGAAGACACGAACATCGCCGTATAAGCTTTTGCGCAAGAGGCATAATTATAGCCGAAGAGGAAGCGAAGCCGAGTGCGTTAGCACACGTAGGACGAACGTTGAACGATGAACTTGACACTGCACGTGTGAGAGAGAGAGAGAGAGAGGGGAGGAGGGAGAAAGAGAGAGAGGAAGAAGGATAGGAAGGGCATGCGCGAGCGAGAACCGCGGGGAGAAAAGAAAGAGAAAGGAAAAGACTGCAACCTCACGCACGCCTACTCATTTCTATCTCGTCTTTTTCATCCTCGACGAAACGAATGACGTCCATAAGTCTATCGATCCCCTTAGATTACCCTTCTTAATTTCCCTTTTTCAGATCAAGCTAAAAATGCGGATACGTTTAAGTAGACAGTTGCTCTTCTCGACTCTCATCGTTTAAGTAGAAACAGCCACTTTGCGCGGACAATATAAATGCGCTTGCATTGTTCGCAGCGATGATACTGAATAATCTTCTTTATGCTTGTTGATACATACGATTATTCTATAAATATTCTATAATATAAAATAATAATATTCATAATTAGATAATGCTGTGCTACTTAAATATTTAGATTTACAATTGGTATGTCTTTATTACAGCTACATATCCGCTTGACATTTTCTGATAACTGTGTCTTTATTTGAATATATATGGTATATATATTTATGTATATTTTTTATACGTACAAAATTAATTAAAATTAGAATAAAAAGCTGCCAGTTAAAATACGCGGACGCACTAAGTATCAATTACGAGTAAATATAAAAATCCATATATGCAATAAACATTTGTAAAATAGTTCGCGCAATTGTATGTATAACAGCGAAAGCAGTGAAGTAACCGCTAAGTTCATCATTGGTAATGCGCGAATTTAGTATGGTGAATAAGCATGCGTAACTCACTGACACATTAAGATCACGAATCAAGATAGAGACTTGTGCTCGACCCAAGTCATAAAAGATACTTTGCTCCACTCATTTGTTCCACGTTAGTAAGTTGCATGAAGATCCCCTTGTCTCTCATGCATTATATTTTTCCAACACTGCAGTATGTCCATTATATCTTTTTTCATACAGCAAATTTTTAATTACTAATAAAAATTGCGAAGAAAATGCAATTGAATGAATATGAAAGTTATATCAATATCATTTTAAATAATTTAAAAAAAAAAGAAACTAATTTTGAAAATTTATTATTATTTAACTGATATCGTCTGTAGATTAAAAAAAAAAAATTAGTTTGATTCGTTCGATTCCAAATACAGTGAGCTAGGATTACCTACTTCCTTCTTTCTCCGATGCCGTATCGATAGACGATAATACAAAGATTGCCGGTTTTAAATAATAACTATATACTGAAGCCCCCGACACAGACGTAACTCGCCATTCGAGCTGCTCATCCATGGGTTTTTACGTTTTTTAAAGCGAAAATACTCGGCGTTACATAAGTCGGATCGTGGCGAGCGCAGCTTTTGCGGACGCGCGCGAGAGCTTGACTTTTTACTACCGCAAAGATTACCGCAAAACTTTGCCCGTTCATCTCGTTCTCGCGGTAGAAAGTTAATATTCCATACCCTTCTCAGAAAACGGAAATTGCTCGCAAACGGCTTTAACGTAACGCCGGATTATGTAACGCCAACTTCTTAGTGTTATTAGTTGAGATATTCCACGCGTTTATTAAAATAGTAAAGCTTATGATTTTAAATTCTATATCTTTTCTATTACAATATATCTCCATATATGACTCTATGGTATTATAAGTTATTATATGAATATATTCATTCGTTTATAACAAAATTTCGTTTACAAGTGCATTCGCAAATCTTTCTCGCGATAAAAACAGTATATAAAGAAATAAAAGTTACGAGTTTTAGAAAGTAATGCGTTTCAATAAGTATGACGTTAATTAACTCCTGAGAGAAATTTCGAATATGAGTTAATTATAAGATACCGTATCGCGTGCTGCTCTCTGAAGAGCCAACGAGGGCAATTACGTTATATCAGTATTATAGAGGCAAGTGCATGACCTACTGCATATACGCCTTCCGATGTAATTTAATGACAGAATTCTTCATCTTTGCTCATTTTCTTGTACCTTGTATTCTCAACTTTACAATGAACCCAATAAATTAATTAATATATTTAAGCGCCATGCTAGATATTAGATTAATTTCTGCGCCTATGCAGCAGATCTTTTTTTCAATTAAAAATACTAGAATTAAAAAAAAACCATGTACACACATTTTTAACTTTTCAATAAGAAAAATACAATAAATCTTTCAACTCATTTCCCTTAGGATTTTGCTAAAAAATATTCTATAAAATATTTAAATTTAAAATTATCGACGCTACATATTTCTAATAAATGTTTGATCACTTTTACTGGCGTGCATCATATTTTATTTGCATTCTTGATATTCTGTAATAAATAAAATAATTACATAAATCAAAATAAATATCCAAAAATGTAGCATTAAAGGATCGATCGAGAAAAAAAGAGCTTTGATACATCCGAGAAACTACCATGCGGTCACGCATGCACGATCACGTGCATAAAAGAAGGTAAACGTGAATGGGAAAGTGTGACATCGCTGGAAGTGATTAAGAGTCGTTGATCATCAAATAGTGTTCTATCTCGGGCACAGTCGACCGTAAAAGTAAACAGGAAAAGAGTATCAATGCAATTCAATACGACTCGAGGAATGCATAAACGCCTAAGGAAAAGCACGGAAAACGATATGCGTGACCGAGTATTATGACAAATACGTTTCCTTCTCGGCAGCGGGCTATTCTTTTTTTCAGAGAAAGCTGAAAAGCGCGCGCAAGTTATCAAGATCAATATTCTTGCATGAAAATCGCAACGAATGGGATGATGAAAAATTGCACACGTGCATTATGCGTAATTCGATTAGTAAACTAGATTGTATATATGTATAATAAAATTTCTTGATGCGTGTGTTGACATAGATACATAAACGCGTGTGTTATGCCTTTCTTTCATCATTACGGAATTTATAATACATTAAAATGATACATTTCGTAAATTGAACTTTTACGCAAGCAAAATGTGCCAAAATGGCATTTTTATCTAATTTTTTTACTCGTTCACAAATACGATAACAATAAATTAAAATGAAATATTTTATAGATATACGGTATATTATCTCTTGCTACCACATATGCTATTTTCTTCTATCGCTGGCGGATTCCATGGAAGTAAATGTATTCGTAAAAAACAGCATTCTATACTACGAAATGTTTTCATATACACGACGATTGCCTATTTACCGACTAAATATTTCCCCGAGCAAAGAATGCTTCGCGTGATTAACCGTTTAAACAGAATGTAATAAATATTTGCAAAGCGGGACTCTGTCTGCATAATTTAACAAGATATTCATAAAAATGCTCCTTTTGCACAGTTTTTAAAAATGCAAATCATAATTGAATATTGACTCGACGTCAAGATTAAATAACTTTTTCGCCATCCAACCGGGAATAATGATATACGAGAGAGAAAGTATCTCTCTGTAAGATTCGGCAATATTTCGATTGCACATCGCAAAGAAAAAATATTTCCAGGATTATAAAACAAATAATACATTATTGCATAAATATATTTATATGGAAAACCAAAGTATTTAACTATATCACGTTCGAACTGCGTGTTTTAAAATTTCAAGGATATTATATATATATAATAAAATCTGTATACAGATTGCGAAAACGAACGCGGATATAAATTACAATCGATATTTTCCGTTTACGTCATTCACCGTGTTCGTTTTCGATTGATTGATTAGCATACGGCCAATCAATTGCTGACAGTGTCAATGTTCGACGAATGCAATGTCTTACCTTCAGCTGTCTAATCATTATTCGTTATCGTTTCGATCGGTGCAAACAACGGAGAATTCCTCACGACGTGAAACGAAAAAAAGCAAGCCAAGTACGAGCCAAAGTGAAGGGAGAAAGGCAGATGATCTAACGCGGGAAAAAATGGCGCACGTGACCCCTCACCTCTCCGGCGCAATTACATCGGCGTTATATGCCCGATTGCGCGTTAAATTATCTACGTAAGAAAAAGGAGTCGACCTCTTTTACTTTTCACTCTTTCTACATCCACAAAGAAAATTCTACGGTTCACTGATCTCATCTGAAATAATGATTAACGTACGAGCTCTATTTCTCTCTCTCTCTCTCTCTTTCTCTAATGCAGAAACCAAGTTAAAGCAAACCGATTTAAACAATACATGTGCGCGTGTGTATAAATTTGCAATACGATTAATTCTTTCTTAAACGATCAAAAAAAAAAAAAAAAAAATATATATATATATATATATATATATATATATATATATATATATATATTTGCATGTCCAAGAACAACTATATTTTTCATTAACCACAGATATTTTAATCATTGATTCATCTTACTCGCAATTCCGTTTTTCGCATCGTATACATCCGTGCTTGATTCATGCTATAAGAATAAAGGAGTTCGTCGCGCTTCGTCGAGAAACAAACGTCTAATTAAATATCGGCGAACAAAATAGTAGATAGACGCGCGCGCGGAGAGAGAGAGAGAGAGAGAGAGAGAGAGAGAGAGAGAGAGAGAGAGAGAGAGAGAGAGAGAGAGAGAGAGAGAGAGAGAGTCACGTGCTTATAAATAATTATAAGTATAGGAAAGTGAGTATCATCACGTTCAATGCCATTCGGTCGCCGTGTCTTGTAATTGTATTCGCGATATAGAATGCAATTGCGCCGATGACGCCAACACGATGAGGATACGACCTTCAAGGATATACGCATCGTTCTTTCTTCTATGGCTCGCCCTCCTCCCGGCATCACCCTCCTCCCGGCATCACCCTCCTCCCGGCATCACCCTCGTTTCTCCACCGCGTCTCTATCTCGTTCTCCTAGCGCGGTGTAACAGTAACTCGCTTAAGCGTGTAATTTGTATCCGCTGGGATATAGATGATACGACGATGAGGAGAGCTTTATTTTTGCAATTAAGATGCCGCTGTTTGTGCCACAGTGAGACAGGGAGACAGACAGAGACAGAGAAAGATGGATGAAGAAGCGTTCGCGCTTGTAAATGCGCGCACAGCGAGAAGAAAAGTACCGTAACGCAGCGTCAAGGTTGCGCTTACGATGCGGCTGATCGGATCGTGTTTGCATAATTCTACTTCGTTTGCAGTTAACGCGAAAATAATCGCTCCTAATCTCGTATTATGCTTACGACACGTATTGTTCTTTGTGTATCGCGAGGAACGATGACGGTGCTGTAAATGCGTACGAAAGAAATATACAGTAAGAAAAACCTCACAAAGATAAAAAAAGATTTTTTATATATTTGGCTTAGTTGCTTGATATACGGCTGATTTGAACAAAATCTGATAAGGACACGAATAATAATAAATCTGATAAATATAAAAGGGCGGAAATTAAAAAAAAAAAAAAAAAAAAAACTGCATAATGTTCACATCGGAATGTTTTTCGGCCAATTAAATCTAGCAGATGAGAATACGTTTCGTCATAATTTAGTGGCCATTTATCCACGGAAGAGAGCTGGGATCCCGAAAAAAGGGACGAGGCGATCGATCGCGCATAACGAGTTTAATTAATTTCAACGCTCGCGCTATGTGTATCAGGCGTAGTCGCGGTAGCGGCGTTGATCGGATTACTCCTGGTCGCAATAAAATTTGCATAAATCTTACATTACCGGTCGCATTTACCGCTAATTAAGCTTACAAAGTCGCTAAGTGCTTCGACTAATCCGAGATTTACTCGTTTTTCACACGCGGTTCGCGGTATGTTATACCGGAAGATATAAGCGTGTACGATCAATCTCTCTTTCTCTCTCTCTCTCTTTCGTGTGAGATACGCATTTAATTAATTTAAAAGCTGTCACGTACTGTTGGTAAATCGTTATTATTACAAGTATCCGACAATTGTAATAAAATCTACATAAACTTCGTGCTAATTGCCCTTGCGTTTCATCCAATTAAACGGTCGTAAACATATTCGCAGTTAGAGACTATTCCACCTTTTACTTTTCTCTTCTTATCGAAGCGAGCGTTCTGCGCGGATTCTTAGCCCTTAGAATTTGAAATATATATTTCGAGCTAAGTATTGATCAATTCGGAGAGCTTCATCATAATACGCAACGGTATGCAGGAAATGTTCAACGAGAGATTTTGCTACTTTTATCTCGCTATAAGTCGAGCGAATATAACCAAAGCAAATTCCCTAACCGCAGATTATATAAATGTAGGAAGAAAATTATTATTTTTAAATTATCGAAAAATATTTGTTTTTGAAAGAACATATAAAACAAAGCACATTTCACATAGTAAACGAAACAATTAAAGGAGTGTATATACCATAAATGCTATCTAGAATCCTTTCGCTTAATTTGAGCTTTAGCTTTTCGCCAATGATTATAACGTTAATAGCGGAAACTATTAATACTCTCCGCGCTTTCGTATGAAATATATGAAACATGCCTGTGTTAAAATCGCACCGTTAATTACGAGGCGTAATAAATCCACTCTGGGCGCGATGCTCCCACGTTACGCTGCGAGCGAAGACAGAAATAGGCTGACCGGCGAAACTAGTTTTTACCGTAAATCCGCGATGCAGCAGTCGGAAAAGTTGTCGTTCGATAGCGAAAACAACCAAGTAGGCGACCTTCAGTGACAAAGGGATATTTCGGAATAAGAAACTGGTTTCGACCGCGACATTCCCGCCCTCCCCCCAAAAAAAAATTCGAGCCACACGACCATATTTACGAAATCACGTTTCATTTTTTCATTTTATGTTATATCAAACTTTGTATTGTTTCGCTGTGTTAACGTACGATGAGCTATCTGATGTAGATGATTTCTGCTCTCTCCGAAATCCGTTAAAATAAATTTTCAAAAACTGTTAAAAATTGTTAAGAATGTCTGCATGTTAAGTCGATAAAAATTCAATAATTTTTCTACTAATTTCTCTAATAAATTCACATTAATTCGTAAAATTAATTATATTTTTAAATTGATAATTATATCAAATATTTTCATTTTTAAGTGAAAAATAAAAAATTATTAATTTATTAACAAAAATTGCAATAAAATTTATAAGATACGTTTATCAATTTTTTAGAATTTTCATAAAGTTAGATTTATTTATCTCATTAGTAAATAACGAACTATACAATTCGCACCGTCTAAATTTTTAACAAAGATTGTGTAGAAAGTAACGCGAGTAACGCGATAAATTGCAGATTAAATCCGCAGATATACGTATACGTAATCCTGTCACCATCGCGTTAGTTCGCGAAGAGATCCGCGTTCGATACGCACTCGTCCCATCCCATAACCGTAGCAAAGAACGGCGAACGCATATAGACGCGCGGATATGTGGTTGCCAGATGGTAAAAAGGTAGAAGGCAATCACGACCAAGCCCGAATACAGGCGAGTAAGGTCAGGGTGCGAATGCAGCTGAGAACGAGGAATGCCATTACGCACGTTTCGAAGTCGTCGTCGCGGTCGGACCGCCCCTTTCTCGCCTACCTTCCCCTCCTGTATGTCCTCCCGCGCCAAGTATGCACCGAGGAACGTGCGCGAAAAGATCGTCCATGTGTGTACACGTTCGATCATCGCAAAAAATTGGAACCTTTCTGCCATTCATCGGCGACTTTGGAAAAGACGTTACATCGTCGTTTTTGTAAATTCTCGTAAAAATTATATACAAAGTATTTATATATAATAAATAATACCCATAAAAAAATTTTAATAAATATTAAAATAATATACAAAATTTACATTTTATATTATATATAAATATATAATTTTATTACTTAATAAGATTTAGAAGAATTATACGCGGAATATTTATACGGAAATGTTAGATCTTCTGTAAAAAAAAAAAAAAAAAAAATGTTACTTAAACAGAAAAACAATCGAAACAAAATTGGACAGAGACAGTCCAGATACAGCGCGAATTTGTAAGTATAATATATAAATATATTTTATTTTCCATTTATATGTATTACGTACAACACGTTTCAAAAGTATTCCGGAAGATCGACCGTACACATTATGCATTGTCGCGAACAGATATAGAGATACTCGTGCGCGTTTGCGATATCGATATCCGAAGTCATTGTAATTATACCGCTTTCAACGAGTCTCGAGCGATCTCCGTTTTAACTTCAACGCAACGATCGCCGTTAATCGATCATCGAGTATTTGACGATCGACGAATATAGCGAAGCGACTGGTCCCGCCACCGTGTTACGTATGTCCGGGGGGGAGGGGGGGGGGGGGTTCATCGCATTAAAAGCAGCCGAGAGTCCAATGCGCTTGGATATCGCGTGCGAGTTTCGACCGAAGAGCGCAACGGGCCCGAGCTTGCGCTCGCTCGCGCGTTGTGCATCACAATGCGATGCAGGCAGCATAAAACAAGCTGCCATACATGGGGCGACCGTCAGCCAACTCCGGGTTATAGCAGGACCGGCCTGCTCTCGGCTTCAAACACTGGAGAAAGACGGAACGAGAACACGGGGCGAGGCGAGGAGGCAGGAGAAACGGAAAGGGACGTCAAGACAACGATCGCAAGAGTGGGAGAGAGAAAGACAGGGAGGGGAGGGGAGGGGGGAGGGGAGAGTAGTTGTACAGCGTGTTATCCGCGCGCGTGTGCGCATGAGACTGTGCGCGTTGTTCATGTAGAGCCAGGGCCCTCTCCTCCTCGCGAGATAAGTTTCAACCCTCTCGCTCCTTACGGGCAGAGTCGCGCATGAAAAGATCTCGCGTCAAAGGTCTCTCGACACTTTCCTCCGTTAAAAATGCATCTCCTCGTAAAATACGAAAACGCCTCTACATATGACGTTGAGCGACCTATGAGATGAAACAGCACAGGATGTTGCCGATATTCTAATATATCTAGCTTTAAGTGAACAGCTTTCTCTCAATTTTAATCATTAAAGGAGAGAATGGTTCTCGAAAAAAAATTATAAATCGTTCGTATTAAACTCTTAAGCACATAAAGAAAAAATTCTAAAAATTACCCTTGACAACACAACAATATTTGAAAGATCTTCTATCCATTGAGAAGTTTACTTTATTGGAATTTCCGCAATTTTCCGATTTAATTTTGATTTAATTAAATATACGTGTACGTGAGATAATTTGTAACAAAAAAAAGCATGACAATCTGAAACGAGATTGTTGATCACCGACGCGTAACTCGAGCGAAACTCTGATCACATGCGCGTTGCATTCTAATCAATAATTAGTGCGATTAATTAAACTGGAATTAAATACATATTAACAAAGTAGAGTATTGCGAGAGACACGCCTGTATGCTCGATTGTTAACCGTCAATTAAGATCAATTAGAACGTGAGCGAACATATCCTGTCGCAAAATCGCCGTTTTATTCGCTTAAAAAATTGATTTCTCTTGTAAGCCGATTATAATCTCAAGGTACTCTTAAAAATTTCGAGAAAGGAAGAGAGAGAAAGAGAGAGAAAAGGAAAGAGAAAAAGAGAACGTTTAACAGCCTATACCGTAAATCTTACGCAGTTGTCCCGTTACGGTCCTCTATCGTTCATTAAATCGCAATTAATTAAATACGAAAATTATTCATCTCTCGGCCGTGTTCGGCCCGCGTGTAAAACGCACCGCACGGAGGTATACGCAAACATATCTACACGTTGCCATTCACATGACAACGAGCGCGGCCGCGAAAGAGAAGGTGCCGATGATTAATTCAAGGCGCAACGTTCTCCATAACGTCGTCTCGCGTACGTCGTGTAACTCTAACACACAGCGATGGAGATCGAATTCCTACCTAATCTTGTAAAGCGGCGGCGGCTTACACGCCGTTATACATATCGCCGAAGGTGTTAAAGGCGCACGCCACACCAACACAGCGAGACGTCAAATTGGACAGATTAGACAGTTACATACATTCTTCTGTCTCTCCCTCTCTCGCATTCGCTCGTAATTATATATTTTTTCATAGAAATCTTGGAAAAAGACGTTTTCTCTTACAGATTGAAAGAGACGTGTATGCATATCTCGATTAAAGCAATTTGTGCTTTTTAAACAAACATCTCATGCTTATTACGATCCATTTAATTAAAAATATCGCTCGATTTTATATTTTTATTTATATTAAAAAAAACTCGCACAATTCGCGCCATTCTTTATCCTTGATCCTCCATACCAGACATGCGTGTTTCATGTAATAATATAAACGATATACTGAGCGAATCGCAAGAACGTTGCCACACAACCTTGACATTTTGCGCGTGCGATGCACGGATGCGTTTATGGAATTTCTGGTTCGCGCCTGTTCGCATTCGATTTTCGTGACGAGATATCCGAGAGGAAAAGGGGCAGCTGCGCATTAACTTATAAATTAATGCGACAACAAGCGTATTATTTCAAGTGTAAACGATGCGTACGATTGATTAACGAGTTACTAATGAACTATCTAACTGAGAAAATATTCAATTACTTATATCGCATATATAGACTTATATCCGGAAAAAGTAATAAATTTAAGCAATACTATTATAGTACCAAATAATAATTTAGATAATATCTTTACATGTGATTTCGTATTCCTTGAAATTTAAATTGCAAAAGTAATATCTTAATGCATAATGCCTTTATAAGCAATGTGCCTTAAGCAATTCAGCGGTTTCTTCGGTGAAGTATCTCGACGCTTTTCGACGAAATCACCGAGTCCCCCTGTAGTATTCATTATATATATGCAATATATCCTTTTCTTATAATTTTCACGTTAACATTGACGGAAACGCAATAAAAACCTCCTCCTAAAAATACATGACATGATATTACGAATGCACAAGAAAGAGCCTCGGCGTTAATGGCGGTAATTAGATAGAAGAGTCCATTTCACATGAGACGAGCATTGAACTTGGTGCAATTATCCCGGTATCGTTCCTTCATTGAAGGTATAAATAGCCGCTTGTTCACTCGTGTGTCAGCGCGGCATCACGGAATTATGCATCGCAGTCACGTTGGGAGAAAACGCTGTCATTATCAGCTACGAATTTCAAACCATAGAAACAACGTGACTCAGGATGCAAATATAGACGGGTATATGGAAAATGCAATACACGTGTGGGACAAGCACATGTCGTTTATACGTCGAAATTATACCTCGGTTCACAGACGACAACAAGTAGTGATAACGATACGAGAGTGTTGCCATTCATTCATATTTATATTCGATATTTTCGATTCTTGACAACTCGCAAGGCAAATGTACGTAATAATCGCGATTTCATATATTTCTAATATAATATAAAAATTAACGATGCACATTGTACATTGTTAATCGCATTCATTTAACTCATTAAACGCTATATGAAAATTTTTGTTAAAATTGAATATCATTTATAAAAGAAAGATTTTTGTATCGATGATTATTGACTGAGATACGAGCGATATATTTAATTTCGTGAAAACTTATTATCGTAATAATACTAGAATACTCGATTTATCCCTTAAGTACCAAGCGGCGCATTCTCGAAACGCCTTCGCAAGAGAGCACAAAGAAACATTTCAAAGGGAGAAGACGCTCATATATCCGCCTCGTAAAAAGCAATCTCTTACGCGAAGCGTAGAGAAATCGCCTCTTCACTTTTCTACATTCTACGTATAAAATGATAAGCCAACGATATATCGTCTATATACGTTGTATTCTCTCGCAGCACACGTCTCCGCGACTTTTTCTACAATCCGCGAGCATGAGAGAGACGGAAGAAAGAAGGAAGAAGATAGACGAAGAGAGAGAAGGACGAACCTCTTCGGTAAAAGGATGATCGGTCGTAGCAGCCTTGAAACCTGTCTCCTCAGGCTCGGCAAGTGCACAATTAAGGGGTCCTCGATTTACACGGCGCCAGGCCCAAGATCAGCGCGAAGAAATGCACATGATACAATCTTTTTATTAATGGACGAAGAGCTGCTTCGGCGAAGGTCGCGCCCGCCAATGTTCTACATCGAACGACGATGATCCCCGAACAGCGTAATAAGCGAAAAAAAAAATGCGTGATGTTTTAGCGATATTAAACCGCCGGATATATAGTAATATAAGGGAAATTTATTCCGAGAGCCTGTGTTGTGTACGAGCGATCTGTCAGATCGCATGCACACAGGCAAGATTATATAATAATTTTAGAGCGCTAAAATTTTGAGAGACAAAGAGAAGAGAAAGCCGCAGAACAATTGATGTAACAATAAAATTCATTCATTCTGCGCGTGTGTACTCGTCTTTTGAAATTATACATCCACATAATTTCGTGTCTTATTGCTCTGCGAACTTTTCGGACTTGCATCCCTCTGCTTCCCCGGCACCGGTAGAAACCTTACGAAATGAGACGTGTATTTTCTGCACGCGCGTCATTGTACTCGAAAAATCTCTTTTCGTATCTCATTTGTATCATATCTTATTGTGGCCCATAGTCCATTGGCCAACGCGTCGGTCACGTCTTAAACGTCGTCCACAGCGGGATGACAAAAGTCGGCCCCCCGATCCAGTTGAGCACATACACGGCCTTATTGTTATTTACGAGCCGCGATATATAAGGTATTAAGTAACGCTACTTTCACTGTCGCCTACACGGTCGTTAAATTCCTGCCGGCTGTAGGTCCGAAAGAGTTCCGATCGCGGAACGACAATGCGTCTCGCGTTTTGCGCGACCGATTATCCGGGTCTAACCGCCGAAATTAATGGCCAACGATCGATTATGAAACTTTACGGGATCGCTGGACAATCGGTTAGGGCGTATCTCTTCCGCGAAATTGAGATATTACGCGTACGACACGCGCATTCACGCACGCGCGTTTACAGCCACCGTACCGCATGTTTTGCACGCGGTTATGAATAACTATGTCTAGCGTGTGGCAAAGAAGTAATAAATCGCGTCGACCGAATAGCGCTCGTAAATATTACCCAACGAGATATCAAATAAGCCTGTACAATTATTAGATGTGAAACTAGAAGATATCGAGTAAGAGCTCGCCACTAAATGGCTAATTCCAAGCTTCCTTTATGTCGGCATCTTTAATAACGGCTAACGTCTGGAAAAAGCACGTAGCGATAAAACCGATCGCGTACGAATGAGGATTGGTATCTACTTCGCTTCCGCCTTCATCAATTTCATATCGATTTTCCATCGAATCTCGCATTTAATTACCTCGCGAATTAAGTTTCAGAGACATATATATATGTGCGTAACAAAATCTTGTTCTACATTTAATCTCCAATTGATTTTATTTTAGAAGAATGTTTATTTACGATTGTAAAATATTTAATTTTTTAACAAAATATTTAATTTTAACAAATTGTAAAAAAAAATGAACTTAATCGTATCCTTACTAAATCATGAGAACTACCGCATATAGTATGATTATCAGAAATTCTGAGAATAGTGCGAGAAGAGGAAAAGCAATGAGAATTCACGCTGCAAACGGCAAGCAGACCGACAATGAGTAACCTTGAATTTAGCAGAGCGGAAACTATGCCTATATGCTCCCTCTCCGCCTCTCTAATTACTTTCTCCGCGGCCTAGTCTAAGATCTGGGCGAATATGGACGCGAAACTATCCGGCGGCCCCGTGAGCATATCGCGTATGACGTAATAGTAACCTACTTCCGCTCGGTGTTCATTCATGTGCTATAAAAGAAGTGGCGAGAGAAAGAGAAAAAAAGAGAAGAGGAGAAATAGAGTCGATATCTTCCTCTTTGATTTCCTCTTTCTTTACGTACCTCCTCTATATCCTCTCTGCCTAAAAATTTGTCTATCTATTTCAGTTGTCGTTCTATCTCCTTTCTGATTCTTCAATAAGGGATCGTGTTCGGATTTCAAATATGTATAGACTAGATTTCAAGTAAGCGATTTACACGCGTATAGAATCCGACGTTGCAGATAACTATGATTTACGATAACAAAAAATTGACGATTGAGAAATACAGATTGAAAAAAAATTGAGCCTATCAAAATCACATACAAAAAAACTGACCGAAACTTCATTTACACGCGTATAGAATCCGACGTTGCAACTATGATATTTTTGCGATAGCAAAAGATTGACAATTGAGAAACTTTGATTGGAAAAAAATTGAGCCTTTTATTAAATTCACACAAAGAAAAAACTAAGTAAAACTTCAGACAAAACGTCTGCAGCTTTTTTATAGACACACCGTCTAATTTTCAGATAGAATGCTGTCTGTGAATTTTCAGATACATTTTTCTGAACTTTTAAAAAAACGATTCCGACGATTAAGACAGATTGTCTGAAATTTCTACCCATATTAAGTTAGCCCCCCCACCAACGCCAAATTAAATCAAATACATCAAATAATTTAGTGCTAATTATGTGCTAATTAGTTGCCGTAGTCCGAATTTTGTTGCTCAAATCGTTTAGCAGGAATTTACATTCAAAGTGGGGGGTGCTAGCTTGACATTAAGCCAGCCCCCCCCCCCATAATGAAAAAAATATATATAAAGCTCGAATCAAAAAATAAAATACACTAGAATTTGTTACTATTTTGTTGCTCTAAAATAACATAAAAATATTTTTAAAAAAGTATATTATTTAATTAATACCACTATATACTCAGTCTCGCCGCGCCCTACCATTCACTTGCGCGAAGTAAAAGTAAATAAAAAAATGTATCGCTCGCATGTATTTGGTACTAAAATAATCTGTGGACAATATACTGTCGAAATATATGAGAAACTGAATTTGTTGCTCGTCTTAAAGTATTAAAAATCGATACTTTGTCGCCGCGGACCCTATACGACGCGCTATTATATTATATAAACTAACTAAAAGAATTTGTTGCTCGCATGTTTTTGGTATTAAAATAATCTGTGGACAATATACTATCGAAATATATAAGAAACTGAATTTGTTGCTCCTCTTGCTTTTTTAAGAATGACGCGTTAAAGATATATGTTAAGATTACAGAGTGATCAGAGTTAAATAAAATGTAATCGTATTAATGATGATTTCGAATGCTAATAAAATAGTAAAATTAATGCGCTCAACGATTATAATTATGAAATCATTAATAATCATCAATGATGAATAATAGAAATAATCAAGGCAAAGATAATATGGTCAGTTTTAATTCTAAATATTTATATGATTATCAGATTATAAATAATTAATCAAAAAACAACTCGATTTTTCAATATCATCGTTTCCATAAATTAAAAAATAAATTGACATGCATATTGTTAATTTCGTTAATGCACATGTTTGATAATTTTCATTCTCTAAAAATGACGCGTTAAGGATGTTAAGATTACAGAGTGATCAGAGTTAAATAAAATGTAATCGTATTAATGATCGAGTTCGAATGCTAATAAAATAGTAAAATTAATGCGCTCAACGATTATAATTATGAAATCATCAGTAATCATTAATGACGAATAACAGAAATAATCAAGGCAAAAATAATATGGTCAGTTTTAATTCTAAATATTTATATGATTAATTTTGTTAATGCACATGTTTGATAATTTTCATTCTCTAAAAATGACGCGTTAAGGATGTTAAGATTACAGAGTGATCAGAGTTAAATAAAATGTAATCGTATTAATGATCGAGTTCGAATGCTAATAAAATAGTAAAATTAATGCGCTCAACGATTATAATTATGAAATCATCAGTAATCATCAATGACGAATAATAGAAATAATCAAGGCAAAGATAATATGGTCAGTTATAATTCTAAATATTTATACATGAGCTATAAATCATTAATAAAAAAAAACCCCCCGATTTTTCAATACTATTGTTTCCATAAACTAAAAATTATATTGACAATTTTAAATGTTTAATAATAAATTCTACTGACCGACCGATGCACCGCCCTTGCATGTCTCACTTCTTTCTGCATCTGGTCATCGCGAGATCCCTTCCGTTTCCGGTTGCTCCCTTCGCTTCAAATTGAAACGAGACAGTCTATCAATTTGTCCACTCGTGCATAATCACTATTCTCATAATCACTATTTCACTCGTAGTCCAAAATCCGCCATATGCAATGACGCGGTAAAATTATTTCCATGCCGATTATAAACATGAAAGAACATATAATCGCGTATTAATAAATGGACGGAGACGATTTTCCGTGATTCTAATCGACATTCCCGATACTCACGACATCCACTTTATACACAGGATAAACTTGTGATGGATAAAAAAAGGCGAGAAATACGGAAAGAATATTTCAATCTCGCACGCTAATGCAATACGACGGTTACTGTAACGGTTACGGAAAATTTAGGCAGGTTGAGTAGTAGTAGATGGGGAGGGGGGAACGCGTCGTCGAATATCCGTTCCAGGAAAAGGAGCGAGCGCGTCTCTTCCAAGAAATAAACCGTACGCGAAGAATCCTGCGCGAGATAAATCAAACTAGCTCGAGCGACGCTCTTTTGCGATCTCGATTTATGAAATTGTGAATATAACTCTGAAAAAAGGATTACATTTGAAAACAATATTAAAGAATATTAAAGCAGAAACGTGTCGAACGCGACGCGCTTATATTTTCAACGCAATATTATTATATACGACAGCGAGTAAATTATTTCAGCGCCTAAAAATATGTTCAATAATGTATTCATCGATCGTTGTATCGTATTATAAAGTCGATATATCAAAACTACAAATTACTCTCGATTCGGATATTTCGAATATTCGTTCGGATGCGAAATTCATTTTCGATAGATAAAAGATGCGTGGGAAAAATCTTGTCGTTTGCGAGTATATATATATCGAAAGATACCTTAATCACGATTACACGGGTTAATATATTACACTCGGATAATCGCCAGTTATTCGATACAAGATCCCCCCGACACTCGTTCGTACGCGGATCTCACTTTCGACGGATAAAAAGACGCGAGAAACACGGAGCGCGACCGTAATTCGTCTTGAGACTCGCGCTTGTGCGAAGGGACTGACACGATTACGGAAAATTTAGGCTGGACGGGTAGGTGAGGAGAGGGGAGGACCGCGTCGCCGAACGTCTCGGTACAGAAGCGTTCAAAAAAGTTGGATGTAAACATTCAGATATAAACAAAGAAGCGCGGCTCGAGAGAAAGAGAGAGAGAGAGCTTATATTACAAAATCTCGATCAATTTTCATGGCGAAACGATAATACAACGAGAATAATCGTTGAATAGAATGTGTAAGATTCAAGGAGGAATATATCTGAAAAGCAGCTCGCACACCACATATGAACATTCCTAATAAAATATTCTTATTTAAGAGAAAAAAAAAATGTGTTCGGTTAATCGACAGTTAGTCGACTAATTTTACACGTCAGGTTTAATAATATTCATGGTTGTAAAATTGACCAATCACGGTCATTCGATTCTTGATTGGTGATTGGTTAGTTTTAAAACTATGGATGTTACTGAAATCCAATTAAGGGTGACATGTCAACGTTAATCGATGTCTCTGAAATGCCGCGAGAAACCACGAGTACCAACAGCTAAATGAGAAATTTCACAATTGGTGAAGCTTCGCGTCGCGTTTTTCACACGTTTCGTATTTCAATATACTTTAATATTCTTTTAAAATATATGATTCTTCTTCAATTATATGTATAATTTCGCCAGAAAATAATCGCGAGATTGCAAAAGTATCGCTCGAGCTTCGTTATCTTATCCTTGATCGTATCGCGAAGGTTTTTTGGCGCACGATTTTTTTCTCGCAAAAAACTCGCTCGCTCCTGTTCTTGGAAGAGATATGCGACGACATTCCCCTCCCCTCCCCCCACCTATCCGTCCAGCCTAAATTTTCCGTAACGCTCTTCACACAAGCGCGATTATCGAGACGTATTACGATCGCGTTCCGTATCTCTCGCATCTTTTCATCCATCGAAAGTGAATTTTGGGGGTAACTACCTCTCTCATTCTCATTTTTGTCGGGAATGAACGCACGCGGGCCCTTTGCGCTTTACTCATCCGTAGCGAAAACTCGCGTTTGCTCGCGTGATTAAAGAGCTCATCGCGCGAAAAGTTATCGAAATGCCGCGTGGAAAAATTATGATCTCGAATTAATTATTCAATTCTCATTTCATCGTCTAATGAATTTCAGAATCGTAAAATAATTATTGTAGCGTAGAATTGTCGGGGGATCGATCTCGGTATATGTTTACTCAGTAATCCACGGATACTTGAATATCATTGATGCTTTCGGATAATCAGCGAACTCCCGTGCATCAACGATTTCTCTAATTTCGTCTTAGGCCGAGATTCGCACGGTCCTCGGGCGACCCATATTAAGTTAGCCCCCCCCCCACCAACGCCAAATTAAATCAAATACATCAAATAATTTAGTGCTAATTATGTGCTAATTAGTTGCCGTAGTCCGAATTTTGTTGCTCAAACCGTTTAGCAGGAATTTACATTCAAAGTGGGGGGTGCTAGCTTGACATTAAGCCAGCCCCCCCCATAGTGAAAAAAAAGTATCGATTTTTAATACTTTAAGACGAGCAACAAATTCAGTTTCTTATATATTTCGATAGTATATTGTCCACAGATTATTTTAATACCAAAAACATGCGAGCAACAAATTCTTTTAGTTAGTTTATATAATATAATAGCGCGTCGTATAGGGTCCGCGGCGACAAAGTATCGATTTTTAATACTTTAAGACGAGCAACAAATTCAGTTTCTCATATATTTCGACAGTATATTGTCCACAGATTATTTTAGTACCAAATACATGCGAGCGATACATTTTTTTATTTACTTTTACTTCGCGCAAGTGAATGGTAGGGCGCGGCGAGACTGAGTATATAGTGGTATTAATTAAATAATATACTTTTTTTAAAATATTTTTGTTATTTTAGAGCAACAAAATAGCAACAAATTCTAGTGTATTTTATTTTTTGATTCGAGCTTTATATATATTTTTTTCACTATGGGGGGGGCTGGCTTAATGTCAAGCTAGCACCCCCCACTTTGAATGTAAATTCCTGCTAAACGGTTTGAGCAACAAAATTCGGACTACGGCAACTAATTAGCACATAATTAGCACTAAATTATTTGATGTATTTGATTTAATTTGGCGTTGGTGGGGGGGCTAACTTAATATGGGTGAAATTTCTTTCTCCTTCAAATGCCCAGATCTGAAAATTCAAAAATGTGTATTGAATTTTTAGAAAATTTTTCACATACCAGCTTTATTCCTATGAATAATTTAATATATCGTTGGAATGCATCTATATTAAAGAATTGGCATCTGCATATGTAAAATCGGATATTTTCATAAACATGACTCGACTAGGTAAAGAGATACGCGAAATTGCGTACCGTATGCGAGGACAAAGCGCGAAAGCAAGATTGCGCGAAATTGATCGTGAACTCTGTTCGGCTTTCGTCGTACCTTAAGTAATACCAATGATTATGCACATAAGAAGCATTCTCCACGGACAATTTCGAAGCGCAGCCCTACGTAAATTGCGAGAAAGCGACCGCGGTGCGTGCAGCGAAACGCCCGGCGTGAACGCACCCATGCGTGCACGCGGGCATAGTAAAGGTCGATAATACACATATGTAGTCCGTAGCTCGTGCAATCGTAGGTACTTTGAGAAGCGCGCGAAATGCGCGCTGGACCATTCGCGGTGGATCGCGTTTCTGTTTCGCATGTAAGACGAACCTACCTAACGATCGACACTAATGATCTCCAGCAGAGAAGAGGATATTAAACTTAATATCGCGCGGGAGGAACGAGCTCGCTTTCGTTGTCGAGTCACGAGACGATTTCGCGAAAGCTTTTACATGTTGCATCGAGTGGCCGCATCGCCACTAAAATCGAAATTCTGTAGATTGAGAATGAGATACTCTCTTTAAGATTCTCAATCATTAAAATTGCGATCCGTCATTGCAACCATAAGTAAATTATAAAGTAGAAGCGAGTCAAGTGAATCATATGAATTGTTTCTTGTTCAAGAGATTCGTCAAAATAAGTGACTTTTCTCTGTATTCGCTCTCGCGTTTGATTAATACATAGACTAATAATACTATATAGATTAGTAAATTATATTTAAAACTTTTTTGTGAGCTTTTGTTAATAAATAATATGTAATAGATCTTGTCATAAGATTTCTTTTTCGCTGGAAATGTAAAGTAGATTGAGTTATACATTTATTAATACAGAATAGTTTGTTTTGCTATTAAATGCAAGTAGTGACATACGAGAAAACCAATTTCTTTATATTACAATATAATTGCACTGAGAAAACAGGAGAGCTCAAAAATGAAAATTTTTATATAAACATTCGAAATAGTTCTAACAATAAGATAATTCCATTATTTTTTCAATAATAAAAAGATTAGTTACAGATACTTATGCGTATAGAAAAAAATATATATTTAGACGTTTTAAATTATACGCTCGATTAATCTAAGAGTCGACTCTAAATGCTACGAGTCACGCCTAAATACGGATATCCGTCACCGCATTCGCAGAGAGACTTCGCATTTCAGAATATATATTTGGCAAGGGAACAATGGGAAATCACGTGGCGAACGTTAGACACCATATGTTCTATCTCGCCAATCGCTCTCGCAGAATACGATTGACATTTCTTCGGCAAGTAGAGCGTATTGCGGCGTCGCAACGCATCGGCCGCTAATCGCGCTGAGTCACACGCATCGAATCCGCGTGTCGTCGAAGGGACGAAGTCAGGTTGTAGACGACATATCGGAAGTTCGAAAATAAACGAGCCATTTTTGCCGTTTCATTGGAAGTCATTTCGACGCGCGCGCTCGAGCGCGTAACGACGCCGATAACGTCGCGATCTTTACGAATGCGCGAATGTCTTTTTTATCTCGGTGAGGAGTCCCCTCGTCGCTACGTTCGTATTCCCCCCCCCTCCCCCCCCCCCGCAGGAGACGAGACGAGAATCTAATCAGATTTCTTCACTCGCGCTTCTCGGTACGAACGCGTCAGGAAAGATAGATTGGGATAATGACGAACGACACAAGTAAAAGAATTCCGTGTATCGAAGGATACATAAATCAAGAGTCCGTGCTATCGTAAAAAGTCACCGTAAATTTATATAAAGGAAGAAGCTGTAAAATTTTAGACTAGCGCAGAATAAAGAAGCTTTCCTTTCTATCAGTCTGATAGAGAAAGTGTCGAGGCTAATTTATCCATTTTCTTTTTTTCTTAAAAAATTTTTTCGAAATATAAAAAATCGCGCGTATTTTCTCTCCGTTTGTTTAAATCGAAAAAAGGTGCACAATTTCACAGAAAATTATGATAATGAAAAAGGCGTGATTGCGTGAAAGAGGGTGAATAATGTTGGCGATGCTCGAAGAGAGAGCTTTGCTCGTAACGGTATGCTCAGCGAAGCGACTTAACGCACTGCTTCGCAATGTTGCGATGCGCGCTCGTTTACAGCTGTCAATCTCGCTCGCAACAATGTTATTAAATCCATTTAAGTGCGGTGTATAAACGTATGCTCGGCAGACAAGATCCTTCAAGGATCCTTCCACCCGAGTCGGATGCGCGCGATCGAAACATCTTGATTATTGACCGCAGACACGATTCGCGCTTCTCGTGATCCGAGAGACGCATAACACGCGGCGAATAATTAGCGTAATCAAGAGTTCGTTAGTAAAAACCACCATTGCTAGCTAGTTCCCAACATTATCAGCGAATACCTAAATAAGATGCAAAAATTAAAATACACGCTACCGTGCAATTGCCTCGTTATTATTTAATGGCAGATTCACTGACGAGTTCCCGACGAGTTTCCTTAGCAAAAGGCGGATAAAAGACTGATTTAATATTTTGTCACATTTAATATTGCAAATATTGAATATATTATATCGATAATGTTATAAAGTTTATGATAAAATTAATTAAAAGATAAGGGTTTTTGTGTCAACTAGTTACGCTTTCGTTAGAAACTTTTAACATTAAATAATCTTAAAGGATATTTGAACAGACAAACACACACTTTTAGACTTGCCTTCTGCTTGTCAGAGAGATACAGACCATTTCATTCAAATCATTCGATCTACGCGTGAATAAAGAAATCTATCGAACTTACGACACCATACGATATACGTATAACATGTACGTGTATACTATATACATGTACTATCATAAAGAAAAGGAGAGGAAGAAAATATTTAAAAACGAGAAGATCTTTTCGTGGATCATATAACTGCTATGTCGAAAACTTTGATGGATAATGATGGATAATTCGATTGCATGTCCGACGTGTTGAAGCTCGTTCGACAAAGAGCTATTAATTACGCAAGAGACGCGTGTACGTACTGAATTTAAGAGGACATCGTTCGAGTTGGTAAAAAATGTAATAAGAATCAACGACGATACGCTAATTGTACGTGGCACGCATGAATCGTTTTCTCTACATGGACTTTATGTGATAATCGAATAACATAATTATACGCAAAATGCGAAAGTTATCTAATCCATTCATCTCGAACAATTCATCTGCGGCAACCAGCAAAGACGTCCGAAAGGATGACAGTCTTTCGTATATATAGGTTTTACTAAAAAGCGTTGCACACACAAATCATAATACGATACAATAAAACGATATACAATAATTCGAATTGGTGACTGTAAAGTAATCGAACGAAGCAAAAGAAGGTGTTTCGTAACGCGGTTAATTGCAGACGTTGCAAAAAATAGCGATTATTAACTCGCTTTCCTATACGACAATGATTTATGAATCTTGCATAAGGTATAAGGACTATTTTAATACCATATTACCCGAGCTTCGAAAAAAATGATCGCGGCGAGAACCCGATTTTTCGATAATTATTTCATGGATATAACCGATCGTAGATTGACCTTGAATATTATAAGGTACCTAGCGAACGTGTTGATCGTTGAGCTTCCGGCCAAACTGCTTGTGAAAGTGTGTCACATTCGACACAATGTGAGACGCGATTGCGTAAGATGCGTAAATTTCTATAACGGGTATTCGCGTTATTTAAAGAGAACGTTGCAACTCGAATCTTGTCTCCGTATGTTAGCTCGATAGCACTCATTAGTATGCCATATAACGGTATCTTTTTTTCTTTCTTTAAAAAAAAAAAAAAAAAAGGCACAATAATATTTCTTCTAAAAAATAATATTATATTTGTATTACATGAGAGAGAGAGAGAGAGAGAGAGAGAGAGAGAGAAATATCGTATTCTATGTTCCATTTTGTTATATACATACATATGTGTGTATATGTATACATTATATATTTGGATCACATTCTATCGGTACCAATCGATACATTTATCTCTGACATACGAGACTTTTCGAGCAGTTTATCTTCGTCGTAAAACGTCAAGCGTGACAAATGCGATTCGCAGGAGTCCTTTGTTCGTCGCTTTTCCAAGAAGATCGCACGCGGGATCTAAAGGTTCCATCAACCCCGTGTCGCACAGATCAAAAAGATCCATTAGATTATTTCCGATCGGGATCCCATCAACCTTCCCTACGGCTAAAATAGGACCTTCGTCTCTCTCTTACATGTCTTTTTCTGCGCGCGAACAGAAAAGATCCTCACGTTCCCTCCCCATCTTCACCGTTCTTCCTCCCCTTCAGGCATTCACTCATAATCAAGAAATCGTAGCCGCGGCGGATCTATTCGCTTCGATCGAAGCTAATTTGTAGCATAATATAGAAGGAGAAGATCGCTCCTAACCCGCATCCTTCGCGGCAAAAATTGGTTCCTTTAGTTTCTAAGAAGTAAAAGTTCTTCTAGGGCAAACCGGATCGCGTATATATATATATACGTATATATCGTACCACTCTCTGAACCACCAGAGGCTAAATTAGTAGACCATGTATCGCTTTTCAACCGTTCTTTTTTGATATCGTAGACTAGAGGCGTGAACGCCGAAATATTAAAGGTGGAATAATAGCGGGAAATAGAAATTCTGATTGCATTAGAAATATGCCGCTATAGATTTCAACTAGAAATTTGCATATTATTTGGAAAAAAAGATATTCTCGAGATTTCATATATTGTATTTACACTTGTCGAAACAAACCCTCTATTTTGAAAATAGAAAATAATTTGCTAAAAATAGACGCGTACATCTTTATGGTATTAGTTGAAAGAAATATATTTGACGGATCATATTTGACAGTATTAGTGCGGAGAAAAAATAAGAATAAAGGGGATATTTTCTTCGAGGAGCTGTATAATGGTCCGTTAACGTAAATAAATATACTCTACATTATACGCTACTATAGTGTATACGTACGAATTAATTTCACCGTGGAATAATAATAGCCGGTTGCACTTAATAATCATGCGCATACGGATAGCTAAAAGTACGAACATATGCCGCGCGATATTCTCTCTTATGTATTCGTCGTGGGACGTGGGTATTATTCGCGAAGGTCGTCCCACGTAGATTGCACTGTGTCAAACGGATAGAATCGCCCGACAAACGACATGAAAAATGAAATGAGGGCAATGCGAACGAGACGCGCGAGTCTCGTGTTCCTTCGAACCGAGAAAGAATGCATCCATTGTCTTTTCATGGAATCCTCAACCGACGAACTCTGCGACCGCGCGTGCAACATCCGTGAAGGTAAACGTATGCGGCTCTTGTAAATTTAATTAACTTAGTTTTAATTAATTTAGTTCTTCGTAAAATATTTTCATTGCATTCTCGAACCGGAAATAATTGAAGGAACTATAACAGCTGTAAAGAAATTAGCATTCATGTAATATCCGCTAATTTGAAATTTTTCCCAACGATCCAGCCGTCGACGAGAACCGTGTCAAGGTAAATTTTCTTTTCCCAGAAGTGCTTATGTGCGTGGATGTGCCGAGAGGGATGGTTTAAAGGAGGAGGAAGAAGAAGGTCAGATACAGAACGCATATAAAGACGCATACGCGGCCGCGTGTAAAGAAAAGGGGGCAACCGCGTACGCATTTAAAATACACGCGGCGTTTCTCAGTAACGAAGCGGCGAAAAAATGCTAGGGGGAAGAGGGAAGGGACTGTTTCCCGGGGCATATAACGACCATAATAGGAAGGTAGAGGAGCCTTATCCCCAGAACCGGGTTACGTTTGTCCGTTGTTATGCCGGATGGTTTCAACCACCGCGTCTGGGTGATCCGCGGGATCTGGGTGAGATCGAGCGAGAGTAAGAAAGAGACGGAGAGATCGCGAAGGAATAAGATACATAATGAGAGAGGCGACAAGACGAAGAGAAAGAGAGATAGAGGCGAACAGAACTCGGCGCTCTGCTTCTTCGTTCCGAGCGCCAACTCTCGAAGGAGGTAAGAAAAGAGGCGAGTAATACAAAACGTACATCGGGACTACCAGTGCATCGAGGAAACGGAACAAACTGGGGGAGCTCGTGCGTGTCGAGTGACTTCGAAATGGAAAAGCGAGCACTCGATAACATTCTATCCCGCGCTCAACTAAAACGCAAAAATATAAGATATTTTTACAATATATATATTAGAAAGGCGCGACAATATATATATATATATTCAGAGTTTACTTTTCATTACAATTAAAAAGCAACGCCTTGGATGCAGTGACACTAATAATAAGAGATATCCAAGTACAATCTATTGGCTAGAAAGGATTTCCGCACAAACCGGTGTTTTTCAATTATGTAAATACTTTCGATGAAAATTCAGAGTAACATTTGCATGGAAATTAAATTAGAAACTTAGCTTGGTTTATTCATTAAAAAATTGACTTGATGTTATATAAACTAGATTCAATGTTATATTTTTTTCCTTGAAAATTAAATTTTGCGTTTATCGAGCCAGCGAATATCTGTACCAAATAATATTTTACCTTACTTTTCGCGTATTTCGAGACTCTAATTATATATCGATAGACACAATTATGTTAATATATACATATATGATTATAGAGATTATAAAGGAGATTAAATATATGATCCCAGACTCGCGACATCTATTTATTTAAATTTCGCAAGAATTTTTATTCCCGGTGGAGTTTTAATTTTATTGTAAATAAACATAAAACTATATCGTAGTCGCGCCAGTACCCGCAGATAATCCCCTGAATTTATTACGCGAAGACAGGCCATCGCACCTGCAGCTGACACTTATGGTCACGCGGATACGCTCTTTCTCTTTCGCGCACGCGGCAGGTGCGCTCTTCAGAGTAATATCTAATCCGCGTTAACGACGACCGAGTTTCGCACGGTTAAAATCTTAAGCGGCTCTACCGACCTGCTTATTAAATCTCACATCCTGCGTAACGATTTCTCTCGTTGCAGCAGAAACATCTACATCACGCTCTCGTGCGAGGTGCGAAAACGCACGACACTCATTTCTAATGAATTATTACATCGATCATCCACATAGATATATATTAGCGTAAATAAAATAAGAGTAGAATAGAAATGATTTTAGAATTTATTCAAAATATCATTGTCATTGTGTATCGCATGTTTGCAAAGAACTAAAATTATTTCTTTAAGTTTTTCTCTAATTTTGGAAATAATCGTCATTGTTTAATGGACTAAATATATATTTTAACAGTTATTATTTATCATTAAATTATTTTTCAATAATCAATTTTTTATGATTAAAACATAATTGTAAATTCACGAAATAATTTTGAGTCCTCGTAGTAAATCGAAGATTTAAGCGATCGCACATTACCGATAAATGTTGGGCGGACATTATTAACGAGCGTAAGAGAACGCGTTTAAAGGATGGATCAAAAAATGCCTTTATTAAAGGAGGCAAGAAGCGTTTATTAAAGAGGAGCGAATCCACGGATTGACACCGTCGGTTGATGGAAACTGTGAAAGCTGAAAATCTAAAGATACGCGGTGTCATTTATTAAAGAAAATGCTAATTCGGGATCGACCACACGCGGCGGCTAATCACTATCTCGAGTACATCCCGGAATATTAATTAGAAATGTGATTAATAATAAGGGAGGAGTCCCGAGGGCTGGTTAAATGCGGATAAAAGTAACGCCGGGCAACGCGCGACTAGGCGCCACTGTTATCGTAATTATTGTAATTGGTCTTTACGAAGGCCATGAAAACTCTTCTCCTTATTCCCTTCCTCGAGAGCACCGAACCGAAGAGGCGACTCGATCTTCCGGTTCTACGATCGAAAGTAGATGCAGAAGCGACGAGGCAAGGAGGCAAGCAAGCAAATCTCCCGCTTCTCTGCTGTTGTGACTTTGATAGTTAAAGTACGAGAGAGAAAGTTCTTCTTATCGTTAGTATTTTAACAGTATTTCTCCGTTAAATAGGAACCATTAAACGGACTTTTGTAAGCATTTATTGAGGTATGCGCCGCAAATCTAGGTATCAAATCATTGAAAAAAAGATGTCGATGTAAGCGTTATTAAAAAAATTCGCACAAAATATATTCCGATCTAAATAAGTCTTGTGTACCTAAGTTTGAATACTCGACGCGATATTTTAAGCCGATTGTATACATGTACGAAATATTTATATCGTGACGCACACAGTCATAACGCGACCAAAAGCCATGTAATCTCGAGAATCATTTCCAAGAAGGAGGTTCTTACGGTATAAGGGATTTGGGCCGTCCTCAGAAAAATAAGTATAGCTTATAAATATAAATATCTTCATTTATATCAAATTACGATTAAACGCACATCCGAATATAACTGTTCGATGAATATCGGATTTTTAGGATGAAAAAAATTGAATAATAACAATTTTTATTTTATTGTTACATTTCTTTAGAATAGGACTCCAGAATTGCGCGATATACGATACTGATGATATTAATAAATATGCGTTCCGAGAAGTTTCGATAATTTATCAGATCTAACCGTCACGAGGGAAAATCGTATGTTTCGTACTTCTGCTAATTCCAGAGCTAATGATACGCAATACGTGTGATTAGATACGTGCTGTGCGCGTAATTTACGGATTGTATTGTGGGTATATGACCGATTGCGCGATGTAGGAACAACATAGATTTTGCAGGAAAGCGATCGTCGTGTAAGTCGCAATAAGAAGCTGCCCCGCTTCATGAAATCGATATCGATTGATCGGTATTTTTCGGGAAAATGTTTCAAGAGTTCTACCGCCGCATCGCCGATCGAATGTCAGAAAGATGAGAATCGCGGAGATAAATGCCGTTCTATTGTCTTTTCTTTTTTTTAGAGGCAATTTCTTACTGCATTCGTTCCATTATAATAATAAACGCAATAAATGTGAATTATTTCGAAATGTTTCTCCTACATTACAGTTAAAAAATTTTCTTTCATTCTACTTATATGTATAACAAAAAGATTATATATATATATATATATATATATATATATATATATATATTAATATATTTAATATACAATTGTTTATTTTATATTCCATTTTTAAAAGAATTTCTATCGTCCAGAGATATAATGGAGAAGATATCGTAATCTACCGTATCTTTCATCACGTTCCCCGATAATTGTTCGATACGATGAAATTAGGACCGTGCTCGGATAAGCCACGCGCAAACAATAGTGCACTTCCGCGAATTACGTTTTATTCGAGCGCATTCTCGCCGCCGCGGGCTGACGTTGCAGATGAAGTTGAAATGAAAACCGGTCAAGAGAGTATCGTTCGCGAGAGCCTTTGTTTTAATCCTTCGGCTATTTGCAATTTTGTTTTTCTCTGAATTTAATAATTTTCGAGAACAAATAAACATTTTCATATAATGGGTTACTGGTTACTGACAAAACGAAAAAGAGTTTTGTTGATAATCACTAATAATCAGGTTATAGATTGAAATTGCAAAATAGTAGTAAAATATATATATAGAGAGAGAGATTTTTTAGGATCATTGTATTGTATAAATATCCTTTGGCTACTATTATAAAATCCAATGACAAGTTCTTGCACATGACTTGTATATTTAGATATGATTATTTTTCTTTATTAGTAATCACGTTAATCGATAAAAAAACAAGATTTCCTTTTTTAAATTTCTTTTATGATCTAATCGTAAATTATTAATTAATATATATATGTATACACACACATATATATATATATATATGACATTGACAAAAAAAATCTCACATTTTTGAATCGCAACAGTATTCATATAACCATGACCATGATAATATATTCTTGCGCGGGTTTTCTTATAAATCGCAGTTGTTGTATTCAACAATTATACACCATATACGTCGTTTGGGTGAGAGCAAAATCTAATTATAGTAGCTTACATGGTTTTATCTTATCATATAAATTATAATGTACCGACGATGTGTTCAAGGTATCATCGACTCTCCGTGCGGGAGAGCTAGAAAAATGCCTATGCAATTCGGTTCTAATCATAGATGCAAGTTTTGTGTTTTGTGTCCGCTGCCAGCGCGTGTAGAGGGGATACGTACACAAGCGTGAACCGTGTAAGTATCCTCTTTACACGCGCTGACAGCGGGCACAAAACGCAAAACTTGCATCACTGGTTCTAATGCGTGCTCTCGTTATCGGTCTTTTTATCGTTCAAAGCACATTAACCGTATACATTAAAAGCAGCGACAAATGCAAAAGGGACATACACTGTGCGCGCATACGATGCAAGTATTAAGCAAAGTCGTCAAAGTCTCAGATTTATTATCATTATCTTAGTGATAATACCGGTCAATATTTATCTTTAAGCCACAAACTAGTCTTGTATCGGAAAACCTTAATTCTTAAACCTTAAGCTCATTGAAAAGTTATATATATTGTATATATCTTAAGATATATCTATTACAAAACAGGGGAAACAAGTTTTATATATTTGTATAACTTTTGAAATAACCTTCATAAATTATATATATATTAGATATAGAATATAATTACTTTTATTTTTATATATTGATAAGTATAGAATTATAATCATATCAATCAATCATATTAAGTTATTGTATTCTCAATAAAAACACCACAATAAAGACACTAGAAAAGATTCGATTGGCGATAACAAAACGAAAATAAAAATATCGCGGCTTGAGAAGAAGAATATTACAATTAAATAAAATTTCCCCGAGAGTCATAATATAAATAAGAAAATTTATTATATATACAAATTATATAATTTGATTCTTATTTAATTTGCTTTCTCCTTTTTGCGAATAAAACTCAGGTCATGATAAAATATACAATAAAATATTGCTGTTAAATGCGTTTTTTTGTCTCCCAGCTGAAATTTGTAACCTTGTTTCTCGAAGATTAGATCTTGTCGGATTGCCAATATGTAAAATGATCGAGGCGTAATACATTTCCATATTTATTTCGTCTTCGAGAAACTGACCCCAATCCAAATAGGTATCCGATCACTCTCACCGGATACATTAATTTGACAACAGAAATAACACATAAGAAAAAAAATACCGTACGATAACGGAACATTCGAGGATAGCGCGTGAATCGAAGTCATCACGTTCACGAGTAGTCGTGGGAGAAAAGCAAACGCCTCACCGTTGGTCAACAGTCATAATCGACATGCTCGCGTTAATTACATTTCTGACACACGGCCTCGTTAGTATGCTCTCGTTCGCAAGGCGAGGACCACGCGCCCGGCCGGGGGCTCAGGGTGCCGGGGAATCCGCGTACTCTCCCTAACAATGTTTGTTATAGCGGACGTACATCGAGGAATGTGCGCATTATATCATTACGCACTATTACCTATTACATACCTCGTTACACCGTATATATCGTATATTATCCTAGATACGCCGGAGGAAAAAGTGAGGATCTTCTCTTTCTTCATCTCGCTCTCGCATCAAGTCTCTCTCTCTCTCTCTCTCTCGCTCTATGCCACTGATGAGACCCTCGGACCATTACCATGCACGTCCGCGCGGTGCATCTCGCGCGCGCGCGCGCACACGCGTTCCTAACGCCGTACGTGCACATCGTAATACTTGGCGCGGGCTATCTAATTGTATAGTAAATAACCTTCGTAAATTACGCATATAATGCTTAATGCCGCGCGCGCGCGCGTCATACGGCCGCGCTTCGCATTGTGCCGCGCGCCTATCGCGTTATGACATTCAATTGCGACGTGTCAAGCAATCACGACCGCCTTACAGACTCCGACACTTTATGGCGCGCAGTGATATTGCACGTGGAGAAGCGTGGTCACCCGCCGAGAAGGATAAAGGGAGAGAGAAAGAGAGAGAGAGAGAGAGAGAGAGAGAAAAAGCAGAAAGGGAAAGAGCCCCAGAAAGCGAGTGTCTCTCTCTCTCTCGGGGCGACGCGTCGTCTCGATAAATTGAGTTTATTCGCGAATAACTACGAATTAATAAACGTTACCGTCGCGATGGCGACGTCGATAACGCATAATTGTTTTATATTTATATCGCGTGTCGGGACGCGCGCGTCGTGCTTTGACCGGCGACGGATAATTAACGAGAGAGATAAAACCGTCGGAAATTTTTTTTTTTTTCCGTTGTGCGCTAATGGCCGCTCTGTTCCGAGTTCCCCATCCGGTAAAAAGAAAAAAAAAAGATCGTCTTTTTATTTATTTCGTAATTAGCGGTAACGTAAACCTGTACGTTTGATTGATACTTCCGGCGTACGTATAATTTATTTATGAGATTGCAAATATATGAAATGTTAAGATACCGAGGTGAAAGAATTCATCTTGATATAATATAAAAATCATAAATTACGGTACATTTAACTCTTTAATTATTAATTTTGTTCCAAGATATTTACAGAATAAAAATTCAACTCTTAACTAGTAATAAGCACAATTATTAATGGAAAAATTATACATTAAATAATAATAGAGCGATGTTTCTCTTTACGCCGCGTCATTTGCTCTCTCCCTCCACTCTCTTAAAAAATTGTGAATATTATTTTTCAGTAAAATGCAAGTTTCGCGAGATAGGGATTCGCCACGCGACGTATTCATTTACCTTGAAGCCGACCTCCATGGTGAGCAGAGAAGACAATGTCTGGCCGGCCGGCCTGTACTTTCTCTATAACCGGATAATCGCGGAACAATGTTATAACGGGCTTTATATCGCGTGCGATTGCGTAATCTCGTACGAAACCTTCCCGGTAACATTGACTTTTTCAAGTTTAATTGATGCTCGTGCTCCGATTACTAATTACCGCTACCGCGGTGAACGTGACACACATTTGATTTTGCAATTAGTCTCGATGCGGCTCAATTGCACATTGTAGTCAAGCGTCAAGTTTGCGTATTCAAAAGTACGTTGCCCGCACGTCGAGAGTAAAAAATATTTATCCTTTTTTTTTCGCACCCTTTATATTCCCGGATAGCTTAATAAATGTCCATTAAATGTAGAACAATACGCGCACGCAAAACTCAGTAATTGAAAACTTTAATAAAAATTATACGGGATATATATATTTTTTTTAGAATATATAATAGAACGTACGCTGAGAGAAAAAAAAAAAAAAATTGTTAACTCGACTAAATCCGTTCAACTAATTATCATTTTTTTAATTGAAGTATTTACATATTTAAGTCGAATAATACGACATATTAAATGTAACATGACATATGTTTGACTTAAATACTTAAATATTTTAATTAAAAAAATAGTAATTAGTTGAACGGATTTAATTAAGTTAATAATTTTTTTTTCAGTGTACGTATGTATACATGCATGCATTATATATATATATTATAGATTATTATTATGTATATATTATATAATGTAAAAAAATCTATATAATCTTTTTTATTTCACATAGAAAACATATTAATTTATTAATTATACAACCGCATTAAAATATTTTAATAAAGAATTATTTTATAGATATACAATTGATACATTAATATATTCTTTTTATATATAAAATATATTAAACTAGAAAAATATATTAAATTAGAAAAATATTTACAAAGTAAATAATTATAGGCTGTCGGCTTCTTACTTTACGAACGCCAGATCAATGTTTATTTTATACTAAAGGAATATATGTATGTGCATAAATAAAAATTAGATTTTATAAAATTTTATAATAATAAATTTTATAATAAATTCTAATATATATCTAAAAAATAGTATAATTTATTTTATATATATTGAAACATATTCTATACATATACATTGAAGCTATTGTACGTATATATTAAAGTATACTCTATTTTTAATAAAAAATTATTTTATGTGATTCTACCGTAATAAGTACATTCTTCAAATTTAAGTAGCTCTAGCAAATATTTTGCTTTAATTTTTTATGTTCCCTTTCATTCTACGATTATAGGAAGTCGGTTCGAAATATAAGCGAATATAAACGATCGTATGCAAAAATGAGTTACTTCGTAAAAATATCAATTATAAATTATACGTATAGAGAGTTGGATTTAGAATATAAACTTTTTCATTGTAAACATTATTTCATCGCACGTAAACATCGTTGTTACGCATCAAAATAAATATAATAATTAAAAAAAAAAAGAGAGAGAGAAATACACAACAGCCTACGTGACTTCGAACGCGCAGGTTTACCACCATTACACCGCCATATATATATATATATATCGATACGCGAACCTGGCGTCGCGATTATGATAAACGACCGCGCGCAAAAAAAAAACACAAAAAATCTCACACACACGCTTATACATATATTATATATTACGCGCATTATGCGAAAAATTATATAGTATTACAGATCGTACGCAAAAAGCTACGCACTTACTTGGTGATGCTGAACTATCCGATGTCGGTGTCGGTGGTTGTGGACGGTCGTCGCGAGGCACGGACGCTTGTATAAAGGCTAATTTTTGCTCTTTCCCCACTGGTAACAACTCCACACTGTGGCACTCTTTCTCTGTATGTGTACGTGTATCTCGCGAGTATCGGTGAAGAGAAGACCGGGAGATCGGGGATACACCCGATCTCGAAACGGATCGCGCGCGACGAAACGAGTACGACGATATCGACGGGGCGAGAGGAAGCGAATAGCGAAAAAGAATAGAGAAAGAGGGACAGACGAGGGAGAGGCGCGTATAAAATAGGAAGAGAAAAGGAGAGTGACGGACGCGATGGACTGAGTGGTCCTGCTCTAACACAGATCACTGACCAACTACTTCACTTCGAGACTGACGCGATACTGACTCGAGGGCGGCTCGGGGGAGCGCGACACAACCGGCTTCGCGACGTTCGGCCGTTTCCGTCGCCGTTCGGGGACGCTCGGCTCCGCTCGCCTCTCCGTCTGCGCGAACGAAATATACGCAAAGGTATATTAATATTACATGTATATACAGCGCACGCGTATGTTTGTACGTGCGGATCCGCTGTGTATGAATGTATACGTATTACCGTAACACATAGACAAGATAACGTGCGTGTACAAAGGGGTACGCCTACGCAATTTGGGTCCCTGACGATAATGAAGAATTCGTCTATATCTTACGTCAACACGTAACAGTACATAATATCGCGGAGATATTTTTCATACAAAACTTTCATCTACGAGTATTAGAAAATCGATTATATCTATTTATTTGAGCAATTTGTGTATACTCGGTTTTTCTTTAGTGAAGAAATTTTTGGGATCCTGTTTTTCTTGTATATATATTCTTTTAATTGTATATATAATTGAGAAAAACATAGAAACATGAAATTTTTCTTTTTAGAATAAAGTTTCAAATAAAATAGAATTTTATTTATAAATAAAATTATATATATAATTTATAAATAAAATATATATAATTATATATATATATATATAATTTATAAATTATATATATAATTTTATTTATAAATAAAATTATATTTTATTTGAAACTTTATTCTAAAAAGAAAAATTTCATGTTTTTATGTTTTTCTCAATTATATATACAATTAAAAGAATATATATACAAGAAAAACAGGATATATATACAAGAAAAACGGAATATATATATATGTATAGATATTTATATACAATATATAATTTTATTCATAAAGAAAAAAATATTTTCAAGAAACGCGATTTTAAACGTTGTTTATTATACTAAATTTTATAAGAGAGTGCTTTGAATAATTTATATTTAGTACAATTTGCGCTATATAATTTATATATCGTACGCAAAACATGAGATTAATGATTGCGACACGCGAGATTTATGAATTTGATAATGATAAATTTGCGAGCGAGCGCGTTATATCGCGAGCATTACGGAATTATACAGCATTACAAGCTGTTTCGACGTTAAGTACGATATTCAAGGATATAATAGAATGCGGAGGGAACATAGAAACCTAAGTTAATGTTCATAAAACCGCTACAATAAGAATTGAACGCTTACGACCAAAATATGTATAAATAGATATGTATAAAGTGTGATCTGTATCCCTAGAATTTCATATCCTCCTATTCTAAAGATCTCGTGTTTGGTTAGCTATTATTTAATAATTTTACAAATTCTCATTATTCAGATTATTTCACAACAAGAGCAAATAATGTCAAAGTATCTCGAAAGACAAACGATCTTAACTGACTTTTTGACGGAGCATACATTACCTGACAAAATAATTGATTAATACAAAGTCAAGAGAATTATTTCGTATTAAAATGTATATGAGGAAAAATTATTTTGTTTGTTCTTGAGGTATGATAATCTTTCGCGATGATAGCAAAATTGTTATTCCGTACTCCGATCGATCAACGACAAAACCGATTGTTGACGATAGATGTAGAAATCTAGAGAAGCACGTGATTACCGTTTACAGTTCACGCGAAACGGAATGTCTCGGTGTAGAATCCAGGCCGAGCCGAGCGTTTTCTACCGCGTTGATCCGCGCGGTCGTGAGATAATTATGGAAATGAATTTCGATCGTTATGGAGGCGTAGAGATCTCGGCTCTTCCGTGACATGACCCGGCCTCGACAACGATGATCCCGCCCAACACCATAATTTTCCCCACAATTTTCGTGCCTGCGTGTAAACATCCAACGGTACGTTACTACGAAGCACGGTGTAACATATATACGGCATCGCTATAATCTCGGAGGCAAAGTAATACTCTCTTTTACATCCATATTCGTGGATGTACAGAAACCAAATCTGCGCGACCTCAACAAAAAGACGATCTTGTAAAGCGTTTTCGCAAATTCTTTCATTTGTACTTATATATATATATATATATATATATATATTTTTAATCTAAATGTTAGTTGATAAATTTTTCCTTGAACTTTCCAAAGACCTCTTTCTACAGTATCGCGATTAATAATAGTATAAGCTGTTGTAACGATCTCAGATTCAAAGTTTGAAGAAACTATTCTAGCGATTTCGCCGTGATGTACGCCGTGAATGGGACGAGTTATCAGTCAAATACTAACGTCGGTACACGGGATTCTTAACATTCGACTGCCCCTTAAATTATTCTCGCGGCGATGCTATTCAGAGATATGAAAGGATCGCGATGAGCGCGAGGTGACGGAAACCGGAGAGACGTTTGTATAGGCGACGTCTCTCGCGGCGGTAGCGTTTTTACAGGAAGAAAGGAAAAGAAAGAGTAACGCGCGCGGGAGAGAGGATAAAGGGGTACGACGACGTGCGTGTGAGAAATTGGACAAGGACACGAGTGGGAGGGAGGACCACCGATTCTAAGCGCGCATTAACCCCGCTTGTAGCGACCATGCACGGCTCGCATTTAACGGTGCGTGCCCGGCACGGTCACGATTCATGCATAATTTATCTGAAAGCACGTGAAAAATAGTTTTTTGACCCCAGGGGGGACCATAGGCCGGGCGTTTGTCCGCCACGCACTCTGCGTCTGCTGCCGCTACTGTCCATATAGAAAGTGGCTGTGCCCTCGCTTGCGTTATGTACGAGGGTGCGCTAAACTGGTCCAGCAGAATTGCAGTCCAATTGGCTAAGGCTGCTGTTAAGACCATTGTTAATGGCATTGCCGATGTGTTAATGGCATTGCCGAGTACGGTCGAGGACGATTTTACACGTGTGTAAATGCCAATCCTTAAAATGCTCTGTTAAAATATATTAGCAAGAACGTGTTAATATTTGGAGACCATCAATTATAACGATTGTCAATCGTTATAAAATTTCGATCATGAAAGATTTAATAGAGAGTTTAAAATAGGCTCCGTCCTCTTCAGCGATTCGTCATCATTCGTGAGAAAACTCATGATTGATAATGTCGAGAAAACGAAACGCGCGTTTTGCTGTATCAAAATAATTTTCGGCAATTTAATTTTTTTTTATCTCACAAAAATATTACGCGATTTTTGAAATTTAGTCATATATATAAGCGCTGTTTTGAGCGCGTTTACAAGGTGTATCGTCACGGTTTTAAACGGTTCCGCGTAACTTGGCAGCATCCTCGATAGGATCTTCTCAAGCCGTATTATCACCTGCCATAGGAACTTAGTACCGCTCGCTTCAATGGCTTCTTAACGTTATACAACGCTATGCAGAAACCTGTTTGTCATGTATCTCGCTCTCGAGATACATTTTAAAGCATTCTGTCGCTCACGTGCAATGTCTGGCACCCAAAGGAAACCATGTTTCTTGCTCTCTTTCGATTACGTTTCGCGTCGACAATGAGGCTTCCTATCCCATCGTATAAAATATATACAGGGTCTATCTTGAAATCATCGCGAGAGATCTGCGGCCTGATGCGTGGCAACAAGCGTATCGCCGTGTATCATCTACTTCTTTAATTAGCGATATTAAAGCGTGCGACGACAAAACGTTTCTTGAATATTCATTTATGGTCCAACAATTATACTATTTCTTTCATTTCGCTGTCTCTATAAAAAGAACTGCTATCTTTCCGAACCATTAATTAAAATATCATATAACTTGATTAAAAGATTAATATGTAAAAGCGTGCTTCAAAATTTTTACTGAGACGAGAAATATAGAGATTTTGAAATATATGGTTTATAATTTTATTGATTAAAGTATTATGCCTTACCTTAAAATTTTCATATTTTAAGCACATTACTAATCAAGAGAGAGAGAGAGAGAGAGAGAGAGAGAGAGAGAAAAGAAAAAGAGGAAAACTTTTATACTTCTCGCCAATAATATATACAATAATAATTAATACAAATATGCGTAAGTGCTTTAGCTTACAATTAGTAGCATTTCTAGCAGGCATTGACACTACCATATACTCGTTGCCACTGACATTCTCCATGCTCGTGCATAGCCGGTATATCCAGTCCCGCATAATTTTAACCGCAAGATATACGGAGTTTACCCCGAGGTTAAAGTACCCGCGCATCCGAGCCATAGACAAAATTATCTGGACAAAATTATTCCGCCGATAGTTTTGGAAAAAGAAGAAGAAGAAGAGGTGAACGTACGACAAACAGCCGGCTCATCGTTTTGCGCGCGCGAATTTACAAAGGATTCATTTTCGTATCGTTAGCCTGTTTTGAATTCCACGATGATTCAAATCGCAACGATATACAATAATAATTAATGGCGTATTTGTATCTGGTATTTATTTATGTAAACTCTTAAGACACACATCGCTTAAGCAAAGTTTGCGAGCATCATTTGTTCATCGGTTAATTCTGCATTGTTATCAATTAATTTACGAATACATTAAATTGATATATGATCAGAGTTTCAAGAATTAGCTTTAACAATAACAGAATTAATTAATTAATCATGGAATTGAGAGAAAAAGAAAAAGTTTTATTGATATCGACTGGCGTGTCGTTATTCGCAAAAAAATTTTATCGGATTATCATCGTCCCGTCGATCTTATTCCCTCTCCCCTTCCTCTTCTCCTCTTGTCTATAAGTAGACATCATGTTGTGTGCGTTGCTATTCCTGGCGCGCCTGTTACTATATTAATTATAGGCTTCGACAGAAATCAAGCTCCGGAAGCGAGCGCGTTCCCGTTCTCTCCGCCTTTAATATTCCTTCGAAAGGGCACGATATACATTCGAGTCATCGATTCACGGAAGAACTTTTCGTCATCGTTGTCAAGTGTGAACAATATCGTCAAAAATTACATTTTCTGCGTGATACGAAGACGCACGATATTACGAGGAAGTGAAAGAAGCGGATCCCCTCGCGGAAAGAGAGCATCTTGAAACGACTGAGTGATGTAGCCCGCGTGTCACGTTTGCGCGTATAGCTCGTAATTCCGCTCGCGGAAGACGTACCGCCTCCTCCGTGACGTAAGACCGGTTACATGGACGAGCACGAAAAAGATGAGCGATCGTGTAACGGAGCGTACGATGAGTTTGCGGACGCGCATTTTTCTCGCGACGAGCCGCCGATCTCCGGTAGCCTCGGAAACGAAATGAGAGCACGTACGTGTCGATAATAATTATTTCTTGTTACTTGACCGCAAACGGAGAGGTGATTTACGTACGTTACGCTGTTTCGACGCAGAGAGAGAGAGAGAGAAAGAGAGAGAGAGAGGCGTATTTTTCTTAAAACACGTAACGTCTATTAGTTTTAATTAAAATCGGATGAAATAATAAAAGCCGTTAGAGCTGAATTAGCTATCAGAGATGCAAATTTTTAATTAATCGACCAAAAATTATCAATTTTATAAATTTAATAATTAACCCTTCTGCTTTTTAAAACAAGAGAGCATAACATTAATAATAGTATTAATGATACTAATACTAAATATGAATCAGATTGTCTTCGGGGCGAAAATGCTTGCTTCGTTTCCACGATTGCATGTCGATAGTCCAGCGCGTTTTAAAACGAGAGTTGTCGCGTTACACAATGTAACCATCAATATTTTTGCAATTACTCGAGCCATTAATTATCGGGGAGATTAATAGAACGCGTCGATTATATCGAAGACAACGGACGTGCAATGACGGCCAATTGTATGAATGAATCTGTGATGATACCCTGTTCTAACGTAGATACTAGAAACGAATGAAATACCGATCGTTAAAATTAAAAGGCGTTTATTTATTTCAGTTCAAGATACATACGCCGAAATTTCTCGATTAATACACGCGCGGCATTTTTCGCGCATGTACTCTTTGTTACATAAACGATGATATAAAATCGGCCGTTTGCGGGAGTTTTACAGAGATTTATTTAATTAGGTACATTTAAGTGCCTCGTAAAAACTCTCTTTCCTCGACGACGGGTTCGCGACGAATTTTTTTTTTTTCCCAGTTTATACAAGTACAACATGTAGGTATATAACTGTAATCAGGTGTGTCTCTACCGTGGTATGCTCGTAGAAGAAGAAAAGACGAGTTTATCTAGTCGTAGAGAAATTATTCTCAAATTTTCACGACTGCATAAAATTCATGACTCACGCCTATCGTGCTCGCTGTTAAGTAAAATAAACACAATCTCACGTACACACGAGAAGACTTCACGAGTAACTCCAGCGCGATACTCAATGAGCAATGAAAGTTCAATCACAGTTAATTACAGGTGATTTCGAGAGCGAGATGTTTCTTCCTGGGCTTGCAGATCATCCATTGGTAAATGACGGCAATGACGGATTCGCATTACGACCTCGTGGATCTTTAATTATCGTGCGCGATATTAGTTATCGCGAGACATGAATCATTGCTATCAATGAAATAGAACGGGCTCGCGCGCTTAGCGGTTGTTGAAAAATCGTAAAAATGTTAATAACTTCTTGCTATTACTTAACCACGCGCCTTATAAAGGTGGAATTAGTTGCTAATCGAAAGTGTTTGTTAATCATACGCGCGATCCTCAACGTCAAGACTTGAACGTTAGATTAATTAGCTATGATAGGTATGACTTTGCGTAATGTTAGAATGCTATTATCAAGCGTCAAGGAGAACTGAACGATGAAGGATTATTATTTATCGCAGCGACGGTTATTAAATTTTTCATCTATTTAAGTATAATATGCCAGTCATTTTCGGATTAAAAGAGCGGAATAATATATAAATCGTCAAATCAAATAATTATAAATATATCTCATATAAAATTTGTATTCGCATACTTTACACAATTTATTCAATCGAAATCTATCGCGCGAGTGATCAAAGTGACAACATATTTTCAGATATGACATTCTGTGAAATTTAATTTTAACTCATAAATATATTCTTTATCAAAATAGTAATAATGTGTAAATTAAATAATTGTAACATAATAATAATCCCAAAATGAAAGCATGTGCAAATTAATGCTTATTAATAATAGATATAAATTTTCTCTAGATACTATATATTTTTTTATCTATTATAATTGTCATCTCATATATGTAAAATGTGTTTCTTACACATTTTGTCATAAATATAGAATTTTATAAACCATATCATTATTTTCTCTAGAGAATTGTTTTCATTTGCGCGAACAATAAATATTGATGCACTCCTTTCGTTATCACACAAGTAATGAAATCTTAATTGAAGCAAAAAAGGCAACGGCAAAGTAATACGTGTTTTCCGTGGGAAAGGACGGCAAAGAATCTTAACGGACGCGGAATTATACTCGAAGAAGAACGTTGCTAGTAACAATTAAAGCGCGTACGCACGGATGTGATTTATAACCGAATATCGTCGGACTTTATAGATCCTGAGAGTATGTAGTCACCGTGAGATCTCTCGTAGAAAATAAGCCTCGGGCTGTTGACTCGTTCACGCAATTACTTCAATAATAATTGCGCTATAATTGCTCCTAAGAATCTTGTATTGGCTTAATCTGACAGTGACCGGTATATACTTGGGAGATACAGCTACGATAATTAGTTTGGTACTCGTATCACTATCGATTACTTTCTTTCGCGACTATTCCCGTTACTATTATTATTAATCAGAAAAATATTTATTACAAAATATAAACATGATGATAAACCACATTGCTGAGTCATATAGATAAAAAAAGAATAAGTGCTTTTGCTTTTATTTTAAATAATAAGCATCGAAAAAATATGAATAAATATTAATTTGTTTGTTTAACGAATGTGTGTGTCTCTTAACATAAAATTTAGGCATGACTTCTTGCCTCCCCTAGTTTACGGAAACATAAAATAATAAAGATTCACAGACGTGGGTCATAAATACAGATATTGTTTTTCATTGAATTTTATATTAACCATGCGAAAACCAAACGTGAGAGAATATAGTCGCAATATCCGCAAATATAAACTATTACGCTAGCAATCTTACTTGTACGTGGTTATATAGCGATACCTGCGTGTTTTATACGGATAATACGGCAAAAACTTGCGTGTGGTATAGGCAGCAATATTTTCGCACTTGTCACGTCGAAAGATCGTAAAAGCTGAAATTATCTGCGCCTGGCGCGGGCAACCGCAGAACAATGCAACCGCAATGTATTGCTCTTCAGCCAGCCAGGGTTATTTCGTTACAAGTCACAGCTCGTATACTCTCTCCTGCAATTTGAATTCGATTATTTGCAAGGGCGGATTTGCCGGGCCAATGCAATAAATGTGTTAATAAAAGTGTTTTGTCGATTTAATTTTACGAGAAAATAATTTTTTATAATTCAGAATTTGCAAACGCTATAAGTCCTAAATTTTTTCTTAATAATTGAGATGTTATGAGGAAAAACTTTTTTGTAAAAAAACAGATATTTAAAGAGATTTCTTAGAAACATTCGGCGATTGAAAGATTCCGCACCGTTTAAAAATCGATTCGTTTGATATAACAATTATTTAAAACGACTTCATGCGTTTCAATTTTGGAATTAAGTATATTTTCACACAGTCCTATTAGCATATCTTTTAAGAAAAGTATTAATAATTTAACTTTAATAAATTACATAATTATTAATGAATACATTTATGTATTAAGTAATATCTTTAATAAAATTAAAAACATTATAAAATTAATAAAATTAAAAAGTAAATTTGAAAAATATAGAAAGAGAGAAGACAGAACAGAAGATGGGATAAAGACTGTTATATATACGAAACTTGTCATAATAATTCATCGAAGATACTTAAAAAAATTTAAATCAGTCATCTTTTGTGTATCAAAATAAAAATCTAACCTTATTACTGTAAACAAGCAGTCGCTATTATAGTCCTTGATAGAAAAGAAGCACGATAAATTTTTGGTAAACCGGAATAGCTTATTAGAGTAGCTTATTCCATTAGTATATACTTTCGCATGGTAAGTAAAGAATGTTAAATAACAAAATATCCTCAATACATTGTATTGTGCTAATATAAAGTATCTCATATTTAAAAATGTATGTTACGATAACGGTATCTTATTTACTTATTTTCAAACAAATTTGTTTCGACATTCGGGCAAGTAAGCATTTATTCAAACAAAATTATAATAATTGCTCGATATTTCTTTTTAATGCAAAATAAATTTGATTATTCCAATAATAACAGGTTTTATCGATGTATCTATCCATTCTTTGTCCCAATTCTTTTTATTTATTATCAATAAATATGTTTTTAACTTTATCAAGCTATTATACAATATATTACAATATTCTAGCGTACTTTTATAGATTTTGATATAAAAATAGAAATTAATTTATATATATATATATGTCTGTGTGTGTGTGTGTGTGTGTGTGTGGTGTTAAATACACTACATAACGTAGTGTTATAAACTATTGTACTTAACAATCGCAAATCAAGAAAATCGAACAATATGATCATGTATGTATATTTTAGATATAACTGCAAATGGCTGTTCATACATATTACTTAAAGCATCCGTGCCCCTATTGTAAAGAGGTATCGTTCAAATTTGTGATGTAAGTTGTTCGTATAATTTCTGAGAAATTATAATTATATAAAAGCTACGATTAAATAAATAAATTTGTATAAGAATCGACAGAAACATGTAATTATCATATCTGTTTGGCATATTATCTGGTTCACATATTTTCAGACATTATGAAGCTAAATCTCTCATGGAAATGGAATGCGATTTGTGCAAATTGATTCTTCGATTCATAGCATCTTCGAATAAAATGGAAGCTTTTATACAGCTTGAACGTACTATATTGAAACTTTTAGAATGTCGACGAAAAGAATAGAAAAATTACAAAAACACAATGATATGGAAAAATTTCATTTCCAAAAAAATTTAACTCATTTTACAAGTTATATTCAAATATATTGGAATATATTTCAAATATATGTTATGTATATATCTCTCTATTTTATAATGTATATATGTTGACAATATTCAATGTACGCGTACTTTTTAATTTATATGACTAATTCATTCACAGCGTTTTTAAATAAGCAATTATTTTACGTGTACTTACTTTGAGAACCGAAGAAAATATACAAGTTATATATGATTTTCCAATCGTATGCAAGTTCCATTTTTGCTCCACTTTAACGTGAAATATGCTACGACGATTGATTGCGTGCGTGTAGAAATTAATTTTCGATCCCGAATGACGATATTGACGTATAATTGTATAGCTCACGTTGTCGCTCACGCGCGACGCGATTAACTATACGATTCGAAAAGCGATATTGAAATTTTCGAATTATCGAAACGATGGAGCCAATCGTATATAGTGTCTAGATCTGAAAATAAGTGTAAAAAATGCGACTACATAAAGTGTTATTATTTAACATAGAAAATTTAAATTGGAAAAGTTGTAGAGTAAATACTAGAAGTGATTCCAAACAAATTATTATAAATATTGTGATCGGTGTAATTACTTACAGAACGAACGATATATAGGCCTGCACCGATCTCCGATAATCGCGCACCATTGCATATTGGGCTCTATAGAAAAATATATATTTCCTATGTTGGTTACACTGTTGGTTACACTGCGATCATGGAGTCGCTGAAGTCGAGATCCGTTGTATGCCGCGCCATTTCCGGTTTACATCGGTCTTTCACTCTCAGAGCAAGATGGCAGATCAGGTACGTGTGCGATCCTACAGCAGTCAATAAATGAAATTTTTTACGTGTTACGATATTATTTTGCGAAAATGTGTTATATTTTCGCGATAGTTAGCGTTACGCATAAAGTTCACGCAAAAAGCAAGCTCATAGATGAAGATGTGATCGAGAGATTACAGTCGCGAGCATAGCACGTGGTTAGGTTGTACACGCGTGTCATGACATCAAATTCCGATGTCGTGAAAAATATGCATAATTTGTGTAATGATTTCGTTTGCAGAGCGAGCGTGCGTTTCAAAAACAACCCACGATCTTTCTTAATCGTAAGAAAGGTCTGGGCCCGAAGCGTAGGAAGCCCATGAGATATAGTCGCAATGTCGGGCTCGGTTTCAAGACGCCTCGTGAAGTGAGTATAAATTTATCTTTTAATTCACACAGTATTACTTCAATAATTTACTTGCAATGTTTCCATTTCTATTTGTATTATTTGTAGTAATCTTCGCAAAAAGAAATAAATTTGTAAAGATAAAATATTTAAAAAATATATTGATTTATCAAAGTATATATTGAAAATTACTTATAATTAATAATCTAATTAATTACTTATAATTAAAAGTCTAATTTATAGTTTTAATATTATTATCATCAGATTTAATCAAAATATTTAATATGATGATAAACGACGGTCTTCTGAAGATTGATTGAAGATAGATTCTATATTCTCACAATACTGAATAATTGCATATTTTGTTTTTTAATAGGTAAAAAATATACAAAACGTTTCATATATTCTGTTCAATCTTTACAGGCCATTGAAGGAACCTATATCGATAAGAAATGCCCATTTACAGGCAATGTATCGATTAGAGGACGTATCCTCACTGGTGTGGTACAAAAGATGAAAATGCAACGTACTATAGTTATACGCAGGGATTATTTACATTACATTAGGAAGTACAATCGTTTTGAGAAACGTCATCGTAACATGAGCGTTCATCTTAGTCCTTGCTTCAGGTATAATAAAATAATTTAGAGTTTCTCTTTTTTTCCAGAAATATTTAACTTTTACTAAAAGTGTTTTTATATGATGATAGTTTATATCACGATGGTCTCCTGACAAATAATAATACAATTTGAAGAATTATCATGGATCTGACAAAATAATAATAAAAAAAAACATATAACAATTGATCACAATTAATACTTACAAACTTTATAAATTAAATTTCAGAGACGTCGAAATCGGTGATGTAGTCACCATTGGTGAATGCCGACCATTGAGCAAGACAGTAAGATTTAATGTATTGAAGGTTTCAAAAGGAACAGGATCAAAGAAAAGTTTCAAGAAATTTTAAACATCTCTCCTTCCAGTAATGGTTTGTTGTGATCTATTGTGGTTATTAAGTTTATAATATTCTTTCTATTCTTCTTACTGCAAATATAATTAAATTAAAAATTTAAATGATGATAATATACGATGGTCTTCTGAATATATATTGACGAATATATTCTCACACACACTGAATATTTTTGTATTTATTTTTTTCAAATTAAAATTATAAAATGTCTTTTGTGCATTATTGTTGCTTTAATTATTACAGAACATTGCCAGGTGTGAGGATGTGAAGGAAAACTAATAAAACATTACAACAAATGTGTGCAGTTACAAAGATTATGTCATCTCTGTATTGTAATTTATATTCAAAACCTGAAATGAGAGAAATAAAATTTCTATAAAAATGTTCATTTTTTTTGTGATGCAATTTATATCATTTTTTAATATTACTAAATAATTTTTCATGATCTACATATAGCTTTTTATAAATGTTTTTTTATTTATACAAAAAGACTAAATTTTTTTTTCAATAGATATATGTTATGTTAAATTCTTGTCCGTTTATATATTTAAAAAAAAATAAAAAATTGATATATTTATTGAGATTATCAATAAGTAACATGATTATAAATTCCAATTATAAGAATCTCAATAATCAAAATAGTTACTTTTTCTAATAATTATGCTGGAAATTAATAGAATAATGCCACAAACATAGTATAAATATAATCGATTAAAAAAATTATGAATAATCTGAAATAATGATATACTGTCTAGTTTTTAAAAATATATTTAGCAATTATGAACACGTAAGCATTTAATATACAAAAATAATAATTTTCATATATATTTGGCAAATATTATTGTCATTATTATAATAATAGCATTATAATAGTAAATTAAGTTTTAAGGAAAGGCAATTTGTGTTCAAATTAAAATGATACAGAAATGGTATTAACTTAATATAAATAGCAAAATTGATTCTTCGTATAAATATATATAGTAATATATATTTAATATATTATTATGCTATTTTTTAAATTAATTATAATAAGCATCATCAAATAATTTGAGTATTTTTAATCACATTAGAAATATGAAAAATCCATTTCATAGTACTTTAGATTAACAATAGATGATTCAAAATTACAAAGGTATCAGTGAATGCTTTATATATATATATATACAGACTTATATAGATCTTATTTCCTATGTTATTCGCTATCAATAAGTAGGATTTAATCAATTTTATTAAATTAACTATTGTGTCAAAAGTTTATCACAATTATGCTTGATATAGCATAACAAATTAACAATTTTTCTTAAATAAAAAATAATAATTTAGTTATTTCAATAATTTATTTTAGAATCTGTTATCTAAGTATATTGATAGTAATATTTATATCTCTGATATAGATTTATATCTAATATACATGGTTGGTTCAAATATAAAGACTTCATATACAAAATTTTTATAAGAAAAGTCTCGCGTGCGTTTATATCTGAACCATTTTATAAGTTATATCTTCAATAACAAAATCTCACTCAGTATAAAAAATACTATTCTGCGACTATTTTTGTTATGATATAAAATAGAATAAGAGAAAGTATATTTTTAAATATAAAAATATATACAATTATATATACAATTCTAACTGCACTATTAAAATCTTAATGCAGAGATGTTTCTAAATTTATAATGCATATATTAAATTATTATATCTGTATAATAATTAAAACATCGAGTGTTTAGTTCCAAAATTTACAGAAATTATATCTGCATAGAAAATATATATTCTCTTCTATTTTATACTTATTATATCTATACATATTTTTTTATACAAAATATCAATTACTTGTAGTCATATTTGCTTTTGCTGAATATTCAGTTATATAAAGTATATATATAATAGGTCCTGCAAAACTCAACAGTAATGAAAATACAAGAAGTTGCATCCAAGACAATCCCCAATTGTCTCCAGAACATTTAAATATATCTGTTTCACAAGATTCTACTATTTCGGTACTGTCCATATCATTAAGTAATTGATCATGTTCTGTGTGTAGAACTTCAGAGGAATTGGCACTATAAGATGATAAAGGTTCACATACCGAATTTAATATAATAGTATTGATTTCTATGTTTGAAGATTCTGTGGTCGATATAGCGCCAAAGTCTATAAGCTGCTCTTCCTTTTTTGTAGGTAATTTTTCTTGACTTTGCGTAGATGTAATGATAATATTCTTATCTTGATTTTCTGATAATGTCTCAGTTAAAATAGAAAATGGTTGTACAGGAACCTTAATATAAGGCTTTGCATATATCTCATTCTCTTTATCAATTTTATTAATCCGTTTTAGTTCAGATATCTAAAATTATGCAACAGTATAAAAAAATTAACACAAAGTTATGAATATTTTTATGCTATATTTTTATGGACAAAATTTTCTACATACTGTACATCTATATCGAAGAGCCAATGCCTGCAAAGTATCTTCAGGTTTTATTTGTATATTGATCACCTCGATTTTGCGACATGGTGCTGTAGATCGTTTGATAACTTGTAAAGAGATATTCTCCTCATCTGTACTATTTTCGTCATCCGAGTGTAAAAATACATAATATGGAGAACCTTCTCTTCCACGTTGATAGATCAGTTGCCTGAAAATTTAACTTATTATCAATAAATGTTCCATCATATATTACACTTAATTTAACAAATGTTTATATAAAATTGATAAAAAAATAAATACTTCATAAAGACTGTTGAAACTATTGGTTACATTGACGATTGATACAAATTAATTATTATACATATTATAATTCTGTAAATATTATATGTTCGTAATGTTATTACAAAAGAATTAAATTGGTAGAGAAATCCAAAAATTACCTAGCATTTTTTTGTTCGTCGAACATTGAATTCATTAATTTTTGCGGCATAATGTGATGATGCTTAACATAATTTCACCTTCTCGACGATAATGCTTATCCGTATATTGCGTTTGCATACAAATATTTAAAAAATATATTGGAACAATTGGCATTATGACAGGTAGACGGATGTTCGTTGAATCTAACCTAACCTAACCAATACGAAAGTCGTAACCATAGACATAGTATATCTAGACCGAGTGTTGAGCAGTGGGAGCCAAGGTGCACGTAGAAAAGGACATACTCTGTTTCGTGCTCCTTGCGAGCGAGAGAGAATGCAAAAAACACGGAACAGAGTATGTCCTTTTGTACGTGTATCTATCCTCATTCCTTAAATAAAGGCAAACGCTTGGTCTAGTATATTATGTCTATGGTCTTAATATTGGTAACATTTCATGTAAGAATGCATTTTCATATACATAAATATATTAGAAAAATATTTGATGTATCACAGATAAAATATAGTTTTTGACTGTCCTTTAAAGTCTATCGAATTGAATTTTTTTAATATCTCATGTCGATTTTAAAATATGTATATAAATTATATTATAAGTTTTTGCTCATGTAAAAATGCATCTCTCTCAAATTAATGAGTATTATTTTCGAAATTGCAGTGCTCGACTTAAAAGAAAGAATATCAATATGGAAGCAATAAAAGTCAACAAAATATATAAACGGTATTAAGGAGACAAGAATTATGCACATAAAAGTAAGAATATTGAGAAGAAGAGAAAAAGAAAGAAAGAAATAAGTATTACAAATGCTTATATATATATATATATATGTGTGTGTGTGTGTGTGTGTGTGTGTGTGTATTTTAACCGTAAACAACTGTACAAAATAGTTTTTTTATTATATTTGCTATAAAATTTTAGTGCAGATAGTTAAGCCGGATTCACACCTTGGCAGAAAAGCAGAGGCCAATCAGAGAACCCGCGCTAAAAAAGCAGAATGTACTTTTTATTTTCAGCGCAAATTCTGATTGGCTTCTGCTTTTCTACCAAGGTGTGAATTCTCTCTGAAGGGAGAAACCTCTCACGATGGGCTACAAGAATATATACGATAAAAAATATAGTATTCTATTTAAAGAAAATAAATGTGACCTTCATGTGACCATCAAATAATTCTTCAAGGTCAAACCAATGGTATCATCTCACAACCCCCTCGAAACTATACAACTTTTTTGTTCCAAATATTTATTTGTTTGATGCGTATTTTCCGAGAAAAACAGATAGTCCGGGACTTTTCGAACACACTATATATAGCTCTTATAGAGAGTGGCTAATAATATACATATATTAAAGTTATAATAACTATTCCTATATATCAGTTTGATTTCTGATTCTAGAATTTAAATACAATACTAACGCAGAGAATTCAAATATACAATATTAAACTGATTGTTCAGAAATCGGGTAGATAAATATCCGAATAAATGAAAATCATTTGTATATATATTGTCCATTTAAAATGTAAAGTCCACTTTCAATAAAAATAATGTTATGAAATAAATTAATTAAATTTAATTATTTTTAGTTAATTACATTTTGGGCCGTGTTTTTATCATATATATGTATGCGAATGTATGTTTGCATATTTTAAAAGTACAAGCATATAAACTATTGTATATGTATATTGAGTGAAAATTTTTTTTTTTTTTTTTAAATTATATAAGACTATTTTATGTGTATGTCTAATATGTAAATTGCATCACTGTAACATTTTATTTTTAATCACAATGGATATCATATAGAGATGACATATCACACTTGTGACAAAGCGGACATTCGCATGTTACCATGATTTCGTTGTGATTTCATTGTGACATATTCGATTGTCACAGAGCGATATCACTGTGATTTTTTTTGCTATGGGATAATTACCATGAAAACAATTTCCCTCTAAAAAAGAGAGTTTCTTGAATGTTTGTTTGTTTGTTTTAGCCGGTGTTAGCCGTTACATCATTGGGTGCGTTCAGGAGACACAACCGTTGAGTAGCACCCGAACATGATTGGTTCTTACTTCTAGAACCAACAAATCAACGTCGAGTGTTGACAAGACGATGCTCAACAGTTGTGTTTTCTGAACGCGCCCATTATCGCATAGGATTTCGCCGCGCAAAACATGCATGAGGTGCGTTCCAGAAGCACACTTTTAGCGCTGAGCATGCTTTGTCCTTGTTCAACTTTCCATAAATAACAAAGATAGAACACGCTTTCAGCGCGTAAGCCGTAAGCGTGTTTTCGGACGCAGCCATGATCGCGTTAGTCGTGACAACTACGTAATAAATATTGGAGGTTGGAGGTAATTATACGCATATACATTGCCCGTAATTATATTTTACAGAGATACAGAAATATTTACGATCTATATAGAGAGATTAATTTGGCTATTTATTATCTTCAGTAATTGTCATGCATGTCTGAATGTTCATATGTAGGATATTAGCTACGCATTTGTGTACTTGTAATTTTCCTCTTATTTTTTTCTTTACGTATGCCTTTTTGAAATTCTGTATATTATTTGATACATATGAGAAAAATCGACACATGTCGAAATAACATGCGCTCGAAAATGCGTCGCTGAAATATTTGTTTTACACGTTAAGAATTATTTTAATAATTTTTTCATTTATTCTTACGCAATTTTAATATATATAAATCGATATGACAAAGATTTAACAAAAGTTATATGTATAAAATTAACAATAAAGCTTTATAACCTTAATTTATATTATCATGTTTAACATTAGATATAATTGTTTGATATTTATGTTTGTTCCAAATTAACAATTTTATCTTATGTGAATGTAAAATAATGCTACATCATATTTTTAACATTTTAATTGGTTTATTTTGTGTGTGTGAATATATGCAAAAATATATCTTATATAAAGGCCATGTTCCGATATTCACTGCCAGTACTGAAAATCTATAGTTTATGTCACATATACGATAGATTTTCAATACCGGCAGTGAATATCGGAACACGTCCAAAATCTTATTAAATTATGTTTGTTTTGCTTTATACTTTCATTTGTTACTGTGTTTTATATTTATTTTCTTATAATATCTAACAATAAAATATACATTTATTTCAGATTATTGTTAAAGATGGCAGACTCTGAGCATGAGGAAGCAGACATGGACAAATTAGAGCTATCTTCAGATTCTGCAGATATTATAATGACAAAGAAGAGGCCACGAGAAGAAGATTCTGCAGAAGATGAAGCAAACAATTTATCTACTAAAAAGCAACGAAATTTCTTTGATGAACAGATAGAAATATCAAAAGAAGGTAACACCGAGACTATTTCAGATAAAAATGATACAGGTGAATATAATGTAAAAGAAGAAAAGCATACAATATATTCAGAAAGCGAACAAAATGTACAGGAGAAATTTCTGTCTGAATCAAACATGCATAAAGAGGAAAATAAAGAAAAACAAGAGATTAAGCTAATCAAACAGGAAAATGGGAATGAGATTCTTTTAAACAAGGATTGTTCTATCATGGATGAAAATATAGGAAATATAAAAAAGGAGGTAACACCTTAATTGAGATAATTTTATGTAATTTATGTTATTTTATTTATATTTAAAGATTTTTTTACACATCCTAAATATATATTCTCTTATATTTTTGATTATATTTTTTCTTCTAACTTTGAGCTAAATTGTTAATGTTAACATTGAAGTAAAATTAAAAATATGATATTATATATGTATTAAATGGCTTTAACATATAAAAACTGATTATTTTTTTATATTAATTATTGATTACTCTTTTTTTTATACTAAAAAAGGATAATCCACACAAAAAACCTGTTACAAACACAATTGCAATATCTATTTCTAATGATGAGGAAGAAGGAAAAGAAAGTAATGAAACAGACGAGCAAACAAAAGAGCAAAGTGAGAAAAATGGGATAAAAAAAAAATATATTGCGAAAAATCGAATTGTGGATACAGAAGTAGTAGATGGATTGGAGCTCTCAGTGGAATGCGCTAGTGATAAAGAAGAACCGAGTTCCGAAAGTGAAAATGAGAAAGAAACAAAGCCGCGCCCGAAGACGATAATTATTAAAGCTGAACCAAATGAATCGGAACTGGAATGTAGTACATCAGAGGCAGAAAAGTCTGATTTGCAAGAGGTCACTAATACATCGGAGATTAAATCAGAGAAAAAGGTAAAAAAAAGAGAATCACGAACAAATTTTAATAAATTGAAGGCTTCTGAGTCTGAGGACAGCCAAAATAATAATTCGGATGAAGATTATAGTCCACGGACTAAAAAAAAGATGAAAAAATTTCCAATGACTAAGAAAACAAAACGTTCTGTAGAATTAAAAAGAGGACGAGGTGTAAAGAAACATCCTTCCAAAAAAAGTATTGAACACATATCTGATGATGAAAGTATGACTTCATCAGAGAAAATTAATAAAGCAAAAAAAACTAAAAGTGAAACGGAAGAAGAATTATCAGAAAAGGATTCTTCGGCAAGCGAAAGTAATAATAATTCCGAAAATGAGACAGAATTTTTGAAAAGTAGAAGGACGAGACGTAGTAATGCTGTAAGTAACAATTTCGTACCGATAAATTAATTAATCTATTGTATAAATATCTATGTTATAAATATGTGTATGTATATCATATAACATTAAATTATTTTAGGAACCAGATAACAATAGGCAAATACAAAAATTGAAGAAATATATAAAGGTTGCTGGTATAAAAATAAGATCTTATAACGACGTTTGGGCTAATTGTCGGAATAATTCTGCAAGAATAAACTGCCTAAAAGAATTATTAGAAAAAAATGGTATTAGTGGAAGGCCAACATTGGAAAAATGTAAACGAGCAAAAAAAAAGAAAGAAAGAATGCAAGAAGTGTCTGAATTAGATATATCCAACATTATATCTGAAGGTTAATAATAAAGCTTTATTATGAATTTATTTTATAATATTGTAGAGAGCTATATTATACAGATATTAAATTTATATTCCTAGGACGTGTTACGCGCGCAAGAAGAAATATGAATAAAAGCTCCATATCTCCAGATACACCACAACGATATCGAGAAGCTCGCAAACGTATTCATAGCATCGTTGATAGTGATTCAGAATAGAGCAGGCTGACAAGAGACCCACAATTGTTAACCAACATAAATATTTAAACATATGTGCATAAAAGCATATTGCATATGTATATAAAATATTTTCTAATATTATTCATATATTTTCGTATATCATAATTATTTTCTTCAATGAATTATGTAATTATACATGATATATTAATTGGAAATATGGGAAGAGACTCATTTTTATTATATTGATTCGTTACTTTTACTCGTAATTAAAGTAAATTATTAAACATGCAAAAAATATAATTTACATAAGCTTCCAACATATATTTAGTATGAAAAGAATAAAAAAATTTCGTGTGCAGAAATGTAAAAAAAGGATTATAAATGAAACAAACAAAGAATTTAATATCGTCAAATTGTAAGATAGATGTGTTTTGCTTAAATGAAAAAATGATTAATGATATATTTTAAAATACTGACAATTAATCTATAATATATAAGTGCATTGAATATGAATATATAAATGAATATATAATTAAATAAATAATTAACATGTAACAATTTTTTTTTCATCAAGCCTATATACACAGCTTCAGCTAATGTTAAAAAAATAATTAGCCAAGTTTCTAATATTAGAGAATTAATATTCAAAATATTTATCGCAAATCTATTTCTCTATTTTTCTATTTTTAAAAATATAATTATATATATAAACCTAATGAAAAATGCTCTGCTATTGCATAGTTCAGCAAAACACACTATTTTACTTAAGGTACTCTATTATATGAAGTAGTGATCTCTTTCATAGGGTTGAAGTGTATCACTTTATCGCACAAATTAATATATTTTTTTACATACCAATTAAAATAATGATTTACTAAAATTTATTTTATAACTTGACAGATTATTGTAATATTTAGATATAGGCAAGAAAATCTTTGGCAAGCCTTTATAATGGCTGTTTATTTGTAGCAAACATTTTGACAAGCTGCAATAATGATTCTTCACATGTAATTAACATATGATGAAAATAACTACAAGTTTTTAAGGTGCAAAGATTAAAATGTTGTAAAATGTTATAAATATTATTTATTTTCAAAATTACAGCAAATTTATAAAAAACTGTAACAAATTTGTAGCAGATTTACCCCTTGTAAAATTAGTAGTAGATAAATCAATGCATTTATTGTTTCATTTTGTGTACCACATAATATAGATATATATGTACAAAATTTATCATATGAAGTATAGTATTAATATGTACATACAACATAAATGGTTATACATTGCAATATGTATATATTTGAATTACTTATATGGTTTTTTCATTAATCATAATTCCTATTCCAATAATTACATAGAGGTAATATAATGGAATGGCCGTGCATTGAAAGAAGATCGACAGGAAGAAATATATTTTTCTGTCTCAACTGTAGTAGATCCATAATTATGCAATCTGGTACTTGTTTCATTTTATTTCTTTGTAAAAATGTCTTTGATGTAACATCTACTTAAGTTTTTATGTGTATAATTTAAAAAAATATATAATAATAATAAAATCGATAAAATGAAAATAAAACATGTAGAAGTGGAAAATAAGAAATGATCAATATGTTATTGATGTGGCTGGCACACATGTGACAAGCCTATTCTGTTAGAATAACTTAGATAAGCTTATTCTATTCTATATTTCCTTAGAAGGATAACATGGAAACCCCATAATATATCCACCTTAAACAAACTTTTCTATGATTGACATATAGGCAATAACTATTAAAATTCACATTTATAACATTATATATTTCTTAGATTCTTAAAATAATTTTAAATATGAATTTTAAATATTCTGTTCTTACAATGAAAAAATAACATATTAAAAATAGTAAAGAGATTTTTATTTATATATACATATATTTTATCGATTAAGGAACTTTGCAATACAATCTTTACTGCAGAATAATTTATCATCTTTTATCGCCATTCTACCATTTAGTAAGTTCTTTTTACAACTATAGCAGCAAAAGCATGCTTCAGTTGCATGAAAGTTTAAATTTTTTATCGCTACACCCTGTTGATCAGCAGCAATTACAATATTGCAGGCAGCACATGTCTTTGCATATGATTTTTGATAACAAGGAAGACATAATGGACGATCGCTTTCAGTAATGTATTGTTGCCCAGCTAATGGCATATCGCAATCCCAACAACAGAAATGTTTCACATGATAATTGTGCCCTTCTGCAACTGTATATTCTCGTACAAAAATTAACTGCAACAAATAGAAGTGAAGAAAAAGGTTAATTAAATTTTCATTTTAATCATTTTAAATATGGCTTTTGACAAAATATATTAATATCTTTATATATAAATGTTTCTCATTAAAATATACTTTCTTTAAACTGCAAATTCCTTGCCAAATCTTTACAAAATATTGAGACATTTTCGTTACAAGAATGTGAAGATATTCGTAACTTCGGAGTTAGTTGATAAGCAATTAGAAGTAAAGAGCTTTTCGAATAGCAAACTTCAGAACAAATAAATGAATCATATTCTTCAATTAATTTCTCATCCACAGACTTTGTGATAGAATCTTAATTAGGATTTTAATCTTTTAATTATAAAAATATATGTGGGAATTAAGAAATTATTATAAATAATTTTCCTTGATACATTTTTGCCAAGAGACAGTTGACACAATATTGTCCAAAAAATTTGTAATTCGAAAAAGATATGCATTTAATAAAAAACATTATGCCATGACATATACACTTACCTCATCGCATGCGAAACATCGAACAATTCCCAAGAATGCAGCCAAATCTCTTCCACAATATAACTTATTTTTATAATAAAAGTACACCAGATCTACTAACAATTCGTTGCACACCGAGCAAACGAAACAACCAGGATGCCAGGATGCATTGTTAGCCTTCTCCGCGGTTACAATCACATCACCGATGCGTATATCTTCATGGCATTTTTCACACTTATGCATCTTTGAATCAATTTTTAAATTCTTTATACTATCTTTTAGATGATCTACATGTTGTGTGTTCAATTGTTCATTGGAATCTCCAACAATATGAGGGAATACTTGCTTTTGCAACTGTTCGGAATGTATGATGGTTGGTTGCAAGATCGAGCTACTCAATTCGGTTTGTAACGGACTGGCATTAATAGGATATTGCGAACCAGTTTGCAATGATGAATTTAATATGGGAAGAGTAGAATCCACAGAGATGTATTTATTCAATAAGGGATCCATAGCACTTTCTTGTATAGTTTTAGACTCCTCTATCACTGACGAATTATTCTTCGTCGGTTTGTGATTTGCCCTAACAGGTAAAGCAATCGATTCAATTACTTGAGATGGATGTTTATATATCTTCCTCTCTGCTTCTAGTGGAGTGTTTACAAAGCTGTTAACTTCTGTCTTTTCCAATAGAATTTTTGCAGGATTTTTCGTAGCAGTTATAATAGCTGTTCTCTCTGCATCTTTATTAATATTCACGGGATTATTATTATTCTCCCTAGATCCGCCGTTACGTAATATATCATTCGTGTCTAATAATCGAGATGATTTAGGAATAGCGAGCATTGCCGAATTCTCCGTGGCATTGTACTTATCGGCAAGTTTTTCTCTTATAAACATCAGACTTTTCTCATCCAATGTACTTCCGATAATATCATTGGCGTGTATCGCACTAGGTGGAAGAAGAGCGTCCGCCAACATGGATTCCGCTATAGAGGCTGCTTCGTTATTAACAGATTCCAAATGTGCAATGCACGGCGTGATATTATCCAGTGTTTCCCTATGCTTCTCTAAAGCACCTTTCAATGTATTTCCTCTGTAAGGTATGTAACTTCCAGAAATATGCATCTCGCGAGCAGGTACGATTTCTTGCTCGGCAAGATGCGCGGGAATCGAGGAATTGATTACTTTACTGTTTATTGCTTTTTCGTTCATGGATATATCACTCGCATGTTGAGAATGCTCATTAACTAATTTCCCTTCGATTAGTTGCGACTTCGCAATGTTGTTATTGGCAGCTACATTAGTTGGTGAACAGTTATATCCTTCTGCATTGGATATCTTATTGTCATTTATGATTATAGCATCCTGCTTATTTTGAACTTCGTATGGATGTTTAGCATATGAATTTTTCACAGTAAAACTATTCGGTGTACGTAACTGAACAACAGAGGAAGGTATATAAGATTTATGTTGCGGACTGAAATGTTGCATATCAGTTGCATTGATAGGAGTCATGAGAGAACGATCGAACGGGCGGGCACCTATCATCTGAAAACGACATCATTTGTATTATTACTTATAAATCTTTTATGTAATTATAGTATATACACAAAAGTTTTATGTACAATGCATAAAAAATTACAAAAGATTTTTCATGTGCTACACATTTTTATACATAATTTAGCTTTAAAAAGAAAATACTTCAAGTATCTATACAAGTAATATTTTCATAATATTTCTAAGTATTTGTACTTTAAATGATATGTAAGATTAATAAAACATAATCAAATTTTTTAAATTAAAAGCAATAAGTATCAGCAACAGTACTTTTTATATGTAGAACAAAATAATTGCAATAGCGTCGCCTAAGGATCAATCTATTAATATATTGTATAATATAATAAAGCTAAAAATCATACAATTGAAATTTTTAGACAAAATGCATAGTATCATCGCGTAAGCTAAATTTTGTGCAATAAATTACAACAAAATATGCTAACAATAGATACTTTGAGTACTTGTTTTAAATAAACCAAATATGAACATATATTTATTATTTTAATAATAAACCACAACTCATATTAATAATGTTAATAATATATCGACATGACTTACCTTCATTACTTTGCCTTGCCCTACATATTTTTTTATATTTTCTAAATATTTTTCAAATTGTTTCTGTTCTTGTTCACTAAGTTCATCACAAACTTTGTGATCAATATCATGAAGTGGTAATTGTTTCTGTAACAATTGCCTCCGCAAAGCAGCACCAGCAGATCCTTTAATTGGTAATTTCTCTACAGGCAAAGCTTTCATATAATCCACAGCAAGTTCTTCAGTTGTATCTGGTGGTATCCATTCAAATGTAGTTTCACCTTCATTTTGTTTCTTGTTATTTACTTGCAAACCTAAAAATTAAATTTGTATTATATATAATATATATATATATATATATATATATATATATATATATATATATATATATATATAATACAAATTTAATTATATGTAAAGAATATATATAAAGAAAAGATAATCTATAAATATCATTTATAAATATCTATAAATATCATTATACTTACGCATAGTCTTCTTTTTAAATTTTCCACTTGGTCCAAACAGCAGATCAAATTGTGGAAATTCGTCATCATCGACATCATGATCATCCCGGCCACATTTGCAATTTTTGCAAATTTTTCGCCAAAAATGCAGATCAAGACCAGGACATGCAGAATTACAATTCATGCATAATGCACCAGCACCAGCTTCATGTGCTAAATGCGGCTAAGTAACAAAGATATAATGTTCAATTAAATTTCAATCTTAATTTTACATACATAATATTCCTTTCCTACTTGTATAGTGAAAATCTTGTAAAAAAATTATGTGACATACTTTTCGTTTACGATTTTCTAGTTCCAACAACCACTTTGGGCGATTCGCCGTTTCTTCTTCCATCCTCCAGTATAAATCTAAAACTTTCTATTTCAAAAGATCATTCGTGTCTAACATGCGTCAATTTCGAAAACGAGCTTATTTTGTTTATCTCGTACAGCCACTTGACATACAACACGAATATGAGTCATCCGAGAGAAGCGGTTGGCTTAGTCAGGCTTAGCGACTATCGCACCAATACTTGAAATTTTCGAGGCAGCCCCATTCTTTGCTACTCTTTCACGACACATACATACACATTCGTGTATGCGCTTGTGTGAGAGATTATTTCGCTCCCCTCTACAGCGCTATACTGGCCCTACTCCCTACTACACAATGAGTCATCGCCGATGACCCGCATAGAGAGGGAACGCTTTTAAAGACGGAGCAAAGGTGGGATAAGCAGCCGCGGGCCTTGTAAAAGCGGATCTTGTGTTTGATTGTGTGCGTGTTTGCATAAATAGAGCTTTGCACGAATTTTATAATATAGCAATCGCAAGTAGGGACATGAATTTTTTCCGAGAATCCTTATATCTCCTGCAAATAAATATTTATATTTGTTAACACAAACATGACTTTAGTATTTTATTGTTTAATGTGATGTATTCTATATATATATATATATATATGATATATTTATATATTTGTAGGAATCTGATGGAAAGGAGTCGTAAGAAAATACAATATTACATACATTTACGTTACCAATTTAGCTTGTAGTATATTTTGAGAAAATATATATAATGAAAAAATATCAAGAAAGCAAAAATTTGAGAGCAGATGTTGCACATGTATCTTATGTATTCATAATCAACATTTTTTAAATTCCAAATGCTGCATCAAACTCTTCTTGCGAGATCTACAATTACATAAACAAACATATATAAAATGATAAAAATACGAAAATCATAAAAAAAGAAAAATTGATTTTTATAGAAATGAATGATTTTAATAGAAAAGAATTAATATATTACCTTCTTCTTCTTGAATTTTTTAATTAATGCTATATCTTTTGCCAATTCTTCGAGATCCTCTTCCTTAATATGTTTCCTCTTTTTTTTATTGGAAGTTGTTGAAAGCCCCTCTTTCAATTTCTTTTTTTCCTTTCGCTTACTTCGTTTCTCTTGCCTCTCAAGCTTTCTCTTCTTGCTTTCTGACCAGGATTCAGTTTGTTTCTGTTTACGTCTGTGATTAGTTGACCAAACGCCTGTATTTTGATATTCAGTCAATTTCTCTAATCTGTGTAATTCGCGTTGTTTGTTCGCATAAGGTATCGCGTTTATATCAATTTCAGGGCTAACGAAAAACGACACATCCTTTCGTTTAAGCTCGGGCATTTTTGGCATTCTCAACAGTCCAAAACCCATTGCCAGCTTTCCCATATCGACATCTTTTAATCGAAGAATTAAATTGCATTCATGTTTATTATAAGATTGTACATATGAAACGAATGCACGATTTGCTTTATCAAACATAAGTCGATCTTTTTGTTGCAAGTGCCTCATACATTGCAGGCATTCTTCAATGGTATTCTCATTTGGTTTCGTTTTTATTTGTTGCAGTTCTACTTTCTGATTCCTTTTAACAAAGTCTACATATGCATCTTCTGTTTCTAAAAGAAATAGCAATGCATTTCCTTCATTCCCGATCCTAGCAGTTCTACCACATCTACAAGGAATATAAATTATTTTACAAAACATATCTCTTTAAAAGAAATATTAATACTTATTATTTCCTTATATATAATACCTATGTACAAAACTACTGGCAATAGATGGAGGATCATATTGTAACACCCAGTTTATCTCAGATATATCAATCCCACGAGCCATTACATCTGTACATATTAAAATGCCATTTTCAGCATGTCGAAATTGATCAAACACTTTATATCTTTTGCTTTTCATTTTACCATGTAAAGCTAGCACATTTATTGATGGTAATAATCTGTAAATACATGTATATATATATATATATATATATATTATACTCAACCATAAAATTTATTATTTTTAATATGGAAAAATTAATCAGAAAGAAATTGTTTGATTGAACGGAACGATTATTATAATTAAAAGCAACAAAGATATTATATTAATAATTAAATAAAATAAAACATTTTATATATGGAATTTAACAGCAAATAATATATACTTTGTTAATATTTAAGTAAAATATGCCTTACACTTGTATAACCTGACTGAAGTAATCCACACACGCACAGGTAGATAAAAATATCATATATTTTGTTTTAAATCCTATTGAATGTATAAAATCTATCATTACTGATAATTTGTGTTCAGGTTGAACAATTGTGTAACTATTGTTCAAATTTACAGGCGTTGAAACATTAGATTTCTCTTTCACAACTATCAATGCTGGATTTCTCAGACCTGCCCTAATTAATTGTTGCAATTCTTTCGTCTGTGTTGCAGAAAATAAACCTGTTCTTCTAAGACGTGGCAAATAGCTTAAAATGCTGTCTAAAGTTGCAGAGAATCCTAAGTCTAGCAATCTATCTGCTTCATCTAAAACAAGAAACTCCTAGAGAAATAATAATATATTTGATTAATAATCCAAGAATTTTGATTGCGTATAAATAATTTTATTATAAGAGAAGGTATGATTTCATTACCAAAGATTTTATACACAAACTCAAATTTATGGAACTATAATTAGATAAAATGTCTTGTAATCTTCCAGGTGTGGCAACGATAATGTTCACTCCCTTCTTCAAATTTTCTGCATCTTCCTTAAGTGTCACACCTCCAACTAACAATACTTGCTTCAATAATGGAATTTTTTCTAAAAATTTTTCTAAAATTTCACTAATCTGTGTAGCCAGCTCTCTTGTGGGACTAATTATTATCGCTCCTACTTCCATAGTTTTCCACTTTTCTGGTCGTTTCTACATATTTTAACATATAAAAACTTCTTAATGCCTTATCAAAATACTTCGTTATCAAAAATAAAAATAAATTCTTAATGCCTTATCAACATAATTCGTTATCAAAAATAAAAATAAATGTTTGGAATAACAATTTTTTACAATTTTTTGTCTGTGTATAATCTGTGCTATATAAAAGAGCAGCTGCTAGAAAAAGAAACTATAAGCGCAATATAAGAATGTTGTCAGAATGTTCTTACAATATAAATATATATACATATTTCTTTTTCTAAATTATTTTAATTATGTAATAATTATCAACATAAAAAACTTAAAAGATTGATATAGTTTCTTTTTCTAGCAGCTGCTCTTTTATATAGCACAGATTATACACAGACAAAAAATTGTAAAAAATTGTTATTCCAAACATTTATTTTTATTTTTGATAACGAATTATGTTGATAAGGCATTAAGAATTTATTTTTATTTTTGATAACGAAGTATTTTGAAACAATATATATATATATATATATATATATTGTTTAATTTAGAGAATTTCTTTCTTTATTATCCATGATATAAAGAAAATGTCATATAAAAATAGTATCTTAGCTTTAAATAAATAACTTATTTTTATAACTTATTTTATCTATCAGTTTATATCTTATAAAAAATAATCTCTGTTTTAAGTATATAATATAATCTATATCTCTGTTAACTCTTTCTCTCTCTCTCTCTCTCTGACATTTTTAAATAATTATAAAATATTTTAGAATTAAATACGCAAATAATATTTTCTTGAATGTATTTGGATTTTATAAAAAAAATTATGCATAAACAATCAAGTTTAAAAAATTTTGTAAGAAATTCCATATTCTAAATATTTACTGAAATAAATTTGTATAACAAATAAAAGAGTACTTGTAATATTTCCAATAGAGGAACAAGAAAAGCAAGTGTCTTTCCGCTGCCTGTAACTGCTTCTGCTGCAACATCTTTACCATTCAATAATAACGGTATACAAGCTGCCTACAATTAACATAACATAATAAGCATTGTCATTATTTTACAAAAGCATACTATTTTGTAATATTTGATATTTTAATAACATTTTTCTAATGCATTACACATACATATACATTATGTTTATTACCTGAACTGGTGTCATATCGATAAATTTTAATTGTTTAAGTGTTTTTAATACAGGACCGCTTAATCGCACATCTAATTCTTCCCATTTTTTTGTTTTCATTATAAATCTTTATATTTCTACTTTTTTATATCTCAAATAACTATAAAATAATTTCCTATTTATAAAAGAGCATATGATGTTGAAAACATGTGTGATGTAAAGTCCTATATAATCAGAGAAGCGACAATGGCGTTCCGCTTGCTGATTGGCTGACCGCCATGTCCGCCATGGACCCATTCCACTTACGATTGCAATGCTCACAGTATCATTTTATCTTTGTTGTTCACCGAAAGGCCGCGTTCGGCAACTTGACGTTGTTTTGTTGGTTCTAAAAGTAAGGTCCAATCACGTTCGATTGCTACTGAACGGTTTTCTCTGCTAAATGCGCCCAAAGATAGATGATACTCGCGAGCGTTAAGCCCGTATCAGACTACGCATTGAAGATTGAGATTCAAGATTCAAAATTGAAATTTGACCAATCAGAACAAAGAAATTTTAATTCTTTTTGTTCTGATTAGTCAAATTCCAATCTTTAATCTTCAATCTTTCATTTTCAATGCGTAGTCTAATACGAGCTTTATGGGATTTAGTGCGGCTGGAAAAAGAAACTCGCTGCGCGTTATTTTAGTTCATCCAGTTATTGTTTCATTATCAAAAATGTATAGATCTTTTATATAACTGCCTCAAGAACAACAAAATAAATATTTTATTGTAAATTTACTGTTTTATTATCGACAATGCAAAGATTTACTTACCTACAGTAGCGCGTGGCGAGTTTTTGAAATATTCGATAGCCAATCGTTACGATAAATGTAATATATATAATATTTATCGTAACGATTGGCTATTGAATCGAAATAATAGCACAAAGCTAGTTTATAGAGAATACAATTTATTAAATATAAATTTGTTTCAAAAATAAATCAAGAAATATTAAAGATGATATTTACATACATTAAACGGAATATATTACATACTGGAGGGTAAAAAAAAAGATATGTACAAGAAATTGGTTTTTAACGTATTGATTTTTTTATTTTGATGTTTTTCTTCTTTTTAAATCTCTTCAATATAAAATCTGTTTAACGATGCCACACACTCAACTATCTCTCTCAAATGTTGTTTTTGCTTCCTTCTGTTTATATACACGATTAGGTCTAAGGCCGTAGTTGTTGAACATTCTTTTCCCAATCGGTATCGAGCAAGGACTAAAAATTCATCTGGACAGATCTTTCTACAAGGAAAAGTTGAGATTAGCGATAATCACTGAAAAAATGAAATATTTTGGCCTTTCTTAATTCAACAGTATCAATAGATTTAAATAAAGACTGTTTAGTGTTTTACGGTCATAGGTATTTTTAGCACATTGAGAAAAATCATCCTTTTTTTCTTGGTCCCTGCTCTTATTCTAATGGTATATAAGATAGAATGATATATATATATATATATATATATATATATATATATATATATATATATATATAATATATATAAATAAATGTTACAATCAATTTCGTATAGACAAGCATACAAAAAAAAGACATTATGCATATCCATAACTTTTCATACAGTCATGTAACAAATGCATAATAAAAGAGCAGTGCAAGAGAAAAGGAAACTATTCTAACATAGAAAAGAATCTATACAATAAAAGGATTTAATTAAATATGTGAACTAAATCGAAAAGGTCTGTAATTATTAGCAGTATCTTCCTTTCTTTATCGCTAATCTCATTGCTTGTCTTCTAATTAATAGTATATATCCCATGTTCAGATATATTCTTAGTTCAGGCAGCTATCAAGCATCTATTTTTTTGCTCATTAAATGAGAAGTACATAATTAACAAACGACTCGCATACAAATCAATTATATTGCTTCATCTCTAATTATCCCTTAGATAATATTTTATAGTTTTAGCATTTAATTTAATTTTTAACAAAGAAATTATGCATAGATATATGTAACCTTTCACGACAAATGCTACATAATTTTTAATTTTTAAAAATGTGAGCAGGTATTTGTTATACATTTCTTGATATTTTCTTTTGCCAAGCAATTATTTTATATGACACTTATAAAACAAATTGGACTTTTATATTAATATAATATATATAATAAACATGAATTTTTATATATAATTCGGATTTATAAGAATAAAATCGATAATATCAAATTTTTTAAAGTTTAATAACATTTATGTATATCATCTTTTTTTGAATAAACTTTTAAATTATATTATTTCGTACTTTTCATTATGCGTTTATTGTTTCTAAACATGATAAAATATGAAAATACAAAGATTGTATTAAGCTACTAACACAAAGTATAATAATAATGTGTTATGTCTATTACTGAAACTAATTGTTAAAGTTTTGATAATAAACTCAATTGAAGCTTACATTGTTCGATATGTAATTATGTACCTCTCTGATGCTTGCTATTCGCACCGTTAACGTTGTGGGATTTGTCAGTGTGCAGATGTTGCATCTGTTCGCATATTTGATGTAGTCTTTCGCGTTTGAAAATCGTGCACGTATCAACATCTTGTAACAAAATTCATCAACAAACCGCAGAATCGTATATTTCGCTAGTGTTTTACCCTGCAAGCCGTACGTCAGCTTCAGTAATTATTACTCGCTTCGTTCAAATCAGATTCGAAGGAGTAGTCGTAACCATTCTATCCGATTTTTTCGCGAGTTCTTGCTCTTCTTTGTGAGTAGAATTAACACTTAGCCACACATGGGCAGAAAAATATGCCATGTATTTTCATATACCTCATTCTCGCAATTTCGATAATCATCTCTTAAAAACAGAAAAAAAGAAGAGAGGAGGGAGATAGAGATAAACTTGCTCGTGCGATATTTTTCGGTTTTTTGGTTGAAAATCTTGGTTCAATTATTTTACAAAGTAGTGCAAGCTATATTTGTATGAAAGATTGGAACCTTTAAATTCAAAATGCGCATATTAAACAAGCGATCCCTCATATTCTCTCCAATACATTAAAGCACTACTCAATAAAAATGCATGTTATCAAAGAAATCTTTGATAAACTCATTTTTTGTATCTGACATATTAATCCGATAAAAGTAAATCCGTGGAAATTTTACGAAATAATATAATTTTAAAACTTGATTAAAATAATCAATGTGATGAAATTTTTAGAGTCCATAATACAGATATAGGTCATAATTCGACGATCGACCTACATTTAAAGCAGAAAAGTTACTTTCATGATGGTTGATACTCATTGATTGTTTAAAATTGTTTAAAGCATCATTCAGGATAATATTGCTTTGTATTGATTATCCTTTTTTTTTCACTACGAAACAAAAGGTGAGATAATTCTATACTGCTCATCAATATAGAAAGTTGACAATAAGTTTTTAATTTACACTGTTAACGGATAATGGATTGATCGGATAAATTGAGAGTCCATAGAAGCGAGCAATTTTTCAAGCAATCAATCAAAGCAAGCAATCATCGTGAAAGTAACTCAATTTTGAAAATCTTATTCTACCATTTCAGAATACTAGCACTCTTCTTTTTCTTCTTTTACTTCATGTTACCAGCTACTGATTGTGCGGTAAAATAACGGGTATAGTTTGTTGCGCACCCGGAGGGGGCTGCGGTGGTAGGTATTGCATGTGCTGTGGTGGAATTGGTATATGAGGTGGAATTATTGGACACATAATTGGATAACTCGGGGCGTGACCCTGAGGCGGAGGTTGCGGATACGTAGGCTGTGGAGTACCGGGTGGATTATAAGCACCCGGTGTGTGCGGTTGATTTGGATTGGCTGGAGATGGTGTTTGGCTAGGTGGTTGTTGAGTTACATGAGGATGTGGATGTGTATGTGGACCCATGTATTGTATACCAGGGGCCTGCGGGCCTTGCGAGTCATGATGATGGTGGTATGGAGTAGCCATGTGCGGCGGTGGCGGCGGTGCCTGGACCATGCGTACCATTTGCTGGTACGCCGGTTGTCCTGGATAAGGCACCTGGAATGGTGGATGTATAGCTGGCGCTAATAACGGTTGTCCCGTTGCTGCGGCCACTTGCATCTGGGATGCTATATCTGGTGCACGATGTTGCATCATTGGCACTATAAAAGATATCACAATATATAATGTTATATAATGTTTTATTTTCAGCATCAATACGTAATTATACAATAAAGATAAATAAAATCACAATTAATCTAAAATATCTTCGAGAAACGAATAATTTTGAACCAAAATTAAGACTTATTAAAATTTATTTTGAAGATTATATATACATATATATAATTTTCAAAATAAATTTTAATGTCTTCTACTTTTAATATACATATATATAATCTTCAAAATAAATTTTCTATGAAGAAATTTTTCAAATCTGTATTAACTATAAAAAAATATATACATACGTGTACATGTGTGTGTGTTAACATTTCATCTGAGCTTAACACAGTCATAACTAAAAATAATTATGACTATTTAGGGAATACTGACCCTTTCGGAACCTTGTCACTTGTTGAGCTGGTGGCTGACTAAATGCCGTTGGTGTCACATATGCCGGCATAACGACAGTTGCGGGCATAGTCACTCCTGTATACTGAGGAGTCTGAGGCGTATGCGGTCGACTAGGTGTTGGTGTACTAGGAGAGCGCTATAAATTATATAAGCAAATATTTCATTATTTCCATTCAAGCTCGATTTACTAGTGATTTACATTACTTACTGGTGTAAAAGGTTTGGCATTTGGATTAAATTCTTTAGCATTTGGATTCAATGTAGATTTTTTAAAAGCAGTAGTTATCTTATCAACTGCAGGTTCTGATGGTGATTGTTGCACTGTTGGAGTATTCGTCTGTGGTGGTGGTGGTGGTGGTTGTTGTTGTTGTTGTTGTTGTTGCTGCTGCTGCTGAGGCGGACTTGTAGATCTTACTGCTAGTGGTGGACCAGGTGGTGGCTTATTGGTAATGACAGGTTCTTCTTGTATAGTTTGATGTTGTTGATGAGGACTTGTATGCTGCTGCGTTGGCGGCTGTTGTTGCGATTGCTGTTGTGTACTTGTATGTTGATGAGGAGCTTGATGATGCGGCTGATTCATCGGAGTAGCAGAATGTACATCTTGTTGATGTTGATGCTGTTGCTTTCGGGAAATTTGAGAAGTATCTGGCGATTCTGCTAATTTGAATTCCGCAGCAAACTGTCTCAGTTCCGAATGTTGTTCATCTCTGCCACGAGGCGTCGGAACCTTGAAGTAAAACTTATAATCGTAAATGAGTTGTCTTTCTTTTAAGAAGGAAAATTATTTTAAATGAGAGAAAATATATGCGCCGTACCTTCCGATGATCTGATTTGTGTATGACTATTTGTCCTTCCACAGAATTCTGCTGTGGTAATGATGTATGTTGCTGATGTGAAGACTGTTGTTGCTGATGCAAAGATGCAGCATTTGATTGAGGAAATGGCGCTGGTGGCGCTTTATCAGCTTGATAAACCTGTTGCCTGCCAGGTCGCTCTCGTTTCTCTGTATTTATTTTACTCGAAGGTGTTTGTTGTTGTTGTTGTTGCGGAGGAAAGCCTACTTGCGGCATTGAGGGAGTAACTTGAGATTGTGGTTGATTCTGTTGGATTACTATATCAAAGGAACATACAATTATCAATCAATACCCTTGTGCGGTCTCACTCTGAAAGTAATAATTTAGGCTTTTGACTATAAAAAGTTATTACAGGAACTTTTATCATATGTTTATTATATATAAAGAGCTATTATAGAGTTTCTTAAAAAATATTTACTGCATGCAAAAAGTCACTACAATAGCTAGCTGAAAATCTTTATTGTGTATGCAGTACATTGCTCTTTGTTAAATCACTAAGTACACATTGGTAGTTTCTTATTCAATTTTTATGATCTATTGTACAAATATATTTATATAATGCAACAAAGTTATATTATATTATATGCCAATTTAACAGAAAAGAACTTACAATATTCTCATAGTATAGTCTGTTGCAATAGTGCGTTTTTCATTTAAATCCTTGCAAAGAGTTCTTAATAAAGATCACAAATAAATTAATATACCTTGCTGCGATTGTGTCGTAGGTGGAGGCACGAATGGCGGCGGTGGATTATTGTACGTGACAACCACTCCATTAGGTGGCATACCCATATTTAAAGATACCGGATGTTGCACCGAAGCATGAGTAGGCTGTACTCCAACCGATATATTCGGTTGTGGGACATTTATATTGACTGTGGACGGAGATGGTTGGCTGTAGACATTCTTATTATTTGTAGTTCCTGGCGAAGACGGAGGTTCATTGGATCTCATTAATTTGCTAGTGTTACCATTCTTCTTCTTCAATGGCGGTGGAATATATTTTCCTTCGGTGGGCCTTGTCTAAAGGTGAGTAGTTGTTAAGAAAGATATTCAATAACTAAAAATAGAAATTTCAAAATAATTCTTACTACAGCTGCAAATCTTTCTTCTTCGTCTCCATTTTCCAATTCTAATCTAGCCTTATGATTAGGTTGAGATTCAATCTCATTTGCTATTTCAGCAGCCTTCTGTTCTTGCTCTTTATAATCTTTTGTATCTTTACGAAGTTGTAAAGTATAACCTACTAATGAAGGCTCAAATGTTGTTTGAACTCCATAATCTTGTTCATTTTTACGAAACATTTCATTAACATCCCAACCATTCTGAAAATCAAACAATTTTATATAACTCATTGTTTGATTCATTGTCTTGCAATAAATTTGCAAACTTACAGAAGCACCATCTAATTCTAACTCGGTTCCATTCATAGCAGCAGTTGGTGGATCCCAAGGCTCAAGTTCTTTTTCACCAACTAAACCGTTAAATTTACTAATAGCTGTATCCGTTTGGAAAGTATCTCTTATAGCATATTCCAAATCAGCATCCTTGGCAGATATAGTGACAATGTCATGTGATTTAAAAATTAATTTCTCTACTACGTTATCTGCGTTAATCTTTTCCTCTACCCGATGGGTCATTTCTAATACTACATCAAAATTACTTGAAAATGTTCTAAATATACCCTCATATACTGAGCCATTTTGTGTTTGAATCTGTGATTCCAATAAAAGATTGTTACTATAATTTAGGTCAATCTTTTTAATAATTGATATACAAATACACACACATACACACACACACACACACACACACACACACACACACACATATCTACACATATGTCTGTAATACCTGTACTACATTCCCAACATGGCCAGTAATTGCATGCATAAAATGAGCATTGTTATAGACTCCTTCTGCTACAATGCTTCTCTCCGCAGGAGATACACGTGAGCGCGGAGATCTGGAAGAACGTGTCGATCAAAGAATACATTATTTTTGTCGTCGATACGTTGCTACGTTATAAATATTATACCTGCTATTATGATCTTGACGAGGGGAGCCAAGAGATTGGCAGTACCTGTTATTGTTTGTACGATTCTTCCTCTTGCTATTCATTTTGCCTGACGGTTCTTCACCAGTCGTTGGTGGATTTCTGCCGCCGGTTTGTTGGAGGCCCTCTCGTTTCTTAGTAGGGACCGGAATTTTGACTACTTTCCCGATAACTGCTCGACGTCGAAAAAATCCGTTTTCTCGCCCGTGGACGACAAATCGCAGCTGCCGTTGCGTCGCGCGTGTTCTCGCTTACTCGCGAAGCTTTTACGCGACGTCTTCGACAACGCTTAGAGGTCTCTCACGGATCCGGGGGAACGTTTGACGAGCGTCGAATGAGGAAGAAGCCGTGAGGATCGCAAGGACTATCAACATTCACGACGGCTTTTAGGTTATACGAAAACACAGGCCCGAATCGCGAAGTAAACGCAAGGCGTACAAACGCAACGCGCAGTGGCGATCGGACTCGATGCTGCGCGAACTTGGATCGCGGTTTGACAGGCGCGGGACGCTGTCATGCACGCTTATCGCCGCTGAGATTACTACGGCGAGGAATAATCCAGCGCTGGAAAAACGCTGGCGAATGCGCGCGTATATATGTACGTAACGATGAGTGAGCGAGCGAAACGAGCTGGCTCTTCACAACCGATTATCGCGATCGTTAGCTCGATCACTGTCGATCGGCTGTACGTGACGTAACACTACGACGACGGGTGCCTCTCGAGGGAACGTGAGAAGTTGCGTGCAGAGATCTCGGCCGTTCGCGAATCTGACGGACTTGGACTTGCTCTGAGTAGAAACAGACGTGACGGATCCGCGCAAATAACGCGTGCCAAGCACCGGCGATAGTGTCCGCGAAAATGCGCCTTTTTATCTCTCCTTATTGTTTTAATTAATCAACATGTGGTAGAGAACTATACGGCAGGCTGATTTGCAACCTCGCAACATATATATTCTATATGTCGCCTATGTTCAATCCCGATCGCCCTGACTCTTATTGAGACCGGTTCTACAATAAGTCGTATGTCGTTAATCGTAAGGAAATTGACCAATCACAGTCGATAATTCCAAAAAAAAAATGGACTGTGGTTGGTCAATTTGCTTACGGCTAACGACATACGACTTATTGTAGAACCGGCCTTAGATGTAGTCCGCCATCTGGTGAACGTTTGCGCGACGCCTGTCGCTTATCCTTAAGCCCGTATCAGACTATGCATTGAAAATTGTAGATTGAAGATTAAAGATTGGAATTTGAGTAATCAGAACAAAACGGACTAAAATTTCTTTATGCTTATTGGTCAAATTTCAATCTCGAATCTTGAATCTCAATCTTCAATGCGTAGTCTGATACGGGCTTTAGGGATTCAACTATCGATGCTGCAAGTAAAACAACATTTGGGTACAGTCCACTTGGCTGTTCGATTGACCAATCGGAATAAAGAAATGTTTGGGTAGTGGCCACCTCACGCGGGTTTGCTCTTTTGCAATTCATATTTTTATATATTTTAAGGTGTAGAAAAGTGTAAACCTGCTCGAAAACATTGTCGCTTTTGTCTTTTTTAATCGTATTATTGATACCTGAACAATCAGTGAGATGAGTCTTGGGCTGAATATTTATTGAAGAAATCTCGCGCCAAGCAACGGTTCGAGTTTTATGCGCGGGTAAAGTAAACGAAAATACGTCATATCAAAGTTGTATGATCGACTTTTGGAAGACGAATCTAATTATTATTAGCTCTAGAGAGAGAAGCGTAATTATTTTTAAAAAAATTCCCAGCTTACCAAGTGACAAATTTCGTTGTAAAAGAATAATCGAATATTACTTTTAAAACAAGCCCGTGTTTTGTTCCTTGGAAACTGTGCTAACCTGAATAAAGTATTACTTCCGGAAAAGACGGAAATTTGATCATCGCGCATAAATCAAGTATTGTTCTTTAGCGTGGCAACGAATATGTGCGAAACATATTCACCGGAATTTATCACTTTTTTTTTTAACGGTATAATACATAATGTACAAAAAAAATTTATTAATCACGTGTATAATATAAAGAACATATAACATATTATACGATGGATTTGCGATTATTGATATAGACGCGCTGAATAGTGTATTGAATAAAAAGAAAACTTCCACATATCTATTATTTTCTTGTAGGACAAACATACAGGACAGAAGTCTTTGTTCGCCTTATTTCTACACCGCGCAAAAGGACACATATATATATATATATATTATAAAGATAAAACTGTTGAGTGCATTACTTGAGGATTTCTTTGAATTCTAAATTGCAAAGGTCTTCGATAAAGTGAAACTTTCGAAAACTTTCAGGTATGTATTCTACTAGGTAAGTACTTTTGATCAATTTTAAATGGTCAGATGTGATGTGTATTAGGATGAATTGGTACTTATATGCAGCTAGCAGCTAATAAAAATAAAGGCAATATATATAGGAAAAAATCAATGATCTTATAATTAATCAATGATATACATATTGATCAATAATTATAATTAATCATTTATGTCAAAAAGAAATGATTTTCCACAATTTTGAAAATATTTGTAATTAATCAATTAATTTTGATTATTGTAGTGTAATTATATTTAATATCAAGCTACAAGCCAATTTGTTTAAAGCTTTATTTTTTTCAAATAATCAACAATCTTGATAAAATTGTGACTGATATTTAGATGAAATCTAGCTAAATATGTAATGTATAAATCTGAAAACATCACAAAATTGGTGCAACGTCATATAGATATATTTTTCTAATGTCGAAAAAAACTAATTAAATTTAATAACGTTAAGTAAAAAAAACTTTATATATAGAAGTCAATAAAATGTGAGACAATATTGAAATTAATAAATTGGAAAAGTAACTGATTAATAAAAAAGATAATCACGATCGAACAGCAATGTCCGATATTAATATATACACCAGAATGTGCAATATAACAAATACATCAATCGTGTATCAATTTAATCAATATCGTTTAATAATTAATCGCTAGATGGCGATATGTGCTCTAAATGGAATTATTTCAATTTATGTATGTATGAATAAATAATATATAATTATTATTATTAATTTGACAAATTTCTTGTTGCAATAAATAGATTACATATAGATTTACATTTACATTCAGAATATGCTTTATTAATAATGGGTTTAATATAAAATAATAAAAAAATTTTATTTGTTGATACATATCTATGTACAATAATTAATAATACATTATATGATAAAGAAAATTTAACAAGAAATATAATTTAAAAGCAAAAGATCAATGTATTGCTATAGATTCACAATTAATAATTGAAAAATAATATTATATTAATCTAGATGTGCGTTGATATAAATAATTATAACAATTTAATTAATGTACGATGACTTATTTTTTTTAAATTAATGCAAGATTTTATGATTCTTTATTTTAATTACGAAGGAATTATTTTTCGGAATGACTTAAAGCGAGACCTGCGGTATCTTTCATTCTCATCAACGTCGTAAATCGCATTGAGTTTGCGAATAATATTCCTTGTTCTGTCGTAAATAAAATTGTCCATTTGGCCCAAAACATTGACAAATTCAATTATTCTCTCAAATCCACGATTTATTCTTTCGGATCTTTCAGCATCCGACGTAGATCCTTGGAATTGAGAGTCTTTTTTTAATGATCTTGCAGACAGCTTTTCAGCTTTATTCTCTTGCGAAATTGCAGCAGCGTTTGCAAATAATATCTGTTTAACAAAGTTTTCATTTGACAAATAATATATTATTATACCTAATAATAACATTAACACTATTATATATAATCTTATTAATTTTAAAATAATTTCCTTTGTTATTTTAAAAGACTTCACACACACACACACACACACGCGCACACACACACACACACATATACTGTATATATATGTATGCATATATATATTGTTTTATTTTACTTAGTCTTACCATGCATATAACAAAAATTAGAAAAAATATATTTAATTTAACCAAACATACACTCGTCTGACTAATTTTCATATTTTATAAACTTTTGTAATTTACAAAAATGAAAATATTGATAAGAATAAAATTTACACACTCTCATTGATCCAATACCGAGTCTAATCAACAATGGAACGATTTGGTAACATCTCCATCCTTTTATAAGAGACAAGCATGTGCGCATATACTACCCAGTAATATTGCGTGGGAGGACAAAATATTTCCCATTTCATTAATATTTTTGTATTTTAAAATAAAATTTATATCGCAAATAAAATATTTGATTTTACTAGAATAATCTCATTACAACGAATATAACTAATTTTATACGCATTAAATGTTGTAGAGAATGCTTTGTTAGTTGAAATTGATAAATATTTAATAACATACGGATTTAGGTCATATCGAATTGAAGAATTTTTCTTGTCGTAAATAAATTTATATCGACTTACGTTAGCAATATGAAATCAAAGCGGAATCCGCTGATTGCGTATAATCACTTGCTTTGTTGTCACCTATTACTAAATTTAATGACGTGATTAAATAATAATGATTCTCGGATTGACTGCATTACATCGCAGAGAGACACGGCTTCTTATTCTAATTCTTATTTATTTTTTTGCATATTAACCTTTAAAATTCCATATAGTCATCATCATTTTATCATCATCATATCATTTTCATATATATAAAGTCAAAAAAATTATTTTACTTTACATTTAAAAAAATTATTTTACTTTATTTTTTAAAATATTTAAGATTAATATTATAATTGTTAAATAATTAATTATAATTAAATATTTGGAATTTAAATACTGATGAGTTTGAGGGAAGATTATTCTTTGTATTATTAAAATATTTGTATTTATAACAAAATATATATCTATTTTCTAAAAAAAATTATTATCAATCTCTGCGTTTTAACTTTATTAATTTGTTAATTTAAGATTAATTTGTTAATTTTAGATTACGTAGAATGATTTTTGAAGTATGATCGACGATGTCTTTATGTTGACGATGAAGTATGATGAACGATTTATGAAGTATGAAGTATATATCGACTGTACACACTTTCAATAGTATTGTTTGAATGCGGAAGTTATTCCTCAACATCAATAAAATCATATATAATTGCCGAGAATTTTTAAATATACACGCGGTGTGTAAGAAATTCGATAAACATCACGACACACGCAGCGGCGGTCATTCAGGAAATGATATTTATGCTGGCTCATTTTCACGTTACCGAAGTTTCGTATTCGCGTTAATAAAGTTGGTGTAGAGTGAATTATGAGTTTCCGTACAATTCATGGATATTACTTTTCATTTTATATTTACGCTACTATATTTTTATTAACGATTCATGCAGTAAGTATATAAATTTAGTATGTGCATTGCAGTTAGTAAATTTATTATTTGTAGTATAATTGCAATTTCCATCATAAATTTTTCTATGATAATACTACAATAATATGATTTCATATTTCTCTTTATTCTATTTGTTTATTATTTAATATGATATTTATTGTAACTTTCTTTATTTTTCTTCTCTGTGTTTTTCAAGTCGTCATTTGCACCTACCGATACCTACGCTATACCGATCAAACTATCAGAAAGAAGCAACTTTAAACCTATAAGCTATATGACTTCAAAAGTCATGGGTGCAGTCGTCAAAACTATTTCATCCATTGATCAATGGTTCCCGCATACCTCGTGGATGCAACCGACCAAATCGAAGTTAAGAGTTGTACGGCCAATCAACATTCATCATCGGGATATCGATGACTTCTCTTCTGAAGAATAAGATTTTAATGTTTTTTTCAAATTAGATAATACAAGATTCCGCTAATTTATTTACTGCATAATAATTAAATACGTAATTAGATAATTTTGATACTAAAAAATCTCGTTAATTAATATTTATATTAATCTCGATATTATATTATTTATATATAATTATACAAAATGTAACATGATTTATAAAATAAAAAATAAAAGCATCGTGGCAATGTCAAATAATTTTAATATGAGAATCGTAAAAATTTACAAGATAAGATTAAGTAGTAAAACTAAAAATCTTATCTCAGTAATCCATAATAACAGTTTTAAAGAAGCAAACAAGAGGATAAATGATTTCAAGCGCTTTTATTAATAATCATTCGTTAGCTATAGTTTTTGATATAATGTGAAATTATGTTGGTTGAGTGAAGATTCGATTTCTCCGTATATGTTAGCTCAAGATGTTTGCACGCGAATAATACACTATTTCATTTTACGGTTGCGGCGTTGCCTGCTGCAATTGATTGTTCAAGCTCTGAGAAGCCTGCACGGCAATATCTATTGCCTGCTTGGTCAACTTGGCGATACCCTCTTGCACTTTTGCGGAGTTCTCGCTGATAGTCTTGGCGGAATTCTCGGACTCTGTTAGAATGGCTTGAACCCCTTCCTGGAACTTGACACCCAACTGATTCATCTGGTCTGTGGTCTCCTGATTAACGTTCAGTTTGTCGACAGCTTCGGACAGTTTAGTTTTTAAGTTCGTCCAAAGATTTTCCAACTCCGGGCTCTTGGCCTTGACCTAGAAACGATTCGTCATGCGTATAGCTAGACATATTTCAAATTTTAAAAGACTAACTAAAAAAAATGATTAATAATATTGAAAGATATTTGAAAATTTTGCTAAAATATGATAAAGATACGCAAATATAGACGGATAACGCAAAAATTCATATTTATATCATAACTAATTAATTTCTAGTAGAAATTATAATAGCGCAAACAAAATATGTGGGAGAAAATCGAGATAACAGAATGCTAAATTTCCTGTTTTCGTTATTTTTGTTGTCTGAATTACTTGATTCGGTAACCTTCGACCGTGATATCTCATTCAAGCAATTTTAAATATGCATAGTCGGCTGTAGTGAATTGCGAACGCCAGTATTTTTCCCGAATATAAACTATACGTGACTTTAGATCATTTTTTTAGCAGTATTATATATATATATATATATATATATATATATATATATATATATAATGTAGCGAATAATTTTGTTACATAATTTTTAATTGATATAATTTTAAAGTCTAAAGAGAAAAAAAGAAAATAATGTTGCATATTTAGGATCTGTACAAATTCTCGTATTCTGCAAGTAGAAAAATAATAAGGAACGTGTCAGTAATTAATCATTTATTTATGATTGTTTTTATTTGTTTACAATCCATTATAATAATATTATGATTTTTTTAAAGTCTAACGCATCGAAAAATGTTTTATCGACATTAATATTTTGTGAACGTAGATACATAAATTACATTATACAATTCCTTTTGTATGAAAATTACATGTAAATTAATGAATATTTTGATACGTTCATCTGTATTAACTATTTCTTGTGGATTGATATAGATAAGTCGAATTTTTCTCTTGCTAATTTTTTAAAATATATAATCTTCTACGTGCAGAATTAGATGACGCGTTGACTTTTTGTTTCTAACTTTGAAAATACGTCTCTAGGTAGACGAGGTTGCGCGTTGATACTGCAAACAAATAAGTCAATCTTTAATCTCTACGCATTACGAATGCATAAGTAAAGAACAGGCGCAACACACATCTATTAAAATTAAACGAACGATTTTAATTAAATCGAGGTATCAAAGTCGCGCTTTAAATGTTTAAACATTCACCTTTACGATCACGATATTGCAATAACACGTATTCAACATGAGAAGCAAATAAAATATATTTATATGATATGTTTATTTTGATATTGCTCACCTCTTCGGTCACGTTCTTGATATATTCATTGATATTATTAACTAAACCGGTACTATGCTCCTTAAATGTGTTAAGAAGTTCGTCATGGTTGGGTAGGTGTTCCTGGATCTGAGCGCCTAGATTACTGATGACATTCTGGGCTTCTTTGATGCGATCAGCTATGGACGCTTCAAAGGTTTGAGCGCTGGTTTGCTGGTTTTCGACATCGCTGGCTGGTACAACCTTGGCCTCAGCTGCGATCAAAACGAGGGCTAGGATAAATGGGACTAAGCACTTCATTTCGCGTTGGTGTTTTCTTCTTGGTCGGTTAGAAAACGACTAATGCACAAGATGGACGTTGCACTCCCTTTTATAGGCGTTCCTTATCGAAGAGGGCAAAGTGCTTAGTATCTTATTTCGACGACAACGACCTGCATTTTTCTTTACATTCCGACGCTATATTTTTCTAAAAGGATATTTTCTATCTAAATTTATGTTCGCTCCAAGATGTCCGATATTGCTCAGACAAAAAGATGAAAGTGAGTCCAAATATTTTAATGTTTTAGAATTATTTATAATTATATTTTTGTGTCTATTGCTTGTGCAAAGATAAATAAATAAAGAAAAAGTTTTATTATTGCATACAACGCACATTATTTCATTACTTATTGTGACAATAATATAAATATTACTTTTTATAAATGTTGAGAATTTTAAATCAGCATTCAGTACATAAATGTTTCTAAAAAATACACGTTAAATAGTAATAAATTTTTTGTTAAAAATGCATATTAAAATTAATGTTTTAAAGCGTACTTAATAAATATTATGCAATAAACGCAGTATGTTTTAATAATTGTTTAATAGAATTTCTAAAAATCTATAAAAATATTTATGAAAAAGTAATGCTCTTATTACATAATATTTATTAAAAAGTATGCTATATGTAAGAACTAGGTTTGTAATTGATAATAATAATTGATAATTTTAGTTTGTCATTTTAATATTTAATAATTCTTTAATAATTAATATATAATAAGTCTCATGATGGTATCTAAATTTTGGTTATCTTCCAGATAAAAAAAATGGTAGAATAATCTTCGCGGACGATTATGTTTGCAAATAAAAAATTAAATCTTTTTTATTAGAATGTAAAACAATTACATATGTATGAATCAGCAAATATAGAAAGCGTAGAATAGATAGGACCAAGATGATACAGAGTAATTTGAAGATATTTCTCGATATTCGCTAATAGGAATTTCACGTCAAATATCTGGTCAACTTTTAAACGTTTCTTCTAATCCAGGCTCGTTTCTAGTTTCGGTAAGTTCCTTATCGTATGAACTTGTAACCGATGGAATGCTTACTAGATTTACATATTTAAAGTTAAAAGAAAACATTGTGTGTGTAAAAAAAATATCTTCAAAAAGAATTCCATTTGAGAAAAATATTTCATCCTTCTAACGAAATTACGCTTACATTCAACGCTCTCATGACGTCTTATTTACATATTTACATTTTTTATTCTTATATCTTTAAGTTGGCTGGCTAAAAACTTTATACAATAATTGAGATTTTTTAATTTAATTCAGTTGTTTGATTTTTTTGTTATGATTTTGTGATGATTTATTATGATTTTGTTAAGATATTTCTTAAATACAGCTTACAGTAAGTTTTCCCTAACATGATTCGAAACAAATCGACGACTGATTTTGGACAGTGTCATGAAAAGATCAAGGTTCAAGGGGAGATCAAAATTATTATCAGTTTTAGTTGGCATTTATTCCTCGCGCTCTGTAAGACATTACATCAGCCAGATAAAGATATGCTTTAGCGAATGCACACATGTGTGTGTGTGTGAGTGTGTGTGTGCATATGACACACATGCGTTGCTGACTCCGCAATGACGGTTTACACTTTTTGAAAGCACAGGGCAGAGATTATAAATTTTTTCAAACGTTGTTTATCCGACATCTTCCTGTATGATATATAAGTGATATATCAGATATAATTAATGCACTTGTATTGTAAATTGCTTATTTATCTACAAATTAATTGAATTAAAAGAAATATCAGTTTTATTTCATATAAAATCAAACTTTTCAAATAATCAGAAATTTAAATTTAATTTAATTTTTCTGTTATTGTTAGTATCAGAAAGATAATTTGTTTCTTCGTAAGAGGCACTTACAAAATTGTGCTAATATATTTTTAAAAAATGTAATATTTATCGATATGTATAAATAAGATATATTTGAGGAAAAATATATATGTATGTACACACACAAAAGCTAACTCTCTTGAAGTTCTTAAAACGTATCGCGAAGATATTTACGAAGATTTTATTTACGACTCTCATGTAATATTTATGCAAAGACACTTGGATATTCTGAATAAAGCAATGCTTGTGTAACCTTTTAGTGATATGGCAAGTTATTTACTTAACCGTCGATTATTGGAAGCTTTAATTTAACTGATACGATTTTCACGAAATAATTACAAAATATTGCTGCAATTAATGCTTTTTTTCTCTATTTTTTTTCTTATATATAAATATCTAATAGCGATATGCGACTTATGAAACAATTTAAAATTGTAAATGCATACAATTTCCAATATTATACATATTATCTAATATAATGTGGAGTGAGAGTGTAAAATAATTTCGTTTACAAAATATATATAATATATAATGGAATCTTTTTTATTTTATTAAACTTTTTGCAATACCCGCCGAGGTAAAAATCAATCTCATTACAACATTAACGCATACATGTTTTTTATTTTTTTTTTTTTAGTAAGTACTAATTTTGATAAACATAACATAATTTTATGAATGAAGATGTTAAGATGAAGACGCCATTTAAAATCTAAACAATATGATATATGTTACGGATTTTATTTTTAGTCTTAATTTTGCCTCAATAAAATGCCTAACTGTTAGAAACTATTCGAACAATATTTGAAAAAAATATGTACATTGTATTAATCTAACATATTAATTTTGATTGAATATATATTTTAAATTATATTTTTGATACTATGACTGTGTATGTGTGCATGTGTGTGTATGTGATTAGTCTGTTAAATTGTTGAATGTATCCTTGGCATCTTGAGTTATATTTTCCATAATTTCATCAATCTTTTTTGCTTTTCGGTAGAAAGCCTTTACCGAAATTCTTAAGAGAGTCTCCCGTTTCTTCTACGAGGCCTCCGACGTTTTTCGTTATCTTATTAATGCCGTCGCTCGTTCCCCCAATGACTCCACCAATGAGTCCGCCTTCTTTACCTATAACGTCAATCGATTCCGCCTTGTCCTTAACAGATTTCCTTATATTTTTTAAACCGTCGATCTTGTTCGCTGTTCCCTCGACGAGTTTCTCTGCATTCTTTATACCTTTCCCAATGAGGCCTTCTGTTATATCCGTGATCTTCTTTATTTCATCTGGTACTTTATCTAAAATTTTTCTAGAGACGTTCTTGAGTTCATCGTTTAGCTTTTCGCTCGTCTCCTTAACCTTGCTACTAATTTCGTTAATCGCATCTTTTGCCTTACCGAGACCGTTGTTTACGATATCTTTAACATGTTTAACCAATTCATCCGTTTTCGTTTTTAGAACGTTGAGTAATTTATTTAACTTTTCTTTACCTTCACCGAGTTTTCCTTTCACTTCATTAATTACCTGGTTCACCCCTTCTTGCAGTTTTCCGACTTTCTCCAAAATTTTCTCTCTAACAAGTTCGCTTATTTCGTTAAGCTTTTCGAGATACTCCCTAAACTTTTCTCTTACTTTCTCCAAAACCTCACTTAACTTCTTCAAATTTTCTTTTAAGAGCTCTACACTTATTTTACCCGTTTTCAAGAGTGTTTTTGTCAACTCATAGAATTCTTTTATAACCTCGATATCCGGTAAGATTCTTTTGCTGATCTCTTTCTTGATTATTGAAACTGCTAGCTTGAATAGCTCTTTCAACACCTCGTTTAATTTTTCATCAGCGATTTCTTGAACGGCGTTTTCAATTCCAGCAGTTAAAGCATATTGTAAATTTTGCGTGGCTTCTTCTTGCGTTCCTTCGAGAAATCTCTCGAGAGTTTTACTTACTTTTTGGATTTTATTTTCTATCATTTGTTCAGCTTTCTCTACATGTTCTCTGAGAAAGTCGTTTTCCTTAAGCTTCTCGAGCCGTTCTTTGATTTTATCTTCAAACTTTTCCACATTTTCTGGTACTGGGGTGGCCTGACAAATGATTAGTAAAATAACAACAATTATTTATATTTTATGATATAGAATAAAGCATTATGTAGAGCATTATTATATTACAATTATAAATTATATATTATAAAATTTGGAGCGTAATATAATAAGCAAAAGAAAATTATACATTAAATATTAGGAATAATGTATTAATGTTATTTAAGCATTAAAATTACATTTTATATTAAGAATATATTAGTCACACGTTTAGACTCAAAATTTGCAAAGTCCAGAATTTATTGATTAATCATAATTATTGTTTTAATTTATTTTTACGTATATATCATAATAGCCGATTGATATTTTAACTTTCCTTTAACATTTTGCAACATTTGACGTAATTAGCAATTATTATTTAATGAACTATAAATTTTGCTATTTATTAAAATAGCCCTTGAATAATTGTCTTTGGGTAATAACTTACCTGGTTCAAATAACCCAGAGCTGCCAGCACGGTCACTAGAAGGAGAACGCGCGCCATCGTAGTTCGGGAAAAAATTGTATGATTCGAAAAGATAGAGAATCCAGCTCCGTCCAAGATGATCAAGACTGATCCACAGTAATGATCTCTGAAACGAATATGCTTATATATTAGCCGAAATTTGTTTATTATATCTGTTGTAAGGTGGCTAAGGTTTTATTCTAGCTATCACTCGCCGACGCATTATTTGATATCACACACCTGCGCTAACTTTGTTAAATATAGCGTTCTTTTACGTATGTGATAATGGCACATGATGAATTAAAATGATTAATTATTGATTCGACAAAATCATGTCAGACGTCATAACGTCATAACTTGACATAACAACAGTTCTTTATATTGATAAAAAATTAATTACTCTTCTTAATTCATAATGCATATTTGCTCTAACTTTAATTATTATTCGTAATATTAATAAATTTTTGAGTGTTTATACAAAATTTAGAAGATTTTTGTATTAAAACTATGAGTATAAATTTATTATTGTTGTGTCATGGTTGAATTTTTATATATTACAACATAATTATAAATATCATAAACCACGATCAATTAGTTAGATAGTAAAGATATATATTTTTTCTTTTAATATATAATTATTATATCAATTTATGTTATGAGGTATCTACTTTATTATTTCGATCGATTTCTCTTACTTTTTTCACATAATTTTTAGAGAAAAACAAGGACAACACTTATCATAATACATATGTAATACATACTTATAATACACACGTAATACACACTTGTAATACACATGATAAATATTATGCGTATTCATGTAACCGTAATTAATTTCTGACAACTTTTTGATAGATTATAGATCTCTTTGATATTGTTTTTTTGTGCTTCAATTATGTCTGCTTCGTTGATTTTAGCTTAAATAAAATGTAAAATATTTAATTTTTTATTATCTATATCTATATCATTGATTATTATAATGAAACAAAAGAGAAGGAGAGAAAGAAGGGAGAAAGAGAACGAGAGACAGAGAGAGAGAGAGAGAGAAATTATCAGAAATGTTTTATCTTAAATAATATTCTGAAGTGACATATTATATTATTTACTACTCTCCAAAATCTATAGATGCAGAAATTTTTATTCAAATCTATAAATATATTTTATTAATTAGCGTGCCTTTTAATAGTAAATTAATTTATAATTAAATAACTAAAATGAAAATATGAGAAAAATGTTAGTTTTGACAATGCACACATTTAAATATATAAAGAAATAGCATGGCTTATTCGTTATTTGTTCGAAAAAAAATTGTCATTTACGACGATACGTCTTAAAATATCCTTACAGATATTTCGCGATTAAAATATATCTTTGAAAGACTTCTTATTTTATTTTATTAGAGCAATGATTAATAATGTAAGTGAATAAAGAAAAAGTTGGAATTTGAATTTCTTTTATTTTATCTTAATATCCGAGTATATTCAAAATTTCTTCGATGACTTGCTTGATACCGCAATCCAAAAAATTTTTCGAAATTTGATAATCTTTCAGAGCATATGATTAGCAAACCGACGATAATAAATATTGAAACAATACGATTCATTTTTATATTTATTTTGTTATTATGGAGATACTCTAGAACAAGTGGTAATCATTAAGGCAAATGAGCTATCTCTTTTTCTTTTTTTTTATTTTCTTTTTTCATTCTCGTGTCATATTTTGTTACAATAATTTATCAGCGAATTTTTCTACAAACTTGCTTGCGAAAACAAATTAACAATTGCTTAATAAAGTATATGGTACAATTATATATATATATATATATGCATTATCTGTGTAAGGTGCATAATTTCCAGGTTTGGGTAATAATTAGTTAGACACTTAAAAGTTAAGTTAAAAAGTTGAAAAGTTAAATGTGTTGACTTTTAACTTAAACTAGTTATTTTTAAATGCATTTAAGATTAACTTATTAGCTTTTTTGTACAAGTTAAAACAATTCATCAATATTAAAATCATATGAAAATGGTTGATCGTAATGCAAATATTTTATTTGTTTTACAACAAATTTCTTCGATGTGTCGATTCGCTGTTGGATAGAGAATTAATTTTTAACTTTAATGAGTTAATAATTTTTTAGCTTATCTTTAAGCTGAGTTAATTTTCGTTTAAGTAAGTTTTAACATAAACTTAGTTAACTTTTGGGCCGTTAACTTTAAACTTAACTTATTGTTAGCTAAAAAAAAATTTACCTACCCAACTCTGATAATTTCTAATATACTTACAATTTATAATAACATAGTTTAATAAAAACATTACAATCTATTATTGTGCATCTAAGATAATGTAATATTTTGCATCATTATCTGAACATTTATACTAGTAAGTAAAATTTATTTCAGTAAATATATACATAATAAGAACAAAACCTAATTTTTTTTTATTCATATTTTTAAGTTAAAAGAGAGAGAAAATATTTTCAAGATCATATTATACTATAACAATAAATTTATCTTATGTTAGTATCAGAGTTATAAGATGAGAGAGGGTAAAATATATTCTTCTATATATTCTTCTATTCCTAATTATTTAAAAAAAGCAGGTTGGCAATTTAAATATATAATTTTGAAAAATAGATGCTTTTTTGTATTATATCTGCCTATCATATGATTTATGAATTATGTTGTGAACTCTCTTTTTTTCTCTTCTCTAATTTTGAATCTAAGAAAAATATTTGTAAATGTTCTGTTTCTAATAGATTAATTAATCAATTAATTCTAAATACAAAATGAATCACGACGTTTGAACATATCATATAAGTCAAGTTACGATAGATGTATCTTTTAATTTACTCTACGTGCTATTGAAATAACTGGGACTAAAAATTTTTTATCTAGAATGATTGCATATGATCCTTCACATGTCCGCTATATGATTTCGCCGCATTTGTGTAAACATACACGCTATACATATGTCAATATTTTTTACAAGTTGCAAACTAAACATAAAATATGTTTCCATTTGATTTAACTAAAAATTTTCGCAAGTGTCTCAGTACAAATAAAAAGAAAGTAAGCAACATTGAAAATCAGCTGTTTTGCGCACAATGCAAATTTGTGGATCGTGAAATATTAAGCGTAACATTAAGACGAAGAAAATATTATCAGCATTAAGATAGGATTACGAAAATACTAACGCAATCAATTTCAGAATACATCTTTATTCGGAATCGATCGATTACAATTATTTGGTATATACATGTCGATAGTTGATAATGATTTAGGACTAGTTATGAAATATATAATGTATAGAATTTAAAGGGCGTGACGCAACAAAAAAGGACTATTAAGTCTACGGACGCACTCGGGATCTCGGAAATCCCGGGGTGAGAGATTCCAGACACGTCCACCATGACGGAGAAGGGAAGCGCGCAAACTCGGTCTGAGGAAGTTGAAATTGATTGGACTATCACCGTCCAGTACGCGGCCTACCAGGATCGCCTTATTCCTCAGGGCAATCGATATAAGATCGCCCGGTGTCAGATAGTCATGGCCTAGTGCGCCAATGATATGTTGCCTGGGCAAGACAAAATTGAGGCCGCTCGAGACAGAGCTGGCCGAACTAGCAGCGGCGGCACCTCCGGAAGCCGATGATGCTGCGGCGGCAGCCGACGAAGGGGCTACAGAATGAAGAGCTGTAGGGAGAATTCGGGATCTGATCAGCGGAATTCTGCCGCCGAGATTCAAGTCGAGTCCTCTATATTGATCCGGCTCGATCAAGTTGCCGCCCGAAGAGACCGACGCGCTGCTGGAGGCGGACGCAGTGCTCGCAGGTCTGACAGCGGACAAGATGGGCCTGGAATTGTATCTGTTTAGCGAGTACGGCAGATTGAACGACCCTGGAGCAGCACTGATCACTGGGCTGACGTCCGAAGCTGAAGAGGCGGACGCGGAAGCGGAAGCAGCCGCTGCAGTATTTTCCAGTGGGACATCTGATACAGCGAGTTCTGGCGAAGCCATAGATACGCTCGAGGAACTACTCTCGGACACCGTGTTTTCAATGGTTTCCGAAATGACTCCTGATGATAGGGCGGGTTCTATGACAGGTGCGCAAGGCACAGCGGATTCCTCGACCATAGTTGGAGCGTAAACTTGCGGGGCGATTTGGTAGCTGGATACCACCGGTGATGCTGATGCTGCTGATGCTGCCGCCGCTGTCGATGCCGCTGCTGCTGTAGCCGTTGCGCTTGCAACACCGGAAGAGGGAACAAACGGCACCGAAGAGACTATGTTTGGTACCGCGGAAATCAGGGGTGCGGCGGAAAGTATCGGTTGTGTTTCAGTAACGGTAGCGCTGGCGGATGCTGAAGAACTCACGGTTTCAACAGGGGCGATTGCCGGACCTACTATTGGACTTTGTTCAAGCAGCGTAGAACCGCTACCAGAATTCAGATATGGTATGTTAGACAGATACGAACCTATATTAGTCAAGTATGATGGCACATTAGACAAATGCGAAGTTATTTTAGTATACACCGAAGATGTGGAGATGCTCTGCAAGCCAGTCCTGACTAGATGAGGTATTCCAGATGCGTGGTAACCATCGTAGATGCCACGGAAAGAAGATAACATTTCCGCTAGCGAATTGTGATAGTCTGGGGCAAACATCGCGCCATTGTCAGCGACTGTTGATACTGCTGCGGATGTCGCCGGTTCACCAACGATCTCTTCTTCACACGGACCTATCGAACCGTATCCATACAAGTTTGCTAGTCTATGGTTGTGCAGTCTCTCCCTCAGATGCAGACCAATATGATGTAAGTGGAAAAAGTGTCCGATAAAGTGCCCAATATGTACCCAAAGCCGTTCGTGCACAAAGTGCACCACCTTGAAGGCGACCTGTACGAGTCGGTGAATAGCGCGTATAACGCTATGGAACGGTATGGCGTCTCGTATTATGTCGGGCAAAATCATCAGATGATGGGGCTCTCTGATGATGGCGTGGAGAAAACGCGGAGTATGATGGAACAAGAGATTTAAAATGCCGTGACCGCCTTCGATAACTCCTTCGACGATCAATGGTCCCAAGGTAAGTCCCTCTTTTAAGTTTCGTACAATAATCAAGAAATAGTGCCAGAACTTTCTCAATTCGCAGAAGAACTCGTGCACGACCAGACCTGACAAGTGCACGTGACCGTAATCGACGGCTTCAGTTTCGCAAGAATGAGCATCCAGATCGGTCAGAGGAACAGGTTCCCACAAATTCGCTCCCAGGAGATTGCTGGCTGCGGCTGCGGACGCAGCTGCGGATGCGGATGCTTGACGTTTCGATAAATTGCTAAGTTTCTCGGATTCCGTGGCATTCTGCAAAAGATGTCGCTAATTTTAATTGTAGCAAGTACTTACATTTAATCAAACATAATTATGTAGAAAATAAGAAAAATTTTTGTTTTGAATATTTTAATCGAATTTCTGATGCAGAAGTATATTGGGCTATTATATTTAACTATGTTATAAATCAATTATTGTACATAAGAAAAAAATGTTATTTTTAGTTGAAAATCACTGAAAAATTTTATTAATATTTTTAAAAATTTTATTATTGATATATTCTTCTATAAAATATTTTATTATTAATATTGTTTTAAAACACTTCTCTATCCGAAAAATTATATTTTTAAGTTACTTTTTTTTTGTGTATTACTAAATTTTGAATACTAAAGAATTTTTATACAAATAGATTTTTTAGAGAACTGAGACTGATTGAAAGTACCATGGAAAAAAAATTTTTTTTTCTTTTCACTGTTTATATATAGATATTTATATGTTTTCTAAATAGTTTGTATGTATGTGCTGAATTTGATAAATTCCACAATTAAAGTTCTATGTATTGTATTGTGATTTTTAATGATCAATTACCTCTATTTCTCGCAATTGTTGCAGTCTCATAGCAATATCTTGCTCATCCGCGAGAATGAATGCTTGGATGAGATCGTGCATACTCTTGTACAATATATCATCCTGAGGAAAGAGAGAGAAAGGATATTAGATACATTTTTGTTTTGATTTTCTCGTTCTTGTACACCCAACTACAAATAATGTATGTATTTTAATTTTTACCTTAGCATCTTCTTCAGTATTATTCTTCCTGTCATCCGTAAACTTCTTTGTTTCTTCCGTGGTCGCCCTTTTGTCCTGGACGGTTTGCGATTCTGATAATTCTTTCAACTCCAAAGAATCATGCTTTTTCACGAGATAAGCATTCTCTTCCCTTTTTTGTCGATAAAATGGTTGTAGCTCTAGATCAGAATTCTTTTGAAAATCTTGAAGTATATCGAAGTCTCGATTCACGAAAGCTGAACTCAGAGACAAGGATGCCAGGAAGGCAACAGCAAAAGCCGCAAATATGTTGCACGTATTCGCCATGATGAGTTTCAATGGGAACTCGATGATTCTAGCGGTAATAGTCTGCTTCATATACCCCAGACTGTTATCATCGTATTCAGATTTGACACGCAGATCGTGATGGAATCAAACAACATTGGCAATTGTTGGCCGATAATGATCGACAACTCAGATATGTGCTGATGCGCGTGAGATTATCCATGATCTCATCTGCAACTTACCTTGTAATCGAGCACGATTTATAATATTGTGATTTGAAAGTATTTATTAATGCGATGATGTTTGCGCAGCATTCGCGTTCGTAAATAATTATAAAAATCATAAAAATTCTCCCTTTCGATAAAATAAAATATATACTGATAATCCGTACGTGCAAAAAAAGTATACATATTGTGTACATATATGGCCAGAAGAATTGCAAGATATTATTGGTGAATTGTTTTCTTAATTCTTGATTAATTAATCAGCAAAAGCTTGAATATATATTCTATATGAAACGATAGGATAATTTAGTAATACCACTTATATATGAAAAAGAACAGTGCATATTCTTTGAATAATAACAGGTAATTATTCTTTAAATCAATTTTTACTTTAAATTTTTTTATTAAAACGAATATAATATTGTTAATATAAATAATAAAATTTATCTCTTTTACACAATTTAGAATATAAAAGAAATATTTTTTATCTTTTAGAGATATCTAAGCTATATTATTTTATTTAAAATGTTTTGGTATATACTTAAATTTTTGTTATATATATATATATATATATATATATATTTTATTTTTTATGCAAATACACATATTATTCCAACAATAATATTTAAATGTTATGTGTATATATAGAGAATATATATATATATAAATTTTATATAGAAAGTATTTTATATAATGATTTATATATAGAAATTTATAATAATTTTTATATAAATGTTATATGTCGAGAGAAAAATAAATATTAAAATGTTCAAACTAATGAGAATATTGTGTATAGAATTTACGTATAGGAATTGCATAAAATATATATATATGTATGTATATATATATTTTTTTGTTGATTATAAGTCTGTTATATGAAATATTATAATCCTATATAACGAAAAATAAAACAAATTGATTAATTTTTATAATAACGGTATTTATATAAATTAAATATGAATTTTACATAGCATACAATAATTATTTTCACGAAATGAGTATTATTTCTATATAGCACACACATTATGTTTTATTTATCCAAATATATTAATAATATAGAAAATTATTCTTTATTTATATACTCATATATATTCGTTTATAATATTTATAAAAATTTCTTTTTACATATTATAATATTGCTTACATTACTTTATGAAATAATAACATTCGGTTTATAGTTTTGTTGTCATATATATCGCATACATTGCAGACAAATGATGTATGGTTAAAAAATTCGTACACGTAAGCGAATTCTCTAATTCTTCTTCGTGAATAAGAATAAACTCATATTACTTGCATCGTGCAATCATTGCACTTTATTTTATCATTAAATTTGCATTTTATTTTGATTTGATTCTTTTACTACTATTTTATCAAGTATTAAATTTACAAGAAATATATGTGAAATATTGCAATTATTTATATGTAATAATGTTAAACAAAATAGATTTAAATAAAAACAATTTATTTTTACATATATAAATATAAAAAAATGGAAAAAAGTAAAAGTTAACAATTAAAAACTATAATACGATAAGGATACAAGGAAATATGAGAAGAGATAGAGGAATATTAAAAATCAGAATCACATATTGTTTAAATCTTTTTATTTTTTATTTGTCCGAATATTATGCACTTCCCACATTTTTCTGTGAGAGATACAGCTTTATCAGATGTTTTTTTTCATGTTTTATAGGTTTTGCTAGTTCACTTGACAGGCGCACTTCGCAGGTAATTCACAGGCAGGAATTAGAACTTTATCAATTCTGCTGGTGAGACCTGTTAAAAGTTTAACGGGCTGTGACGTTGACGATATCTCGGTTCTGAAATAGAAATAAATATTATCATATATTTGATAAAAATATATTCCTAATAAATATATATTGTTATTAATTTACAAAAATTATATTATTAATGGTATAAACATTTTACAAATAAATTCCAATAATTTAAATGTAATTTATTCTTGTAGTAAGTAACATGAAACAAAAATTTTAGAATGCTTACTGAATTGGTGAAGATGGCACCTGAAGATCAAAATTATAACTTGTTGAGATTGGCACGGAGATTGAAGACAATGGGGTCTGAGTATTGTATATATAAGATTTTCCTCGATAAGAATCCGGCTTGACTATCTCCAAGGACTCAACGGGCTCTACTTTAGGTACTTGTATGGAAATTGGATATTTTGCTTGTGGTTGATAAAAAACAGGAGATTGATCGATTACTTGGTAGTTTAATTTGAGTGGCTGATAGGCACAAGGTGTTGTAGACAAAGCGTTCTCTGTTACAGGCCTTACGGGTTCCTGTAAATTATTTTACAGATATGTGATCTATTTATTATGATATCACGTGATAAAAAATTAGCAGAAATATATCTTACCATTTCTATTTTAAAATTGTAAAAAAAGGAAGAAATTAAAAGCTATTTCTATTGCGCTTCTTTTTTACGATAATAATACAATTAAAATAATTAAATTTTACAATTTTTATTGCTATTAGACCATTACTTTAATATAATTTGGTTTATAAGATATATGAAAATTATATTTCCTTATGTGCAACTTAAGTTATATAGCTCAAGTTAGATAATAAATGATAAAATATTAATACATGTGTACCTTGATTGTAACAGGCAGATAACGTGATGGATGACACGGCTCGCCATACGTAACTATTTTAATTCCATTATATGGCAATCTGCTAGGAAATCCATAAGAAAACCTCAACTGTAAACAGACGCCAATGATGAGAAGATATTGTAATTTGCACATTGCCGCCATCATCGCAAGGATTTTACAAGACATGAACTGGCCTCCGACCTATCGTACTGCTAATATAGACATGGGTTCATCAAAGACAAGTATGTAAATTATTTCCTGTTTGAATTAAATGTAAACGCAGTAAATTCCTAAACAATAATAAAATAATAATATTTCTTTATTACGTGTCACGAGACCGGAACTTATCTTTTGATTAAAAGGTAGAGCAAGCACGTACTTTTCATTGTGCGTGTCTACATGCAAAGTTCGTCGCTTCCTGTTTCACCCTGATCATCAAATTTATATTGTTCATTAAAAGATTTCTTATCAACGATAAAAAAAATGAATATTATCTGTTCCAATTTCTATTAAAAAATTTAGTATTCAATCTTATATAGAAAATAATGCACACTTAAGATATGTATTCATTTATGTTAACTTTTTTTCAAACACTTAAGATGGCAATTTTTTAAGAGAAAGTTTTATTTCGTTAAAAACATTTATACTGTAATAAAAATAATTTTTGTTTATCATCTATTTTTTTGAAGATATCAAGTTAATATTTATTTTTTTAGATTTATATGGTTTTTTTCATAACAAAATAAATTCTGTATTATTCTATTTATAAAACTATTAAAGAATTGGAAGATAATATTATTGGAAAATAAAATATAATAAATATATATAAATAAATATAATATATATTTTTATATTCATAATATTATAATTATATATATATATATATATATATATATATATATATATATATATATATAATCATAATTGTAAAGTGTTTATTTTTTGATATCTTTAGCTTAATATTTTTATAAGCTGCATGACAAAAAGAATTTATTTATGTGAAATGTTAGTGCAATTTCATTAAAAAAAAAATCAATATTAAAATTTCTGAAAAAGTTAACAGATATTTCTTTAAAACAGATAGATCGTTTCTTATATATTTTTGTATTATTAAAATCAGAAGAAGTATTAAGAGCGATCACATACGATGAGATAATATATCCTGTATATATATATATATTGTGCATGAAGATAGAATTCGCATTCTTAAGTGTTATCGCGCCATTATTTATATCGTAAATTAATATCTCATTCATTCGTGATAGTTTCGTTTGGATCTTCGTTTCGTTCATCTCGCTGCTTGTAATTTACGTCGCGTGTATGTAAATAAAATAAATCACAGCCCGATGCGTACATACGCGTCGTAAATTTCACGTGTGCGTTTGCGAGGTAAGAAAAGAAAAAGGGAAGACTGTCTGTGTGAGAGTAGTACAAGAGAGAATCCGTAGCATATCTTTAAATAGCGACCGCGTGCGGGCTCCGTTCTTATACTCTCGGAGATACATTATGTTTCCTTCGCGATCATCATCGTGCATTACCATGTGGTGCTTCCCTTTTCCCAACCGAAATACTTTATGACGTGCTGACAGTCATGTTTTAGTCAGGAAAGCTGAAGGGAGATCATAAATCTTATTGGCGATGTTGCCATGCGCCTTCGTGAACGATAGATAGAAAGTCATCCGGCTTTTAACAGATTATTTCTCGACGAGCCTTTTATTATTTACTGTAAAGATATTCTATTTATATTATCATCAATTTTTGTATGAGATTATTATTACAAGAATCCTTTTACCTTCGTATTTATTTCGGTAAAGATCTTTTAGTGTTATAAAAATGCTACATTTTTATAACGAGAGATATATTTATTCTTGAATTTATATTATACATATAATAATGTTAAAGATAATAACAAAATAGAGCAAAGTAGAAAAGTTTTGTATTTGCCCATTAGATTCATACTGAATCGATATTAAACGAGCAAAGAAGGTATATATTATATATTTAATAATTTGAAGTTAATGGAAGATATTTGTAAAATTAATTTGAAGTTTACAATGATTTGTTAGAATAATTTTTTTAAATATAATTCTTATTTAAATCTTATTATAGAAAGAAAATGCTAATTTCTAAAATTAGCCTGTTATATGATTGTCAACAATTGTCTAAAATATTTGTTAGAAAATAGACTATATAATTACAATCTTTTTAAATCTTTTTTTGCTTTATCATCATTTATCCGTATAGACACGTTTCGCAAATTAGTAAATGGACAAGGATGTGGGAAAGGGAGGAGAATTCTATAATAAATTCAACGATTTCTGGTTTTCTTCTCTCGTATAATCGCTAATATATTATCTTAACATTAGTGATATCACAAAGACGCAGGACTAGGACTAGTATAATATTTGAGGGTGTCCACGTCTTCGTTTCTAAACAACCAATATTCATCTCGATGATCACGAATCGTCAATGAAACGAATGCTTTGCACATTTCGTGTTTTCTATATGAAAGATTATACAGCCCCACATGGAACCCCGTATTTCTGAGCGGAGCTTCTCAGTCTGGCGAATATCCCGGACGTCGAGTCCTCATCGTCATCTTCTTCATCGCTGCGCTCGTCGTCTTCGTAACGAATGTACGCCGTGCCGACGTTTGTTTGGATGCCATCCTCGACTTCGTCTCCATTCACGATTTCTTGATTGATCACGACAGTGCCGGGAACGTAGTCGGGGGCTGGTGGTCCTACCGGACCGCAACCTCTGTCTTCTACATCGAGCGTATCGAGAGAATTCAATGATAGAGGCCTTACCAACTTTCCTGCTGCACCGACTGGCGCATATCCTAAGTCCCTAAAACAAGTTATACATCGAAATACATGAATATTATAGAAGCAATTGTTTATTTAGCAAATTCATTATGTTTCACAAATTATTATTATTATTATTATTTTTTTTTAGTATTACAACACCAAATTTTTACTTGACATTTTAACTGCCATTTTGTACGTGAATAATGCTCGTTTTTGAATATTATTGCATTTATGTATCGTTATTCTAATTCATTATTGGGATATTTTTAAATAATTTTAAAAATAATCATAAAATAAACATAAAAACAGTCATTACTAATTATAAAAATGATAAAAAGTTTTAATTCTAGAAATAAATTTAGAAATAAAGGTGTTTGTTGTGAATTTTGAAAATGATTTTTGATTTTAATAAAGTTTATATAAAATATATTTATATAAAAAGCTCTCTCTCTCTCTCTCTCTCTCTCAGGAACGCATAAATATGCAAATACTTAAATTTGACAAAGCAATTAATTAATCTTTAAGATACTGATAAATCACTTGATATATAAACACTTGCCAAATATTTTTTTCAACTTACCCGTACGTAATAATGTTTGCATGCCGTAGTTGTTGCCCGGCGATTTCCTCCTGATATATTCTTTCACGTTCGATGGCCTCGAGCTCGGCTAACTTAACTTCTTCCTGTTCGTTATAAAAGCCGACGGTGATGGGAGCCTTTGGCGTCGTTTTTAGCTCTACGACGGGTTTATCGAGGATCTGAAGTTTCTCTTCAGGTACGTCTAATCTCTTCTTACTGGATGTTGTTTCGGTTGGTATCGTTCTATGACCAAATGCCAGCTTATCTTCCGGCACAAACGACTTCGTTTTGTATGCCATTTGTAAGCGTGGGAAGAGATTTTTGTATGCTAAGGTAAGCGAAACCGGATCCGCAGGTAGTCGAGGATACGAATAATCTTTGGGCAATTCTAAGATAAACGAATATATTATTTTAGTCTTGTAATTTCACGTTTATGTATAGTAAATATCTCATGGATTTGTGTAATGTGTATATAATAATTATAGTCGTTCAAAGTATAAATTAATCAATCAACTGTCTATAAATAATTATAATTTTAATTGAGTTTGCTTAGAAACAAATATTATTAATTTTATATAATACTGACTTTTTGATTGAAAAGAGATAAAAAATCGTGTTCTAGCTTTATTTTTATTTTAGTTTTATTTAAATTTATGAATTTTTGGAAACGTACCATCAGCAAAGTCATCACAGTTAGATCTGTCGTTTTCAATAAATTCAACACCGCTCGATGTTCCAAATTCGTTTCCAAGGTATCCCAGATTTTCGTATCCTACATATCCTGATCCATATCCAGTATATCCAGTTGAATCGTATCCTCCAACACTGCCAGAACTACTATATCCTGCACTGCTTGAGCTACCGTATCTTCCAAGATTGCCCGAGCTACCGTATCCTAAAACGCTACCTGAGCTACCGTATGCTCCAGAACCGTATTGAGTGCTGCCTGTATTTCTGGCAATATATTCACCGAGTCTACTTGCGCCACCAAACGCACTTCCGCCACTTAATTTACCGAACAATCCATCGAACGCCGTGTTGGTACCGCTTTGTGCCAAATCGAGTTTTCGTATTCCAGTTTCATCAGTCTGTCCATTGAGTACGTTTACGTAAACCTGATTAGGAATGGGAGGAGTGCATGACGCCTTGCTGGGATACGCCGGTATCACTTTGGTGGTCACTTGGAGTTTGCCATTTTGAACTTTGCTCGGATAACATAAGTCACCGATTGGCGGGAAACTGTTGATTGTATATATATATATATATGTATATATTACAAATCATTATTTAAAAATGGATAAAGTGTTGAATATGTAAAGCATAAATTAACCCATGTCATAATTTCAAGATTTCCCCGTAGAAATCGTAATACATAATACATATTAACATACAGATAAATAAATGCATGACATGAAATACCTGGGCACGATTTGTTTATTAGTATCGGAGGACAGAAGAACCTCCAAAGGTTCGGATTTCTTTCCGCATCCGCAACCGGAATTGATGTTCACATCATGCGAGACAGTCTTGAAAGGAGAAGAATAGCTTCCACCGATTCCCAGTCTTTCAAGAAAACCGGAAGATGCGGAACTTGAAGAGCTGCTACTGCTGCTACTGCTGCTACTGCTGCTGCTGCTGCTGCTAGTGCTAACTACCCCGCTACTACAGGGACTGTAACTGGAAATGCTTCTGGATCCTGTTCCTGCGGAAAATCTTCCAACCGCTTCACGCGCTATTGCAGCTTCATTAATTGCCTGCGGCGATGCAAACACCAGCGGTTTTTGCTGTTTCGTTGCTTTCACCACGATTTCCCCACATTGCTTGCACGCGTTGGTGCCTAAAAAATGAAGGTACAAATACCTGGATTCGTATCATTAACTTTTTTATATGCGACATTTTATCATGATTATGATTATGATTATTGTTACATGATCTTATTTAGCACGTTCTAAAAGAAATCCTTTCTGGGAAATTAAGAGGAATGGAAAATACAGAGTATTCGTAATATGTAATATAAAATAGCATTATGTGAAGAGACATGACATTAATAGATTAATAATATAAATTTTTACAGGATGTGTGATTTATAAAGTAATGACGAATGTGCAGAGAAGACATTTATATACGCTGCATTGAAAAATTGAAAATAAAAGCAATGATCTAATCAGTATCGCAAATAAAAAATGCCAGTTTTTTAAGGAGAGAGTTTTGATAAATAATAATAAGATACTTTCTTCTTTTGTAGCAAATGTAAAATATTTAATTAACTTTTAAATGTACATAAACGGATCTTTGTACAATAAGTAAAATAGTTTAAATATACAACATCTCGATTAAAATATAATAAATGCAAAGATATAAGAAATGTAGCAAAGAAAAAAATACTATAAGCATTATTTTTTTAACTTATAAATTTACAAATTTTATGTTGTATGTGCAGTGTATATTAATATTTGTTTGGAAATAAATTAAAAATTTGATATTCAATTTTCTATTTTGATTCTCTTCTAGCTGCCTCGAAATTTTCATATTAATTGTAATATTTCGATTTATAATTCAAAATAGCAAAATCTTCTTATAGAGATGCATATATCGATACCAAAAAAAAAAAAAAATAATAATAATTGATAAAAAAATTACAGACAGGAGAAAAATATTATATAAGAGTAAAATTTATATTTGTTTTAGATATTTCAAAAAATTCTGATCTCTTTGAATGAAAGAATTGTGCGTCGAAATGATAAATTAGAATGAAATGAGAGTTAATAATTTGTGTGCGGAATGTATTTCACATACCTGGACCTAAACCGCAGGTGTGTGCTGACCTGGTTGTACGTGCCTGGACGATAGACGTGGCTGCTATCGTCAGGAGTAAGGTAACTCCCAAGATCAAAGAGGACCTCATATTTGTCTCAATGACAATATTCTCTCTTTCTTCTTCTCCTCTTCTTCCCGGCGTTACATTTATATGAAAAATTGCCGCCTTTTCGGTGGCTGATTTGATTATGCAATTAATAAACACTGACTGTTTGCGCGGATCCGAATACTTCCTGTTGTAACGTTTACGCGATGAATTTGTTATGACTTCATCGTCGCTTCCTGAATTCTCATGTTCCGCTAAATGTGAAAAACGGCATTTTATAGTTTCGCGAAATTTATGTTCGTCGAGAAATATCATAATCATTTTGTAGAGGAAACGAATTGTTCGGTTGACAACCGGTTAACTTGATTTCCGTATTTATGTGTGTAATAATAAACGAAATACGAAGATGCAGCAGAATGAAAATAGAGGATACGAATTTCAGAGTGAATGATGAAAGAGTTAGGTGTATAAAGGTCATTAATCACGTATACTTTATTCGTAGTTCTTTACATTATATACATCATTAAAAATTTATACAAATGAGATAAAACTTTTTATATAAAGATAATATTGATAAATTCCATTGTGAGGAAAAGGACATGGCAAAATAAAAATTATACATTATAAAAAAATTTTGATGTAGAATATTATGAGATGCATTTTTTTTACATATGATACTTTAACAGTATTGTATACAAATAAAGATGTTTTAAAGATTAATCCATACATATTCGAATAATATCAATTAAATTTGCAGACTGGAAATTCTTTCTCTTTTTCATACAAACTTTTTTTAAATAAAAATCTATTATATATTATATATAAGACAATGAAAAAGTATATAACAATTATTTATACAAAAATACAACTATTAGAAAATTGTTGGAATATGAAATAAAATATAATTGTAGACAATATTCAATAAAATACAAAATTGGAAAGCTTTGTACATATTGTATTGAAAATGTTATAGTTAATCATATATTATATTATATATGAATTATACTTAATATTAATATAAACAAACAAATTTGATATTTATACATTGTTCGAGTTCTAAATAAAAATTATTATACACGATCTTTTTACACGATCTTTCAACTTAAAAGTCCTCATTTGTTAAAAAAGTCCGACGCTCGTTGCCGCTGCAGAGGTAGATTGAGTAAATTGTCAGTAAGTACGGGTCCATGTATTCGCGTAGTATTTGTTCCCGATTTTTGAGAGATAGCGTTTTTAGTTGGCGTGATCGCACGTGGTGTGTTAGGTGTCCTGATGCCTATGGACGGGGTCCTCGACGATAATGTTCGCCCAGGCGATGGTGTACTTGATATCCGGAGTTTTTGTGTCGCTAATCTTCTCGCTGCAGGAGACATTGTACTCAAACGATCTATAGTCGATCTTGGTGATGGACTGAAAAGAACAGATATTTTTATAATTTTTTATGCAAAAATACGTCATACACAACATGTTTCATAACTTGCATCATAACCGAAAAGATTCTGCATGTAGAAAAAAATCAAAAATTGAGAATTTCTCTTGGTTATTCTAGTTACATAATATCTTATAAGTACAGAAAGAGATATATATTTATTTGTTTAAATTAATTTATTTTAATCACTCTCCATATTAAAAAAGTATAACTCGAAAAGTCCGCTATTTTTTTTTTTACTGAATATTACATCGCAATAAGGCTATTAAATCTTTGAATAAAATTTAATAAGATTTTAAAAATTCAGAAAAAAATATTTAATGGTTTATAGCTACAAACTAAAATATTTTTTTACATTATTTAAATATTACTTACGTGGCTAATGATCTTCTAGCTGCTTCTAAAGCCTTATTCTTCCGATCTCTGTGCCTTTCGCCAGCTTTCTCAGCCAACTGCAATGCCAATTGCTCCCTTTTTGGTGGTTCTGCTATTCTGAAAGATGGACCTTGACTTGTTCTTAACAATGGAGTGTCACCACCATCTAATCGGAAAGGTGTCCCTTCAATCTGACCCCATGTCATCAACGGGCTTTCACATTCTCCTGGTCTTGGACTTGGCGTAGCCACAAAACTAAAGCCATTTACTCGCGGCGTCGCATTTCTGACGACTTCTTTGCCGTCTACACCAATCTTACCATCATTAGTTCTGGATTGCGACTTAGCCAATTCATTGATAGTTTCCTTATTTTGTTGCTCGTTGAATGGATTTATCCTCAGTCTCGTATTTTCATGCATAACAGTTTCCTTCTTTTTAGCTAACTCTATTTTCTCTTCAGCTGTAAGTTCCACTCCATCAGGAATATACATAATGTAATTTTTATTTTTATAAGCCCAACTATCTACTTGTTTGGGCCTAGTATTTGATCCTTCGATTGCTAGAATATCAGTCGCAGATTTTTCAATGGCGAGCCACGATTTTGATTTCTCTTCCGCTTCATAAAGCCAGGCGTACTTCAATTTACGTTTGTTTTCGGCCTCGACCATCATCTCTTCAAAACTAGCGTTATCTTCACTTGTATGAGAACTTAAATAATCGTCGAGACCAGTTTTATTTTCTTCTTTATTATCCTTTTTTACATATTCGACAGATGTTTTCTGGGACGATACTTCAGAGGTGCATGGCAATTCATCCGACTCAGTTCGGCGTTGTGGAGTTTCAAAAGTTGCAGGACTAACTGGCCTTTCTGTGACAGGTCGACCGGAGCTATATTTCTCATATAACTCTCTCATTCTCTTTATATCATTATGCTCTAAAGCATCCAGATATTCATTCTGTGCTTGTAATTTTTCTAGATGTGGAAAGAAATCCCTTTGTATGATTTCACTCATTTTCTCGATATATGTATCTTCATCTAAGATCTTTGGTTGAGTACTTTTGCTCCTTTTTGCAGATCCAATAGGCTTCTTAAATATTGCCAGATCTTTTATATTCTTGGCAGCTTCGAGAGCTTTCGAGCCTGGGCTATCCATAATGGAATCTAAAAGATTAAAATTAATATTAATAATAAAAAAGAATTTAAATGACAAAAATATAAGAATTTTTCTATTTCGTAAAATAAAGAAGGAGTAATTTAATTATATTTCTATCAATACTTGATTACTTACTATTCATTTTGAATAACAGTGCAACTCCAGATAGAGGTTATATAACAGAATTCTTGTTTAATGTTGTTATTACGGAGAACATGAACATTTACGAGTATAGAGGATGTTCTTTGTTTGCAAATCTGCTTAATACATATCTATACGTATTAGATCACATCATATTTCTTTAAATATACAGAATTTTTTTCGATCATGAAATATTTACACATTCCATTCTGCTATCCGAGACTCATACACGTGATAGGTTTGTTAATTTAATTGCACTTATATGCTGTCGATTTTCATTTTTGCCTCTTTTTTTCTTTCAAATATATATATATATATATTTAATTTTAAATGCAAAAAATGTAACGTAATACAGCAAACAATGAGAAAAACCGAACTTAATGTGACAACGTCAGTGCAAGAATGGCATGCAATATTACCGACATATGATGATCGCAACAGTTAATATGCGACATGGCGCCATCTCGCGTTAATAAAGTTGTGTACCGTTTTAACTGGCAGTACATCATGAAAGTTTAATTCGCGGCAGATTCAGGATACAATTTTATGCATTATTCGAAACTTATGCAATATTAAAAATGTATTTATAAAGTCGAGTATATTTTATTTTTATATAGACAGAGAATGCGCGATAGAGAGGTATCTGAAGTGGCAGATTTAGTACTCAGCACTATTTAAAAACTTTAACCATGTATGAGTTTGAAATCATGATGGCCACCGAGAACATACAGGTAATACGTTCGTTATTGGAATGCAAAAATTAAATTATTTTACAACATTTACATCTTCATTAAATTACTGTGCATGTCTGCAATCTATTTGAATATATAAAATTATGATGTCACAGATATCTGATTGACAAAAGTTAGTGAAGTGATTTATTCAATTACACACGTATAACTGTATATATTTATATATTAAATATTTAATGCAGCGTCAAATATATACTTCTATATGAAAATATTTTTACAAAACTACTTATTTTCATCAATATTTAGTAATATATTCTTGTGTGCAAAAATATTTTATATATATTGATTTAAAGATACTTTTCTTTTTTTCTTACTCATAATTATATTTAGCATTTAATCAGCTTGATAATTAAAAACTTTATATAAAATGTAAATAAAAATTTTATATATTTGTGGATATTTATAATCATATTTTTGACACATGAAATCACAAATAGAATTATCTCCCTGTTTCGAGTCATAGATCATTTAAAATAGGTTTAAAAATAAGATAAAAATTGTGAATGTGACGTATCAAAGAGGATTGAATGACAATTGTTTTGTACATATTATACGTTCTCAAATTAATATCTCTTTTACAGGGGCGCCGCGGTGAATATACGGTCCTGAATCTCTGGCCACTAGTCGCAAGTGATATTTTGGTCCAGCTGGGACAGTGGGATGGGACACGAGATATCGTTTGCGGTGTCTCGTATTGCCGACGCGCTCGCACGCTCGCGTGAGCATCCGCGCGAGCAAAATGATCCGAGGCCCCGAGGTGTTGGAGAATCACGTTGACAGACATATGAGGATTCCAGCGGCGAGATAGGATATGCGTGCCGACTGTATGGGTGCGCGACCGAAAACGCGAGAGAATCGCATCAAAATGCGCATCACCTAGTTTCCATTTCCTTCCTCCTTCGCTAAATCGCAATGAATGAATGATCTAAGGGAGAAATTCTTAATCTTACTAGATAAATTCTCAATTTATTTTAAAAGTTTATTCACGCCCTCTTTAATTGTCTTTTATCGTTCAAATCGAAACGAAATATGATAGAGATCTCGTTTTACCTCTGCAAAATCGATATAATTGCATCTAAAGATAATCTGATTTCAATGTCGGCAAATTTCAACGAAAGTAATTTTTAGAAATAAGTATCTCGATTGCATTAATAAGCGTCATCGTTATTTTACGTTGCGGGCTTATTAATAATGAGCAGACACGATTATTTTACGTGAACTTGTTTGTCATAATCGCACGACCGATGACTGCCAACACTTATGATTTAAATCTGTCGTAAATTGCACTTTGTGCCAACACCGAAAGTTACCACCGTTTCTTCTTTCAATTCCGCCCACTCGCGGAATTTCTAGATCGTTACCACAATATGTTACCTCGTATTAAAATATTACAATGTTGATATAATCGTTATAATAACATTGTTAATATTTGGATAAAAAAATTAAAATTAGAATATGATAACGAAAAATCCAAAATGAATCAAGTTTAAATATATCTAAAACACACATGGGGAAATGAGGTATTAAATATTTTATTCAGAGAGATATTTATATTTTTCAGAGAGACATACACGAAGATTTTACGGAAGCAAAGATACAAAAAAGGAAGGAAACGGACATATCTATCGGCGTGGGTGAAAACTGTGTCCAAGCAAGCGAAGCACGCGAAGACAGACGATGACCGTGACTGTGCCACGGATGCCTAGAAGAGGTTTACCTTATGTAAATAGAGGGGACGATCTTCTGTCATTGCAACATCGGGCCAAGTCAACCGTATATTTGTCGCGTTTATCCCGCATTTCCAAAATTTTCTTTAATATACTTACATGGCGCATGGTAAGTAATTGATTCAAAAGTAATTGATCTTCTATACTTTATCTGCTTGTTATATTTCTCTTACACTTTCTTATATTTCTATATTTTTTTATATGATTTATCATTAATAATATAACTAGAAAGAGAGTGATGATTTTATATGAAGAAATAAATCATGACATATATGTCGAGAAAAAAATATGACGACTTTATGATTTCTTCATATATAATTTCTTCATTCTACGGTATATATATCGTATCTTTATATACTTCATACAAAATATATCAATTTTTATATATATCGCGAAATGCGCGCTCGACATTTCGCGGACATAAATAACTAACATAAAACACGCAGGACCGTCAAAATACGGCGAGGATGGCGGCAGTAAAAGTAGAAGAGAGCAGTGGGACAACGAGAGGGACGAGGAAAAGATTGCAGACGTAAAGCGTAAACAGTCGAGGTGCGATTTGACGCGCACTCGGCCGGGGCCGCGTGTACAAGACGCGCCTTCCGCTTTAAGAATCGCCCCGTGGAAGAGGACGATGGCTGGAATCTGTAAATCTGTCATTGCGGCCGTATTCGTGCGCAGGATATGAACTTCTTGGTCGTCGCACATCACCGCGTCGCGCCACGCCGCGACGCTTCCTCAGATCTGGCCGGTTGACTTCTTCAGCGGCAAGAGGTTTCGATCTTTCAAAAGTAACATGTGGCGAATATAGAGCAAAAATTACGATATCAGATCGAGGTAATATTATTGATATTTATTTATATATAATTAGTATCTATTGTCTAAAGAGAGAGGAATCTTTTTGCGTAATAAAAATACATAAAGCTACATATATTTAATCTATTATAATTAAACCAAGATTATGCATATCTTGAGGAAAATATCATTTATCACATTTTTTTCAATTTTATTTTATCATATATCTTTATAAGTTCTTGAAATTGATATTCTCTCTTAAAATTTACTTGAAATCTACTAGTTAGTTTCTGGACATTAATTATGGTTTTGTTGTATATTTGTTCTTCTGAAGCTTAATACGTGAGAAACTCTTGTTTTTTATTCGCCTATAAGCCGTAAGCTATTAATGTCTCGACATTTTGTGCTAAGAAAAAAACCGATTACAAATTTACGGAAGAATTTGTGATTAAAATTAAGATCGCGAGAATTGTGCGCGACTATTCCGTATGTGTATATATATATATATAAAACAACTCAAGATCTTCTTCGAAAATTCAGAGAGCGTTTCGCCATGTCGACGATGTGGAAACTATAAAAGCCCTGCCATAATGTGCACGCACGAATTGTAGGGCCGTGGTAGGTTGCGATGACGGATTCATGATCCGTGGGATATAGCGCCTTCCTCCAGGAGACGTGAATGCGCGCCCGCGTTTCCTCCTTCCTCCTTTTTCCCTCCATCTACCAAGCGATTCATTTGTTGGTCTTTGATCCGCAACCAACGAGCCACCGCCGGAAAATTAGGGAGATTTATTAAGCTCTCTTTCATACCGCTTCTCATACCACATCGCTTCTCGTTATACTCGGTTGCATTTGATAATTGACAGCACGCGTATTCTAGATCGATATCGATGAAGGAAATAGCGATGACAAGAGATGTACAACTTGCAGGATAAAATAATCCAATAAAGAATTATTCCAATAGTAATAATAATAGAAAATACAAATCTACAGAAAATTTTAAACGCAATTTTTACGTATTTTGTACATTTTTTGCTTTCCTTTTATGTAGTATTGTCATATAATTTTAATTAGAACTAATTTCTTACAGAGAATTTATATATACCTTGAATCTTAGAACGACTGTATAATATTTATATTTATCATTCATAATATTCTCACTCTTTAAAGTATTATACAATAATATATAATTCAATTCCGTGTTTGTTACATCTGAAAAATATTTTCATCGCAATACAACGAAGTAATTCAATAATGGATATTGTAAAATATAACCGATTAAGAATTAAAAATTGCCGAATATACAGTTTACATAGTAGAAATTTTTTCAAATATTCTCTAAACTGCATTAAAGAAAAAAGAACAAGATTATTAACAAATAGTATTTAAAATAGAGAAACTGACAAAAAAATATTTTTTAAATTATTATATCAAATATTTTTGCGATCCAACGATTATTTTTTAATATATATTAATGTAATAAAGCTCTCTACATATATTATAAAACAATAGAGCGATCGCTTCTAATTCCATGATCAGGAATACGACTAGAAATTGGGTGGTCAGAAAGATGTTGCGATGAGGGGAGAGTGTGAAAGATTCCAGAGACATGTTCTTTTTAGAGGTCAGTGGTTACGCCTCGGCAGTAAAGTGGGTTTACAAGGACTAATAGAAGTATATGGAAAAAGAAACTTATAGTAAAGGAATGTTCCCCATGTCTTTAAATCCAGCAGAAATAGAAAACTCGTATATTTGCTATTGCTCACAAATTACTATTAATTGTTCATAATTATCAACAATCTACAGCTGTATAAAAACACTCTCTTAATATTTTATTATCAATTTTAATTACATTGGCAAAAAATTACTTTTAATTAATTTTAAAATTAATATATATTCATTTCATAATACCAATTTAAACGTACACAATCAGTCTTTTGATTTACTTTACAATGAATTTCTTTATAATGTGATGAAAACGCGATTCTTTCGACGAAAGGCATGTGGACACGTTCCTTTCGAACAACGTTGGTGGTAAAGACTTTTCGCGCGTCTTTTTTTTTCTCTTGTTGTTAACCGAGGAGGTCTGTTGCCTTTGACTTAAACATAAACTCAAAAAGGGTGTCACCGACGGCGATATAGTGTCAGGTGACCTCTCGGGGATTAACTCTGGTTAGCCGCAACACCTACGACGAAGATGAAAAGAATATGCAGGGCAGGGAGAGGCGGCTTTTTACTGCCGGCGCCGTCACGCGCCGTCGATAAGCGCGGCTTCTCTGTATGGACCAAGAGTCTCGCGGTCTTATATTACTCCTAGGGTTAAAGTGTCAAAAGTACAGAGAGGCACCCCGCGCAAGACCCTCCCTTGTGCCGGCACACAGTGTATGTTTTCGCGTTGAACATAAAAGTCCTTTCGCAGAATAAGTTAATAAATTCCACTTTCGCGAACTAAATTAATTTTGTCGAGTAGGAATTCGTTTAAAATTCGTAATTTAATCTTTTGATTCATAATAATGCAAGCCAATTATATTGTAACTCCCCTCTTGTACTTACATATCGAATATTAGATCGTCTTAAATAAGAAACAAATGTTCTTAGTTTATTTTCTTAGTAATAAATATTTATCTCTGTATCTTGTAAGTTATATACATGTGTAATATATCTCTCTTAAATACAAGGATAATGATAAATATCTTTTTTTCTTACATAAGAGAGTATCTTTTAAATATTGCGCAGATGTACATATATCGTGCAGCGAGAGTCGTCTCGCATTTTCTCTTCTCCCTTTTTCTTTTTTAATAAAGGACGGGGACATTTTTGAAAATACGGACGAGTGTAAAACGTTTAACTGAACTGGCTGAGACTGTAGCCACCGACAGTCATTAAGCATACGCTTGTAATATGTTTACACAGCGTTGTTCCCCGCGCAGCCATCAATCACGGTATACGTCGTGGTCGGTCTACGGAGGCTTCAGAGATGCTCGAATTACTTCTCATTTCGCTTCGTCGCCGTTAGTTCGTCATTTCTGACAGTCGCGATGTCAAACTACGGTTTTCGCGATAGTCGGCGAAAATGTATCGTCGCGATATAATTTAAATTGAGTTGTTATGTAAAATAAATATACGATTCTTTTATAAACAATAAATGTAAGAGAGAAATTTTTATAAATTTAAGATTTATTCAAATAGAATGGAATTGCGAAATATTATGTATAATAGACGTTATACGCGCGATACTTTTACATAAGACTATAAGATATATGCGTATGTATCGTTAATATATTTTAATTGTATATAATATCCCCTGTCAAGTTATAGAAAACAAAAGAGATATATAACACTTTCACAATATATTAGATATTGTATAAAACTGGTATGAAATATCTGCTAACAGTTTCTAATTAAGAATCTAATTAGTCAAAGAAGCGGAAAACTCCGCTTGCGAAATAGGATATTAAATTCGCATGCACGTTTTTTAGGAAGAAAGAAAGGTCGGTTCAAAAGAAATAATATATATTTCATTATATTCCTTGTGTGTTTATTCCTTGTTTGGCCATAAATAAAGAAATACTCTTCTATTATATAACGAACGAGGGTCTTTTTAAAAAGTTGGAGGCACAATGGCACGATACCCGGGCGGCATAATTTATTAAGGCACTTAGTAGCCACGTTACTCTCACGGAGTGTCACGGCGCGTTTACTTTCCCGTCTTGGCTCGGGAACGTTTTAAGCTCGTTCGGCATTTGAGATACCTAGTATAAATAGACGCACTTTGCTCCTACAAAAGGCACTTACTTGCCCTGGTCTTCCGCAACTTTAGTCGATCGGTCGATTCGTTTCTTACGCGCGAATTAATTCGAAGCACTTAGAAAAATTTTTATGAAAATGAATGATGCCAAAATTAATTTGCGAGTAAAATATTAATTTGCATTACTCTCATTATGTTTTATAATTTTCTTTGTTGATATTTTTAATTAACCGCATGTTTTAATACATAAAAAAAAAAGAAATGCTCGCTTGTACGCTTGGACGTTACACATGAAAGAAAAAGTCTGAATATAAATGTCTGGATCTATTGTAATTTTATTTATGCAGATCCTTCAGAGCATTTTCCAAAAATATGTCAATATTGCGAATATTATCAATGATTAAGTAATGAATATTATTCGCTTAATATTATTGCTTATAATAATGTAAATATATGAATCACTAGAAAACTTTTATTGCACGTAACTTGAATATATATAGATTCATAATTTATATATGAAATATTGGTATAATCTTTGGTACAAATTACATTATCGAGTATTAGCATTTAATAAGGCATCTCTATTAATTATTTTATATCTTATTTTCAGTTTAAAATAATTTCAGACTGAAAACCGTTGCTATAAATAAAAATATAGATATATACGATAAACATTACGATCTTTTAATTTACATAGCTTCACGTAAAGCGATTCTCATGCCCGAAAAAAAGAATCAGGACGAGAATAAAATGTGCAAATACTTTGATATCCCACTGTTTTCTCAAGTATTAGGAAGGCATCGAGAATATAGTTTTTTCATGAAAGATCACATTTTTCCGTCTAAAATAGACGTAAAGGCACCAGCAAACTTTTGTATATAAGAAGGTGAAATCGTATTACCAATAACAATTGCCAATTTTCGCGATCTATACAAAAAAAGCCTTGAGAGATACACTTGAAATTCCACTTTTTATCTCAAGGACATAAATCTTCAGCGATAAGAGATCATACAATAATCGATTATCGCGATCTATGAGAATAAGGCACCAGGATACGAGGATACATTTCGTTTCCACTGTTCCTTAAGCATACATTGAATTCTCAATCGATGAGATCAGTTATCGCACGGTGCATGAAAAACATATATCGATCGAGAAACGAATGATACGAGAATACATTTTAATTCCACTCTATTCTTCGAACATCAAATCGCCGACGTAGAATTCGATGAGAAATAATAAAACGATGAGAGATGATTATATCAGTTATCGCGGTCCGTAAAGAGAAGCGCCTGAATGGTGTGGATGCGGTTGCATATGCGTCGGATAATGTACCGCGTTAACGTGCGCCGACGGTTGTCCATGATGGCTCGGATAATGCGTCCAAGGACCCGAGGCGCTGGTCGCACCGTAAAACTGATGATGCTCCTGGGAGGTCCCGGCGGTGATACCCACCGGGATCTGCATCGGTGCTGGCATAGCGTTGTAACTGGATGACAGGACGGCAGGACCGGCGACGTTTCCGGCCGTGGCTGGTCTCTTAGCCGGACTCTGCATCCCACCGGCTACGGCAACGCTAGCGGACTCGCACTCATCGGACTCGCAATCCCGGAAGCCCTTGGCGAACGGGTTGCTGGCGATCTTCAGCTGGGTTATCCGGTGATTCTGGTACGCGGTGACCGCGGTGAACCTGGTCTCCGGAAAGGGGAACGTCTTGAAGTTCTCCGTGCGGGGATCCGGGGCTGAACCGGGCGGCGAGGGTGCGACCACCACGTGACAGCGCGGCTGGTAACGATGCATCGAGTTCAAGATAATCTGCAACGTGTGAAAGGATCAACGGTTTTAACGTGCGCGGAGAGAAATTGACTCGAATCTATGAACAATATTAACGCATTTACTTTCGTGGATTTTTTCATTATTCGAATCAAATTTCACAAATCGCTCTTCTTGAGACAAACGCACCGATAAATAAAATCGCGGGATATTTATGTATTGATTCGGAGCAAGTAGCATCTCAAACTGCGCTTGTTATGAATTTTTCAAAAAAATATATTATCATTATTTAAGCTCAACCGTGGAGATAAGCTTTATGATATTTATTTCAATTGATTAACTTCATATGCATTAAAACAGAAAAAAAGGGAAAAAAGGTTGATTTAAACTTAATCATTAAACAAAGAAATTTATAAAGCTAAAATATTTTCTCTTTCTTCTCCAATTTTGTGACTCTGCAGCATAAGTTGGTGGTAAAAAAAAAAACACAGCATTACAAATATTGTGACAAACGTAGAGCAACAAATGCTTTCACGCGTCCCGATCGATGGGCACAATTTGGTAAAGTCGTCATCATCATATGAGAAAACGACGGAAAAAAAGGGTCCAGAAGGGAAGAAGAAGAGAAGGAATGAGGACACGTGAAACTCGAATTCGGTGGAAGGAAGGAGCGCCACAGGGGGGCGGTCGCAATGTTTGACAGCTAGAAGAGAGTCGGTGACTAATTAGTGTAAAAACTAACCCCCGGCCCGCAATCCGACACCCTCGTCCTTCCCTCCGCTCACTTACGCGCATATGCTCCACGATGACATGTGTGTGTCAGTAGGCCCATACACACACACACACACACATATAAGTATATATATATACGTGTGTTCTACACAAGAGTAAAAGCGCGTATGGCCCGAAAATTGGGACGCTGTTTCTATAAAACGTATTTTTCACGATTAGTTTTTTTTTCTTCTCTCTAATATTCTCCCGAATCTCAAATAATCCTTTATCATTCGTGATGATTTCTCGTTTATACGTAATCCGGAAATTCTTTGGCATATCTTGAGTAAAGTTTTTTTTTTTTCAGCTAAATCTAAACTGTGGCATGTTTTTCACAACTTTACATTTTTTTAAACTTGACTCTAAATATATTTATATCAGCCTGTATATCATCCTGAAGTTATAATTTTGCTCTCGTAAAGTCTATTTGAAGTAAAGTGAAGTCTATAACATCACGTATGTGTAACGTGTTTATATATAGATATATATAGTCCATCATCTTTAAAATATTAATTGTCCCGAAAACATTATTATTATTCTAAAGTAAACATTTTATTTCTATCAATCTATCTTTATCTTCCAAATATGATTGTATCTTCCTAAATCTAGGGTAATATTTAAAAAGTCTTCTCCAGATATCCGGCCTCGCGATAGCGAGTATGTCAATTAAGGACGAGCATCAGCGGGCATTCCTGACCCGCCTACGAATTTTTTTATAAGGCCCGGTGTCACATTTTTCTGTGCGCAATTAAAGGAACAAACTGCTCTGTGTGTAACGCGAGAAAAAGAACGGCCTCTCGCCACGGGTCAGAGGTCTTCCCGCGAAAGAAAAGAGCGACATACATTCTTGAGAGAAACGCGAGTGGAGAGCCTGAACACAAGTTTCCTCCTTCTCTGTCACGGAGGATGTTTCGAGTGTCGGAAAATAAATCACATCTCGAGAATACGCCGTCTTTTATGATTGCAGGATGCTATACAGATTGCGATGTGAATATATAGACCGATCCGTGGTACAATCGGGGAAAAGAAAATTCTTTATAAAAAAAAATATCGACGATGTCAAATGGAATTTAATTATGTCAAGAGATTCATTTCTGAGATAATTAAATTCAACAATTGAAAAAAAAATTAGTAATATTTTTTCTCTATCTTAAGCTTATATATATATATATATATAATATTATTTCACAGATTATATATATATATATATATTTATGTCAATAGAGTACGGCCATCAGAATATAAATAAAAATATAATATTATATTTTTATGAATGATATAATAAACTTCTTGCTTGCTGCCATAATTTGGATTATTTCTACTCATTTCTGAGGTAAAAGCTCGATTATCCTTGAACGTAAATCTCGTTCATTGTTTAGGAACGGCGAAGCGATAATCAATCGCAAAAAAATCACGCGTAACATAATAAACGAGCACCTGACCTCCTTCGCGATCAACACATGTGCACGATGTCGGCACATCGCATGTCCTTTCGTTCATCGGTATGCCGATACATCGCAACACTGAGCCCCCGTTTCGCGATCGCGTTCGCGGTCGGCTTGATGGATTTGGCACGAACGCGGTCGCGAGGAATTATTTTGAGCATCGTAAGCACCATCGCAGGTGCATCACATGCTGCATGATCGAGAGAATCGAAGCGAAATCTCTTGCGGCCGCAAACATACGATACTTGAGATGTTCTCGAAAAAATCTTGACGATTCATATATTTAATATATATAGAAGAGAAAGATGAAAAGGTTCTCTCTTAGAAAAATCGCCGTATAAAAGAAACAGAGAAAAGAAACGAGAGACTAATTAGAGCCAGAATGATAGTTGGTCGGTGCGTAAATATTTACATACGTCGCTAATAACTGTTTCGATAGCGATTCGATAAGAATTGTCGAATGGTAAAGATCGCAAAAAGAGTGTCAGAAATGACAGTTTCGATTCACAAAGAATATTCCATACGAAAATATATCAATATACGTATTAATGTAAGAAAAGATAAAATATCATAAAGTATTATCACAAAATATCTTTGCTAAGAGATCAAACTGATATTCCAAACACATTCTAATTCTGAAATCTCTTATTTCATATTGATCCTTGTTATCTTTGAGATAGAAATTATTCATTAGTTTTAATTCTCATTATTATATATATTGCAGCAAAATAATCATAAGTAGGTTTTACTTTACGCCACGTAAGCATTATGCTTCTGCGAAGGATTTCACAATCGATTTCGAATCAAGATTGACATTGTGCGACCGAAAAATGAGTCAATATGCTGATCGCTGCTAATTCTTTCTCAAGGTACATTGAACGTTACACAAAATCTACGCCTCTTTCCCAGAGCCTCTACGAGGCGCATAGTTTATATTATATCTGTTTACATTACTCTTTATATACACACGATAGTCTCAGCTCTACTCGTGGCGACAAGAAGGCGAGATTAATATGTTGCAGACAGGACATCACGAGTCTGCCAAATAGCATTAACCCTTAAAAATGCACAACTATTACACACAATCTTTTCTCACGAATAAGTCTTCTATCTTTGAAAAGCTTACATTACAAATAACACGAAACGAAAGCTTAATAAAACAAAAGCTTATACAATACAAGAAGCCAGAATTCATATAATAATAACATTTTTAAAGGGATAAAGATTATATATATTTAACAGAGTTTTAGCGGATATAAAATTGTTCTCAGAGATCTCTTTTATATTTTTATATAGATGTAATATCTCGTATCGTCGATGTATTTTATATGATAAAATAGAACCGTGAAGTGTATTTAAATCGTCCTTAATCGCGCATCGGTCTCGCTTATAAAATTGAGACTTTATTTTAAGATAACCGGCACGTGTGATACGTGTTCTTCGGTAAGAAAGAAGCGTGATCGGCGAGATACGCCCGGTTAATCTACGACCGGCATCTTTTTAAACGACAAACAATCCTCGCGTGAAAATGTCGCGCTGTTACTCTTCGTAATTTCTCTCGTGAGCGACAGGCTCGTATCTCAGGTCAATTAAGGCGAACTCGTCCGTAAACGACAAACATGTGGAAACCCTCGCGTCTCTCATTCTACTTTATTACGTAGATGCGCTTTACGAAACAGTCGATCGAAAAATTCGAGTTACACCGCGAGAAAATCATATAACGGCGAACGAATTTTGCGACTTACCGAATTAGAATGTAATTAGAACCTGTAGAATGTGATTAGAACCGAATTAAATGTATCTCTAAGCTTCTATCTCACGAATAATTGATACTTGATCAAGAATCAATTCTAAATTAATGGTTTAAATATTTTATTCTTTTCCTGCAAATGAATGTTTGAGATGGTATTAGTTGTTTGAGAGAAATTCTTTAACGTTTTAGATAAAATTTAATAGAAAAGACAAATAGAAATCTAATTAAAAAAAATTGAGATAGAAGAATGCTATGTGTGTATAATTAAAAGACATTAAGTATTAAAAATTTTCTATTTCTTAAATGCGCCCTTTTATATCATTCGAATGACGTAAAAGAGATACAGTTCCAAATACTCTTCGGAACGCATTATTATTTTATGCTATCGTGAATAATTCGGAAGCAACGAAAGATTGACTCACATGTCCGTTATCGTCCAGTTGATTGTTGGTCAGTTTTAATTTGTCGAAGGAAATTGGCTGTTTCATCCAGTGAGCGCCACTCGCAGGACTGTCGGGATGCACGTGAATCCTGGGAGGTGATACAGGATCAGCACGACCCGCGACAACCCAGGCACTGCTGTGAAACGCGTATCGGTATCTCTTATCGTCGCATGGAACAAAATCCATCACCATCAGATACTCCGTGTTGGGATCCAAGCCGAACAGTCGACACTATCGATCACCAAAATATTTATCATTTCTCGTACGCACTTTCTTCGTCCGTTTCGCGCGAAATATTCTTAATCAGATTGATAAACTCGCAATCGATGTCACAATATTTTATATTAAGAGAACATCCAAGAATGAAATTTTTTTTCCACTTTTCAGCTTTTCCTCTAAGCTTTATATATCAACGTGATTTGATTTTAAATAGATACTCTGTTATTATTGACATTAGCTTGAGAAAGATAATAATTTTATATGAAAGATCATATCTCTCGAAAATGTAAAATAAAATTTCTTGACGATGAGTTTTAGAAAATTGATATTGAAAATTTATTGATCCCGCCAAAGTTGAATAACTTTTCAAAGTTGAATAATTTTGAATTACATCACGACTAATAAATCATAACAGCGGATGCCAAACCATATAAATATATAAATAAAATTATATTTAAAAAAGATAAAACATATGATTGTTAAATTATCGGATGTGCGCTATTTATAAAATATTCGGATTCATTTTTAGTCTTTCTCAAGTATTTTTATACATATTCTGATAATTAATAATAATAATAATAAAATAATAAAAAATAAAATAATTAATAATCATTTTTTTCAAGTTATATCATCGATAATGATCTTCATTCTTCGTGGACATCGTCACTTCGATATTTTGTTTTTAGAGTTTCAAACAAGTATTACGATCTTTACCTGAAACGTGGGGAACATTCTTCGTCCCGCTTTCGTGACGATCATCTCAGTACCTAGCTGGTGAAATTCCTCCCATAGCGGCTTCGCCTCCAAGGCTGCACCGGCGCCAACTAGTGCCGGATGAAGGGGCCGTTTCGCACCCAATTCCTCGGCGGAGGACCCACCGTCGTCGCTCGAATGATGATCACCGTGATGACGATTGTTATTATTGCTGTCATTGCGGGATTCTGTGGCTGACGGAGAGATCGGGTTCACCACATGGACCGGCAAAGCGACCTTCATCGGATTCGGACTGCGCGATCGCTTCACTCTTCCGGCGCTCTGCAAACAGGCTGAAAGTAAAACAAAAAACGATTTAGCGCAAGTATAAATATATATTTGCTCAAATTTACGAAAAATAACATTACGTTTTATTTAGATTGTTCCTCATTAAGCGTATTTCCTTTCAATCGCGGATTTTTTGCAAATTTTTAGACGGCTTTTTCTCAGCGAAAATCATATTATTTCTCACAATTTTCCGATTTTTAATATATTATTAAATATATATTTTTGTAATAGCCTTAAATCTCCAAATTCTTCTTTTCTTTCTTTCTATTACAATTTGATTAAAATGAATTAAAGACATACGATGTTATTATCTATTTTTTTATTTGTTTCCTTCAAAAACTTTGTTAGTTTCCAAAAAGTCTTTCATTTTCAATCGTTTTTAACTCAGACATTATGAATAGATATTATTAAAGAAAAAATCAATTCAAAATTGGCTGAAAAATCCGTAGTTCAAGGGGAATGCGCTTATTGTTAGTGGGAAATGCTTTCCATAAATATAATCCTATATAATCTTATACATGAACCAGTTTGTATACGAAAAAATTAATGAAAAACAAAGTTAATTGAGAAATTTACGAGTTTAAACTTATCAAAAATGTATTGCATATTTAGCAGGTTGTCTGCCAAATGAATTTTATTAAAAATTTTCTTTAAAGATTTCCCGCAGCTGAGATTTTTTCACGGTTTACCTAATTTTAATCGTGTACAAATTATGAAATTTTTTCACAGCGTTCAATATAAGCATCAAAGTTTCAGTATTAATAATAATAATTTAAGTTTTTTTAAATGTGATATTTAATAATATCGAAAAGTTTAAGGAGCTTGCAAAAACAAACTTCCCCTATTTCGTTCTAACATTCTAATCACTGTTTCTCAATTTGTTTTCTCTATCTGCTAACACTTCTTTTTTCCTCTCTTTGAAAATGACTTAAGAAAATGTCACTTCTCGCACATTACTCGTGACAGATTATTTATATCATTTTTAAATTACAAGTTTGAAATTTGAAGAACGATCGATGATGTATCGCAGAATCAACTAAAGCGTTTCCTTTGTTCTCCAAGAAGGGTCTGCACCGCAGAATGCAATGAAAAAGCTCGGAAAGCTCGATGTGCGAACTAAAGAAAAGCAGCCGTGAGAACTGAGAAACACGTCGTCGTTTTAATGCACTTGCCGTTTCGACGCATAAATGTAACGATATCCGGACTTTTCTACAAATTATTCCGTATACATAATAACATGATAATATAAAAATACGTGAAGTAAAGAATACATTATTATGGAATAAAAATATAAAATATAAAAAAAAATTATATAAAATTCTACACAACTTAAATAAAATTTAATATAAAAAAGATATTTTTCCTGTATGAATGAGTGATAGAATAGCATAGTTTTGACAATCGTTTATATCTTAAAACAAGATAAATATGATTTCAATTAAGAAGTCCTCTCTTTCTCTAAATGCTTTGGAAATATAAATACCGAACTATGGGGTTTACTAAAAGTTTTAAATTAATAAATTAATAATTTAATTAACAAATTAAAATTCCAATGAATCGCATGGGAATGTCTTTGACAATATGCAATATATGAACACACAAACATAAAGGTTAATTATTTATATTGTATATGATTTACCTTCCATTTGTTGCATCGGCGAAGGTATAGCAGACAGATGCGGATGCTGATGATGATGATGATGATGATGATGATGCGTCTGCCATTGCTGATAACAGCAATCAGCAGCGATTTCGCGTCGTTGCTCGTGTTGCGGTTGCATCCTCGTCAACAATATCGGTATCGATTATCACTATACCAATTATCGCGACAAAGGATACGCATAATCCATGCGTCGATTCGTAATCCATGTGATTAAATTTTCGATTTGTTTTGCACTGTAATCACTATTCGTCGACATTTCGAACTTGATTAAAGATTTAATGGAGAAAAACAACACTTTGCGCACTAGCGAATTATTTCTATTATCGTCATCGTCAATTCATCAATAAATTCTCATTCGAAGATACACACGTGATATTCCCTTGAATTGAGAAAACGCGCACTCTGAAAATTACCATTGTCCGAACAATTATGTGTACATAATTATATGTTTTAATCGATAATCGCGATCACTAACGACGGTAATCGTTCATTAATTATCAATAGCTCAATTCGCGTTTTACAAGATAGCGTTTTCGTTGAGAAAATTTCTAGTCATCCCCCTCTCACTTTCTCTCTCTATCTGTCTCCTCATTAATGTCGTCGACAACGTAACGCAAAACGAGCGATTTCTTCAGCATCTCTCGCGACTACCCATTGAAAGAAGATCCGACCGTGGTTTCAGCGGCGTCCCGATTCTGACCGAGTACCCGACGAGCTCCGACATCGTCGAGAGGCTGCTCTCTGCCGTCAACAGGACTTGTCCTCACCTCGGTGTCCGGACGCTGACAAGGACGCTCAAAGCCGCGCGGACCCCGGATGAATCAGAAAGAACTCGCCCGAGGCTACTATCCCGCGACTTATCATCGAGACATCATTCTCTCTCAAAGTAAAGAACGTTCCCTCTCTCTCTCTCTCTCTTTCTTTCTCCTATCTCTCGGTTTCTCTCTAGAAGATTCGTTCTGAGAAAGAAAGACGGAGAAAGAGAAAGAGAGAGAGAATGAACACGACTAAGGAGGCACGCGGAAGAAAGGAGGGCTTTTCTGAGGATCCTCCTACACGAGCACCCACGCTGGTCGGCGATGGGATGCTGCATGTATCCTCTGTCTTCTGCTTTGATGTCGGAAGGCGGAGTCTTGGTGAGCCAGAAATGTTAGGGGTAGGTGCAATGGACTCAGGAATGGATCTTTTCATCTTGCCGCCCGGGAATACATTCTTCAACCCTACGGTGCAAGGTATTCCGTATACAAAATGATTCATTATGTGCATGATGCAACAGCGAAAAAAAAAAAACTCTAACTATATAAAAAGATAAGTAAAAAACGCGTCAAAGTTTTAATATTTAAAAATTCAATTCTTAAAATCTCTGAAAGATTAATAATTTTAAAGCTTGAATAATTTTTAATTTAAAGTTTGTTTAATATTATCAAAGTACGAGTTATATATGAGAAAAATTAATTATATTCGTGGGAGAGAGAGAGAGAGAGAGAGAGAGAGAGGAGGGCTAAATTAGTAAGAATTAAATTAAGATTTCAAGTCTTTCAATTCAATCGCAGATTTTTCTTTCACAGAGTTATTTAATAATATAATTGTATTATACGTATATGTATATATATATATGTATATAGTGCCGAATGGAGTATAATTATGCTGTAACTTCGCTTAGGTTCACTATACTTGCACATTTTTCATTCTGACATTCACAAAATTCTCAAACTTCGTTAATATTTATTCGATATATTCGATAAAGTAAAGTATATACACACTATTCGAAGATGTAAGACTTCTTAATTCGTACGTATATAGGGGATCGCTCCTTCTCTTTATCGTAAAACTTTTTTAAACTGATCGATCATTGACATTGCTCCACGATAAACCAAAGCCTTAAATATCGTATGTGGATTAAGCAAATTAAAATAAATCAGAATTCTGTGTAAATTACATTCCTCGTTTTCAAAAATCGGTAGATGACGTCATTGGCAAAATTGTTTGCTTATATCGATAATCGTTATGCCGATATTAATAATATGAAAAAGAGAGAGAGAGAGAGAGAGAGAGAGAGAGAGAGAGAGAGAGAGAGAGAGAGAGAGAGAGAGAGCGAAAGAAAAGTAGTGGGATAAAATAAATAAAAATCCAACAATTTTTACAAAAAACTTGATTTTAAAGATCAGAAGTTTGATTTTTTTACGCAAAAAAATTTCTGTTAATACTAATCTACTTTTTGCAAACACGCACTTTTTATCCTCTTTTGTCTTGACACACTTTTTTCATGCTTCTCTGTATCTCATACGGTTTTCGCGAGTTTGATTTATACATATATATATATATATATATAAAATCTACTCTTAGATTGCCGACGCTACTGATGCATTCTTATTTCTTTTCCTCGCGACATTTCTGCCATTGTTTCGCATCATTTTTAAGGAAATACCTTACTTAGTAAAAACAACACATACTTTTTAGATAAAAGCGTTTTTAGCATACTTCGGCTATTTGCGGCATATCAATATTCCATTCTCTCTCTCTCTCTCTCTCCGTCTTTCTTTCTCCCTCTTTCTGTCTCTTAGTAATATTATTAATAAATAAATATTAAAATATTTATATATATAATTGTTAATTAACAACTATTAATGTTTATGTGATTACTAATAAGTAAAGAGAGAAAGAGAGAAGCAATAAATAAATCTCAATTATTTAAAGAAGCAAATAATATAAATATCTTGTTGGCCAGCTCGTTATAATTTTATGTTTGGCTATATTTGTAATTTACATCTACAATAAGTCTTGTATAATAAAGATTTTTAATTAATATATTTTTCTACTTTTTGAATATATCAGAAAATTGCCTGAAGGAAATAGTGATCGATACACGTTACTGATCATAAATCAATTATAATTTCTGTTTGTTTCATGTTTTCTATAATGTCTTTCTAATTTAATCTACTCTCTCTCTTTTTCTTTGCTCTAAAATATATATTTATTATTTTTTAAACGCAAAAGGTACAACTAGAATAGATATCTACTTATTGATCGTATCAATAAGTAAAAAGTTCAATTCAAAATTTAATCATATCAATATCGTTCACACGTATTTGAATTTCCGATGATTATGAGCGATAATGAAAGTGCGTCGCAAGCAGCTTAATAAGACGAGATTATAATTGGTGTTATCGGCTTAGCCCTTTTGTACGTATATGTACCTCTCTTAATACAACACAGCTAAAATTACAGTCGCCGGAACGATCACGTATCTATCTAAATATAGTACGATTAATAAGAAAAAACTTCGAATAAATGTGTCTTTGAGATGAGCGGATATTTACATAGACGTGAAGAATATGAATGCGTTACGGACGTTTGCGTTATTATTCTAAGTATATAGTGCCTGATCGCGCATTTCTCTTATACATTTTACATACATACGAGATATACGCGAGACAAAATTAAGATACGTCACGCTCGCCTTATATAAACTGGGATAAACGGAATTGAATTCGGTCCAATCTTACATATTGGAAATCGCTATGGGATGATGGATATATATGTATCGATTGAAGAGATGATGGATGTTTTTATATGTGAATTTTATTTATAAAAAGAAATTAATGTGTGTACAAGTATGAAGAGAGGAGATTAACATGATCGATCTCAAGATCCCGTAAGATCCTCACGTCGTGGTTTTTTTTTTCTTTTCTCTTCTATATTATCGAGGATGGATCTGTGCTTTGTGCATTGGCTAATGAAGATAGGGATATATGTGGGGAAACTAAATAAAATGAATGTGGAAAGCGAGGAAAATGAATAATGTTCACAATAGTAATGATTCTCGATTCATTCAGGACTGTCTCGATCGGGAGATGGAAAATCCTCGACCGTAAATGGGCCCGCTTCTTTTTTTTTCGTATTATTTCATAATTAAACGCCTATCATAGTGAAACCAATGTGCGCTCGCATATGTTTATTAATCACACGATTAATTCTCCCGCGTTTACAGATATTATATAGTGTCGTTGATATTAATTAATCCAGAGAAGCCTTGCTGCCATAATAATCGCAATACAAGTACTTGTTTTCGTTCGTCACAAGACAAAAATGTACACATTAAAGGTTCATTAAACGCTTCAACACTTGCTTTGAACAAAATTTGTTTCTGTTTTTTTTTCTGACCATCCATTTTTTTCTGTATTTCACAATTCATATATAAATGTATATTTATAAAAGTACGTATGATGTAATAGAAGTCGTTTACAAATTTGTGCAACTTACAGAAGTATCGAGCTATATAAATATCTATTATATTTTAGAGAATTAAATCTAGGCAATCGCTCTAGTTATTACTTGTATATCAATATATCTTCATTAATAGCATACTTACATAATGAAATGAAGTGAGAGCAGCATGTATGTATGTACCACATGTGTTTGTGACATTGCAATACATATAATTATCATGTCGATTTTCGTTAAAGCGCGAAGTGGTTGAAAGAGGTCTTGTCTTCTTGGCAAATTAGATGTTGACAACACTGATGAATAAATGTAGATGAAAAATGAATCAAGACACGTTATGAGATTTACGAATGCGAAAGACGAATTACAGTAAAAGTATTGTTTTTGCTGCTATTTGGCTTCTTACTTTTCAACTTTGCAATTGTTAAGAATGTTGTTGACAACTCCATACAATTTTTTCTAATCTTATATCATCGATAGATCAGGTTATCTACTATTTTGTTTTATACAGTAACACATTTAACTACAAACATACTATATCACTTTACTACTTTCGACAAACTCTGTGAAAAGCAACGCCCCTCCGGATTTTCTGATAAATATGTTCCGATTCATTATTACTATTTCTGCATTTCTATTCGTAGTCAATCGAAAATAATAATATAATTATATAATTATAATAATAATTATTATAACTCCTCTCTCTCTGTCTCGCTCGCTCGCTCTCTCTCTCTCTCTCTCTCTCTCTCTCTCTCATTCTTTCTTACAAGGACGTAGCGTCTTAATAGATGGTGGGTCGGGGAGTAGCAGTTGTAAAATCCTAAACGTCCCATTCGAAAAGACAAGTCTAAGGATTTCACTTCTTCTTATTTTTGTTGTTCGCGCCTCGCGGTGGCGTCACTGGCCGTCCCGCATTCAAACCACCGTAAGTAAATTTCCTCTTATCAGCTGGTTTTAAAATCTGAAAACTGCACATGAGAGTCTCGTCCACCGACATCATGGCACCTGCATTGTCAAATTCGCCGCAATAATTTGGAGCTGAGAATAATGTCACCAACTGTCGTTTGGCAAAGAATTCGTAACCATCTTCCACCACCTGAGTAATAATAATTCAGATTTTGAATGCATCAAGATCTTACAGTCATAAAAGAATTCTATCAACTATATATTTAAAATATTTTTACCTGATGTGCACGACATATAAGATCAAAGTCATGTTTGTGTAAAAATTTGGCAACGACTTCTGCGCCAAATGTGAACGATACACCACGATCGTTTTCGCCCCAACCCATAGTGTCTTTATCGGGATCAGACCATAATAAATCACAGAGCAATCCTTGATCAGGTACATCTGTTGGTCTCATGATACGTCTAATCTGTTCCATGCTCTGCAGATCCGGACTCAAGCCTCCATGACAGCAAAATATCTTTTCGTCTACTATCGCAGCAACTGGCAGGCAGTTAAAGCAATCGGTGAACGTTTTCCATAATTTAATGTTGTAACGACGTTTACCTAAAACATAATTTTATTTGTAGAGATATAGACAAGTAAGAAACATGTAAAAAATATCATAAAGATATTCTATATTCATAGATAGTTACACTCGTCATAAAATCCATATATCCTATTGATGGATGCACATTCATGATTTCCTCTCAACAAAAAAAAATTTTCTGGATATTTGATCTTATAGGCAAGAAGGAGACAGATAGTTTCTAAAGATTGTTTCCCTCTATCGACATAATCTCCTAGAAAAAGATAGTTGCTTTCGGGAGGAAAACCACCATACTCAAATAATCTCAACAAGTCGTAGTATTGCCCATGAATATCACCTTGCAAAAAAGTTTTATAATGTCATTAAGTAGTCAATATTATTAAACATCTCTTTTGCTTGAATTTAAATAATTATTTTTCTTTGACTTATAGCATTTATTTTGCTTACCACATATCTTCAATGGTGCTTCAAGCTCTAAAAGAATAGGTTGTGATAGAAAAATTTCACGTGACTTGAGACACAACCCTCTAATCTCTACTTCCGTCAATTGAACATTTTTGCCTGGTCTTGCTCCTCGCACTAAAAAAATGTGAAAAAATTATGCTTTCATATGACAATAATATTGATAAACATTTTAAGCAAACATTTCAAGCAATCTTATATCATCAACTGTATCATTCCTATTATAAACTTTCTATATCTTTCAATATATGATAATTATTGAACTCTTTTAATGAGCAGTGTTATACTAAATACACTCGTTATAATAATTGACTTAATCATTCTCAGCACCATTAAAACTTCAAAAATATATATAAATAAGAAATAAACACATTTCGTGTATTTTGTAAAATATAAATTACAAATCAGTCAATCCATATTCCACATAAAGCTGCAAAGAATCCTCTTATACAACTGAACACTTGAGTCAACGAATTATTCATTAAGACATTATATAAATAAGAATTTTGTCAATAAACACATTTGCCTCATCCACTCAATATACTCTTTCTCGTATTTAATCTTTCCCCTATTTTCTAGGGAACCAAACAGTTTGGACGTCAGATATAGCTCAATGCACTCATAAATAAAATGAACAATCCTCGTTCATCGACGTGAAAGCAAAGTAGATAGCCAATACGCAGAAACAGGATTTCATTACGGCACGGAGAGACGGACCTCGCCCAGAATCACAGCGAAAGCGAGATGTATATGTATTGGTCAACCGCGTTTTTTATGTAAACAAACTAACGACGCAAGAGCGGGAATCTATAGAGATACGATCATCGGTCTCGGAGGGCATTGCGTAACGACAGGGGGTAGTAAGATTGTGATTCAGGGCGGTGTACTACCATGCCCTTGAGAGGGAAAGATCGGATCGCGGGGCGATCTGTCATCGTGGCATATCGTCGAGCAGACACAGCGAGGAAGAACGCGAGGAAACGCGGGAGGATGACGAACGAAACGACGTTCGCCGCGCTGCGTCGCCATCCCCCCCTTTTTTTCTTCCTTGCTGTAGTAGAGCGCATCGACCAGTTTTACCTTCCAAGAGCCGAGCTATGATGTTGTCGATGTTCAACTTGTCGGTCTCAGCCATCGGGCCGGAGTCTTAATGCGCGTCCCGGGCTTCACACGGAGCACCTTATCACGAGGATGACTGTCGATCCGCCTAGATTCCTTCGCTTGGGTGTCGCACGACACTCGGGATCGCGCTCGCGGCTTCAACGTACAAGGTACTTCGCAATGGCCGCCCGGATAACCGCGCACTCCACTCCCTTCCGCCTCCTACCCTTCCCTTTCACCGTCTCTCGCCGCCTTTCCCCTTTCGCACAGCCATTCCGAGACCGAGGACCGAGAGCTCGCTCGCTTCTCGATTACTCGAGCATGCGCACTTTAATTAGCCGTGGTTGTGGTTCTCCTCTTTTTTTTCTGCTTCGGAGACGCGATGCGTTACCATTCGGCGCTGCCAATATCATTCCGAATAGAATAGGACACATACTACGCACGCGTGGAAAAATCCCACGAGAGTCACGAGAGATCTGGGATCAAAGATTTTTTTATACATCACGAAACTATCACTGGTGTAAATTGTGACGATTGTTAGTTCTGTTGTTTTTTAGCTAACGCCGATAAGAGATGCCGGAGAACGTGGTACATATATTTTGACGAAATGTTCTTTCCTCTTTCATGTTTCTTCTCTTTTTTAAATTAAATTAATACGTTGATCTTAATTTAATTGTTACCGATCAAGATTACATCATTACATTACGAGAGCGATAGGTTATGTATTTGTGTCTTTCGAGATAAAATATAAAATGCATGAAACACGGAAATTATTATTTTTTTTTTTTTTTTTCAATAATATGATCTGTTTTATTTTGATCTCAATTTCCATGCATATTTTGACATATATTTATCTTTTATATTCTAAATCTTGTATTTTTTAATTGAGCTTGATGTTAGAATTTTTAAAAATAACTTTTTGTTTTATTTATTTATTTATTTATTTTTTTTTTTTTTTTTAAGCTAAACGGCGATCATATTGATGTGAAAGGTGCCAATTGCGAGTCCCAGGACAATGATGAAGAGAATACTGAAAATGATGTACATTTTGAACCTATAGTTTCTTTACCTTTAATAGAAGTGTCCAACAATGAGGAAGATGAGATAGAGATGTTGAAAATGTAAGTTTAATAATTGTAAGAATATTTATTTTACATAATAGACTTACAGAATAATATACATATAATATCTTTTGTCATTCCTAGGCGAGCAAAATTATATCGTTATGATACATCGAATATTCGAGCGGAATGGAAGGAGCGTGGCACAGGAGAAGTCAAATTGTTAAGGCATAAAATAAAAAACACAGTTAGAGTAGTGATGCGCAGAGACAAAACCCTCAAGATCTGTGCTAACCATTTTGTGACTCCATGGATGGAACTAAAACCAAATTGCGGCAGTGATAGAGCATGGGTCTGGAGTGTACTCGCTGATTTTGCAGATGAACAACTCAAGCCAGAATTGCTCGCAATACGTTTCGCGAATGTTGAAAGTAAGTTTTGAATAGATGCATTAAAAATCTTGGATATATGAGAAACGCAATACATGATAAATATGAAAAAAGGAATATTACAGAGAATATTCTTACGTTATTTTATTTATTTGCTAGATGCATCAATGTGGAAAGAGACATTTGAAAAAGCTAAGAAGATTGTAGGATCTGAATGTGAGATTTATGCTGGTAAAAACAATCCAGAACAGAAGCATGGTGAAAGTGATAGTGAATCCAGCAGTGATGTAAGTTATGATGAAAGTACCGATAATGAGGATCAAACAAAGTTGCCTAAACAGACTGGAGAATCTGCTGTGATTTCTCAGCAGAGAGGAGTCGAGAAAGTACCGACGATGTCAACAGAAAAGAAAGATGTAGTAACGACAAATGAGGAGAAAATAATCAACGAAATAACAAAGTTAAACGTGAAAGACGAAGGTGAGAAAAATTAATAATGAATTATATATATATATATATATATACACATATATATCTGGAGACACGAATAACACGGAGTTTATTATCAAATGTCACATTCCAATTTTATATACGCAGATGTGCATATCATGCCATTAAAGTTTCATTATTTGAGCATTGATAAATATGTAAGTACATTTTTTAGCAATGTTATAGAGAAGCTAAATAAATTTCCCAGTTACGCGATAAAACTGTATTTATACGAATGTTAGATATTATCTGTGATTTTTTTAAACTGAGACCATTTTTAAATCAATACAAAATTGTATTTGTACTGGAAAGAGTGTATGTGAGAGAACGTGTGTGTCAACTGTTGGAGAAACAGGAAATGAATAAATACAACGATAATTGTATAAACAGAAAATCTTCCGAATTTTATTTATTTCTTAATTCAGAAAGATGATTTATGCATTATATCAATTATTTTTTGATAGTTAATGATTGCATACCATGTCTGAGTTAAAAATATCAAATTGTATGTTGAAAGAATCACAAGTAGTATATTATAATATAAAATTAATTCACTTGTTGCATACTTTACAATATAATATCTTAATCTACAATTTCTCTGACAATAACATATTTCCTCCTTGGAAAATATTTTCAATAAATTTTAATTTTTTACTTTTTTTTTATGTAACAAAAACCTTAAACAATTATATTTATTCAAATATTTAATTTGACAGCTAAATAGATATATTCCTGGATGTAAAAAGCCTATATTTTTAATATTTATCGCTTAGTTTATCTTGCATTTGCATCATGTACCAATGTACCTGTATAAAGAAACAAAGCATCCACAAAAAATAATTGTATGAATAGCAAATAGTCTTACATATCATATTGTATAAAATGCTTCATCACAGAGAAATTCAATAAGGAATGTGGAACAATATTTTGGTATTCTGAATAATGTCCAAATGTGTATATTCCAATTAACATTTATATAAAATTAGATGAAATATATCAAATAATCCACTATAAAGCAAATAATCGATATTCGAATTGAAACTAAATTATTAGACAACTTTGGACAATCATTAATAAATTTGATTTTAAGTTTTCTACAATTCATCCCTCGCTGAGAAAGACTGTAGGATGTTTCGTCTCTCTTCCATCGTACGTTTCTTTTGATTAGATAATTTTCCTCTATAAAGAAGTCCCTGTACTCGTGTCTCTTCCGTTTGTACAAATACATCTCCTTTTTCTAGGATCTTTTCCATAGTCTTCACATAAATCTTTGCAGCTTCCCGTTGCTCTTCTGGCAAAGTTTCTTCGAAGATCCTTGCTTTCTTTAATATCTCCTAAAAAATAATAATAATAATAATAATACATTCTCTTTAGAGAGAAAATTTAGTAATATCGCAAATAAATATGTGATTATTTTAATTCTTTGTTCAAGTTCATATATTTATGAAGCTGACATTCTAGCATTTTAGCATAATCAAATGGAACATGTAAAATTTAATGCTCTTTGTTACTAAATCGCTATTTTATTTTTGATTTTATTGCTCCATTTGTTTCGTTAATAACACACAGTAATTGTTATATATTAAATTTATAGATATAGGTCTAGTTTACACCAATATATTTTAATACTAATATATTTTAGTACTACACTAGCCAATTATAACCATTCCTTCGAAGAATGAAATAGCTGTGATTGGCCAGTATACTATTTAGTATATATTAAAGCGTATCGGTGTAAACTAGGCCATGGTCACAGAAAAATTGGAAAATATAAAGAACGAAAGAATATTTTTTAATGTCATATGATTGTTCCTTTCTTAACCGAAAAAAAAAAAGATTTCCAAAGCTTTCATTTTTCAAAAAATGATGCCCTGTTCATCTAATATTTCAATAAATATTTTTCTTATTTTGTTAGCATTAAATTACCTGTCTCTCCTGTTCGTTCGCGACTTTGAATTCTTCAGCTAATTTATCCAACCGTTCCACGCATCCTGGTAGACCTAGGTATACCCTCGACTTGGATCTGACGAATCGCTTCAAGTATTCGCCGGTGAAATCGAAATCCTTCTCGGTGGTAAATCTGATCGGTTCCGATTTACCTTGTACGAATAGTAAGACTACCGGAAAGTCTTCCTTCTTGATATTATAACGTTGCGCTAGATCGGAGTTATCCTTATTGCCAAAGTCCTTGACGCCTACTGTGGCTATCAGGAGATCCTGCGAATCCTTGGTATCGGCTGCTACCGTGCTGTATTGCTCGTGCTTGCCACCATATGGAAAGGCGACGTCGAATTTAACGAGTACCGCCTTGAATTTGGGAATCACCTGTGGCCATAAAAAACAATGTTTTCTATAAACGGCTTCAAAAGAATACGCTTAATTGCAAAATTATGTATTAGGAAAATATTGCGAATAGGTGCGCAATATTAATAATCGAAACCGTTTCAACTATTTATTGCTTGCGAAAAGAATCGGAAAAATGTTGTACGAAATATATGTTTGGATGCGGACATTAATGTATTTAATTATATATTTTTTTTCTTTTTTTAAATGATCGAATTATATCTTGACATATCCGATGTATTCACGGCACATTTAAAAGTACACACGTAAAAGTTCAGCGATAACATTATCGTTTATTCTTCGCTTTAATAGTTGCAAATGCAGTCACGATTTTAGTGATTATTACGAATATATTGTGTTCTACAGAAAGTGCTTTTATTGAAATTTGTATTTAATTTTTAAAAAGTTAATTATTTATATATTCAATTTTAATAAATTAAATAGTGAATACTTGTTGGTTTAAAATGCCTCTTGTGTTATAAAAACATCGCTATTATAGACATTTCAAATAGTTATTTAAATAAGACATTAATTTTTCAACAAAGAGTTATAAGTGAAAATTAAATGTGTTCTATTTTATATTGTTTTATTAATCTCATTGAACTCATATATATATATATGTCATCGCAGTTTTATTTAAAAAAATAATTAACGCGTTTTCAAAATAATTTGTTGATATCATTTCACTCTCCTTTCAAAATTATAAAATACCATAAAACTATAAAAATCATATAGTACAAAATGAAATATCCGATTTTGAACTTATTTCCGAAAAATTTTTCACTCCTTTGATTATAACTGTATACCTATTTGTGATATATTCATGACAATTTATACATTCACTATTAATTACAACGATATAAATTCTATTCTGTCAGAGGAATGTATACCTCAACATTCAATCGATTCGTCCATGCCAAATATAATCGATTTACTATGAATAAATAACGCTTATGCTTATGAATCAAAGCACAATGGAACTTGTCAACGTGGCTGATGGCTCGTAACTATAGTAACTTTAAAGCTAATCGCAGTGAAAACCGATCGAATATTTCTTCATCGTTACTTTTTATAAAGTTGCAAAGAAAATACAGACACATACACTTTTTTTCCTTTTCATTAAATTATATGTTGTAGAATTATAAAATAAAAATGGTTTTCATAATTATATTAATTTCGTAATTTCTATATTTAATTTTATTACGTAAGTCAGTTTCGTTGATAAACAAAATTTTCTTGCTTTACACATCACATAAAAAAATCTCGTATATATATATATATATATGTATATAAACGAAATATATCTCAGAACTTAATCTAAAGAGAGAATATATATTTTATTGTTTTTTACGTTAAATAGTCTCGATTTATACTGCTCGGCGTCGAAAATCATCAATTATACTTCTCATTTTTTTTCCCATACCTTGTCGAACGAGTAAGAATCCAAAGGCACGCATCCCTTACAATCTTCACCGGTAGTAACATGCGAAGCAATGACGACGATGAGCACAAACACGAGGCTCGATCGAATCATGATCTGGAAGAATTTTGACGTCCGTGTGATTTCACGTGTCTGCTCAAAATCAGTCGATTAACTATCCTTATTCCGTTGACTTGGCCGTAACGAAAGGCCCGTTCGCACAGATGTAAGTGACTTGCGAATGAACGCGCGCACGTAGTATACGATGGTAAAACACGGCGACGACGTTAACCATTCAATGACCGGCCTCCTACCTTCTACCGGTCCCAGTTAACGGCGTCTGATCGAGCCCGTCTAATTATCTACCTACATGCTAATCGAAGAGGAGCAAATCAAATAAAGTAAAAGAGAGAGACCCCGATAAAAAATGTATAGTCGACTTCCTCTATTCTAAAATTCTTTATTCTACATTTTCTTCTACCTTCAATCAGCTGTTTTCTTTCAATTGGATTCTCCTCTATGCTCATGCTGTTTCTCTTTTTTCCGTGTGATTACATGCGAAAATCATGTTGTGAGCGAAAAAGAGAGTGAAATAGAAGATAGAATAGAACTCGCAATATTTTTATTCTGCGCATATACTAGCAAAATGAGTTTTAATAAATAGAATAAGGAAAACCGCGCGAAAGAAGAGCTTAGAATAGAGAAAATACTCGATCCTGATAATCTTAAAATAGAGGAACTATATCCTTTACATTTTTTTTCTTCATAGTGCCATCTTGTGAATTGATGACCAAACAAATATCTTATTCTTGTATATTCGCGGATTTGAATATATGAAATTACAGAAAATAATATTTTAAAATAATTTATTTTTTTGAATAAACATAAGCTAAGACAAAATTATTTATATCGTAACTTGTAGTTTTGTTATTTAAAAAAAAATAACTTGCAATATGTAAAGTTACTGTAAAATTATATAAATTATATTTGCACACATATTCATTCGTTCATTTGTAATCAATTATACATTTGTTGTACAATTTTACAATTCATCAAAACAATCTTCTATATACTTTTTGCTATAAATATTCAATTTTTAATTGTTATCAATATTTTATATATTAAATCATTTTCCCTTTTTATGTTCTAATCTTGGCCTTCCCTTCTTTGTGGTTGGTTTATCCTTTCCTTTGTTTAACAAGGGATGAGTTTCTATAAATTGTATTGATATCAGTATAAAATTAAGTCAGTATATTTATAATCTTCTAAACATAATTATCTTATGTCAGTAATATCTTACCGTCAATTGGTGCCCCCTGTAAATCTATATCATGCGAACGATGTTTCTTTAATGGCACTTCATGTGGTGTCACTTGATTATCTTCAGAATCTTCCACATCTGGGGATATAGGTAGAAATTGGAGAGAACCAATGTCTTCAGTTTCCTCATCAGAGCTACAAAACGCAGCAACTCTGTCAATCGATGCGACATCAACCTCTATTTCTTCATCCTGTGCCTCTTCTCCTTGTACCACAGATTTATCTTCATCACTCAAATCAAATTCGCTTTCCCTTTCCTCATATTCAACATTTTCATCCAATTCCTTGAAATCTGGTGCAAATGCAGACCAATTCTCCACCTGGTTTTGTGCCCAAATAGAAACTACGCCTGATGATATGGATGCAATTATTGGTCTCACTGGATGCCACTATCATAGAAAAAGAATAGTACATTATATTATGTGTGTGTTGAATATTTATTGTATCATATTTTAGTTAAAGACTTAAAAAAAATTATAACTAATGTAAATTCAATTCATTTTCTTACCACAACATCAAGCAAAAGCTCGCCCTTAGTTCCATGTAAAATTTTCACTAAATTTCCAATACTTTTCTCCCACACATACAATGCATGTTGTCTTGCCGAACCAGCACACACATATTCTCCATCACCCGAAAAGCAACATTTTTTCCACATGGTTTTATTTACAAGATCTTGCAATTTTTGAATTGGTTCAGGTTCACCATCCTTGCCACATGCTAATATTTCAGTACTGTCATATACACGTATTACTCTATCAGATGTATTAACTAAAAAACAGGAGCCTCGTCGTGCAAATTCTATACTCTTCACTGCTGTATTACTAGCTGTACCCTGTGTTATTTTGTAAGAAGCTTTCACAGTTAATGTTTCAGCATCTAAAACTAAGACTCTACCACGAGCATTCCCTGTGTATACATAGTCCCCACGTCTATCAAATGATGCCACTATGTTTAAATCACTCTGAAATTAAACTAATATAGTTTTTACCAATGTTATTTTCATCTTCAAATATGTGTGTAAAGAATTATTAGGATATTATTAAGATTGAATACACAATATGTATATCATATAATACTTACATCTTCATCAAGCGGTATAACTCTATGTGTTCCTTCAACATCGACCATAACAGCGGCATGACGCATTGGACATACCAGAAATTTGTTGAGATTTCTTGGATGAAACTGCACTTTTAGTATTGGAGAAGGAAATCTGTATTTCTGATCACATTCTCCCGATAGAACATCCCATATACATACATTATTATCTGTAGAAGCACTTAACAACTTATGACCATTTCTAGACCAACTAAAAGATACAAAATAAATTTAGTATGCTTTAATATTTAATCTTTTTCAAAATATTCAATTTCTTATTTCTTCCTTTTGAACCAAATCACTTCTTTTATTAATAATTTTTCATATACTCTCACAAGTAACTGTCTCAGACACTATATACCAAAATTGCTCTAGATTCTTGTAAACTGTATATAACTTACCTCAACGAACAAACAGGATGTACATGGGCACTAATAATTTTAGCTATACCACGAGTCAAAAAATCCCAGATTACAATTCTTCCATCATTGCATCCAACGGCAAGTAGTGTCCCTCTCTTATTAAATGTACATGTTACAGCAAGAGATATACAATCTAACGTGCCATCAAATTCCTAAAAAAAATAATTATTAAAAATACAATGTTAATACTACTCATTATTTTATTAATAAATGTAGAATTAAAACAGGACGCACCTCTGGATAATTTTGTCCAAATGATTCTGTGAAAACATAAATATTGAAGTATATTATAACCTAAACTAAAACGTATACTAGAAAAATTAATGCTAAAACTTTACTATGTTTTTCTTTCTACTAAGAGTTACAAATAAAATTTATATTGAGAGAAGTGAAAAATACAATATCGCAAATAAAAAATTTTATCATTTTCTGGATATTTACGATTATAATGCACATCTAAAACAATTATGAATAATAGTTGATCTCATTATTATTTACTACATGTATTTTGTAAGAAAACTAATTTAATCACTGTAATATTCACCTAATAATTCTAAATTCATGTTGACAAAATTTATGTTTACTATTTATTGCACTACACTCTACAAATGTCTGTTCGTTGCACTTTCTACACATTGCTTTCCCTTCTCTTCAATGTATGTATGTGAGCCACAAACGCAACTACACAATCTCACCAACAACCTCATTCATAACAGGAAACGAATGTAAATCAGTAATAATACGAATAGTATTTTAATGCCTATGCAATGGTGATGTGTAAGATGTTTAAAAAAAAACACTTAATATATACTAAAAAAATATACATTTTTAATATAGCAACCGGCTCAAGAAATTCTTTCTGAGCAAATGGATTCTGAAGCAATGCGAAAGTACAAAGAAACACCCGCTTGCACATATTTTACTGGAGCTCAAAAATCTAAAACTTGCTCCACTAACGAAAGAATGTTGAAATTGAAGGAGGCCACAAATATTTCAATTGACAATGAGTTTGCCCCGACAATTTCGATGATGCAGTTGATTAGTAAATAATTTTTTTAAACTTGAAAAATAATGAAACTTATTAATAAAATTAATTTAATTTTTGTTTAATTTTTTTTCTATAGAACAATAGAATATCAAGAAAAACTTGAGTTAAAAAGATTGGATATGTCGAATAACAAAGAAAAACAACAGCAGCAGCAGCAGCAACATTTGCAAACTCAAATAGTACAGCAAAGTGGAAGTTCCCATGTAACTCAAGAATATTTCACTAATCCTGTGCTGTTAGTACCGTTAGTCTCTCTATCTACATTATCATCGCTGCAAGTAACCAGTGCTGGTGTCCAAATAGAGGCAGACATATCAGCGGGTTTACAACTAACAAGTACGCAATTGTTGCAAAATTTAGAGCTGAAGAATTGTCTGAGAGCTTTCGAGGAAGCTTTTCACCAGGGTAGTATACATTTTCGCGAATATATGCAGCATATTAGCAGTAATACTTTTCAGCTTCAATTGTTGCTTTAATCCTCTCAAATAAATAAATTCATGAAATGCTTTTAATACAAATAATGTTGTTGAACTTTTGCTATAGCGATTTTTAATTTGCCTCAATTTTCTTATTACTCTAGCATTTCTTACGCAAACATTACCAACCCTGAGTGGAACAACAAGAATAATAAACAGTATACCACCTCATCAGTCAAGCAGTTATGCTTAACTGATAAGGTGGTATACTGTCTATCAATTACAATCTACAATTTGTATTGCTAATCAAGTTCAAGTCGCTACCCAGACCCAAGCATTTGCTACTACAACCTCTTCAAACATTGCCACCATCGATAAGAAACAAGTGTATACTGTGCCGATTTTATAGACCCAACATTCTTCCCTCAACGATGTACTGAAACATATATAAATAGAATTAATATTCTAATATTTATTTTAATATTTTATAATATTGTTTCTAGAAGTAATCAGTATTTATGTATAATAATAGTATAATATATATATATTACACATAATTACATAATATATATACTATTTTATCTTATTGTTAATTTAACTTATGACAATATATATAATCTTAGAATCATAATAGAAATTTCTGATATCTTTTGTAATATGTATATTTATTATATTATGGTATTTTTAATACTTTCAATATAATTTCTTTTTAAATAATATATTTTTAGGAAAACTATAACTATTTTTTTAGTTTGGATTATGCTCTATCTTATTATCGATGGAACTTTTCACTTTCTTGTATTGTTCCAATATGTACCTGCAAAATATACGTTTTATTTTAATAATAGTTAATATTATTATATAATTCACAATAAAGTAAATATGTTATTTAGTAATTCTGCTTTTCAATATATCACATAAAATTGTACGATAAAAATTGCAAATATTTTCATAATTTTAAATTAGATATATGCAACCGAAATCCCAGTGTATTACTCTTAGATTTCTTAATTATTAAAATTTTCTTTTTTATATTGTTCTCTTAAATTATTACATATTTAATTTGTCACGTGATGAAAGTAAAAAAGATCGAGTGAAAAGCAGAATGCTTAAATAGAATATTTAAGAAAATATTTTTATTACTCACATGCGTCATTAAAATAAGAATAGAAATTATGAAGGAAAATTTTAGAACAGAGAAATAACTCTAGAATAGTAAAAGCTTTGCTGCTTAGAATATATAGAAAAAAATGTCAGATTATAGATTGATTTTTACTTTTGGGCTGTACATTCTCCTATCCAGTCAGACGCATCGATCATTATGTGGTATAATCGTTCTAAATATTTACTAATGCACAACGTAATTGAATTTTCCGTGTGATGTTGAAGCAATGGATGATACACATTATGTTGAGTCATGCTATTGCTGCAACTTTCGATTTCTTTACCAAATATCTTCCATACCTAGAAAATTCATACATCTATGTTAAATATTGTATTAAATATATTATAATTGTATTACATATTATTTTTATTATTATCTACATTAAATATTTATTATATTATTATATATTTATTTGCATTTTTTATTACAGAATAGACAAAAGTTTTGCATTCTTATATTTACTCTCTTTTGTACGAGAAACTCTTTTCTCACCTGTACCCATTTTGTTGATAACGTATCTTGCAAGGATGCTCTATATTTAAAGCGTTGCAAAGCATAAATAGCCTCGATACCCTCCTCGATGGTTTGGACTTCTTCAAATATTCGATCGATTAGGTTTACAACCATATTCTCCAAATTTGTCACGGAATCTCTAAACTTCTGCATGTTTTTTAGCCATGTGGAATTTGTAACGTCCAAAATGTTATCGCGAACTAGTTTGATTTCTTCAAGATTCTCGTAAAATAAATTCTCTATTCGGCGACAATAATCTTCGTGTTCAATACCTTTGGGACCGCCGATCATTTCCACTTTATTACGCCTACAAAAAAATTATTTTTATATATATATTGATATTTATTATGATGTTCATGTATATAAACTAAATGATTTATAACAAGAGTTCTGATATTATATCTTTTCTAAACATTCTGTATTATAGCTAAATTAAAATGGTGGAAATTTTTGATCTAAGATATTTATGATTAGTATTATATATATAATATTAGTATTATATATGTAATATTCTATTTTATATCCTACCTTCCAAACACGATTAAAGCGTTGCATATTTCAATAACATCGTAACATCTTTGTGTGAACGTGTCGATGCGTTTAAATATTAATTGTTCGTTCATTTGCCAATCTCTATTGGATCCAATGCGCGCAGTTATACTCGTGACCTGTAATCAATTTTTTTAAAAAGACAAGAGTTTTCACAAATTTTTGTGTTAATAAATTTTAAATCATCGGAATTTAAAAATAGAGTATGAGAGCTATATTTTTCTCATTATTAGAATCGAAACACGGTTCACATTATCGACTAAATACAAAAAGTTTCAAAAGTTTAATATTTCAAAATCATCTGAAACCAGAAAAATTGTACATATTTAAAGAATTTTTGTAAATTTAATGGACGATCTAATTTGTGGATAATTGATAAAGTCGGTCGCATAATTCTTGTAAAATCCGATAACTTATTCGGTCATTAATATATATATTAATTGTAAGTTTGGATACTTTATTGTATACGATTCTGTATGTTTCACAACAAGAAATACATTTCCGAAGTATATTTATTCCATTTTCCGCATCGCCTTCTAGTATTGCTTGTAAATCCACATAGTTCTTACATTGTTGCACTATTTCAGTATTTATGGCCTCACAAAGTATCTCTATGTTATGCCTATAAATAAATACAATTCTTTTTATTTATCAATTTTTTAATTATGATATATAGATTTCTTTTCTAATTAAGATCAGTTAATAATTATGACATTACATATTCTCTAATGAAATAATTGAAAAAAAGTCCAGATACAAATTATAAGTATCTTAACAATATATTTATTAAATAAATAATATATTAAAAAATCATACGGTATGTTATAAAACGGGGATTCCGTCCAGATAAACAATATCAAGAGCAATATTCTCGTTATAGGCTCTTCAATCTCATTCGGGCATTTCAGATTGTTACAAGCTTCCGATAAAACGTTCAGATATGTTACATTGGATGCAGCTTGTTCTAATCCTTCATGAAGTTGTAGCGTCAAATATCGAAAAGATTCCACGCTCGGCGAATGAACATTCTCCAACAGATGTAATATTGATTGAATTTCCTTACTCGAGAGCTGATCGTGCAAAGAGCACAGATCAAAATCTGCAAATAAAATGTTTTAGATCTTATCTCAGAACATAGATAATTTAATGAGTAGATCTCTAATTAAATATTCAGTGAGAAAAAAAAATACAAAAAATGATTCTCTCTAACTTTCCCTAAGACAGATAATAATTTTGTTTCTTCTCCTATTTTTTAAATAGTAGAAATTTGAAATGACACAATTAATTGCTTCCGATTTAGTATATACAATATATGTAATATACGTAAAATGCAACTGTATCTAACAATATCTAACGATATCTTCGAAACTAACATATTGCTGTCCAATGTTGCAGCTCATCGAAAATGATTCCTCCAGTTGTGCTCTTGGACATGTTCGCTAATGCTTCCCGTATCTGTTTGATCCAATATCGTACAATCCCTTCAAATCTATCTATCTGTGCCTTTTCCGATTCTCGTAATTTATTAGACATATACTGCCCATCTTCCTCGGATAAATCCGGCTTTTCGTCTCTCGGCGGTGCTGCGATATCAGGCAAATCTTCTCGTGGCACATAAAGCTTAGTCAAACCCAATGGTTTGTAAACCGATTCGGTTAAACACATTAGAAAATTATGCAAATTGAAGAACACATTATTCCTGATAACTGCTTTCGTTAAAAAACAATACTCTTGTTCTTCTGCTTCATAATTAATGTTAATTAAAACAAGCAATTTAATAATTTTGAAATACAACCAGTATCCTTATAATTAATTTAAAGAATTAATAATTTTATATAATAATAATAATAATAATAATAAATTATTAACTTCAATAATTAATTTCTTATTACACAATTTCTTATTATTACTGCATTAGTGTTATTTACTATTTATCAGATTGTGCGAGTTTCCTAAAAGCGTCGAAGTAATCAAAAAAATGTTATTTTCAAATACCGATTATAATAATTGGATCAAGTATTTTACAAAAGGATACTCTCTGGCCACTCGCCGCTGTTGAGTGCAGCAGGTACATACATATTTTCCATTGCTTTCAACACGCACATCATTGCATTACGATTGACGCTGCCGAAGATGACTGCAGCGTGAAAATTATCGACGGTAAACACATGCCAAGGTGTCCTCAAAAAATACACGAATTCGCTTTGATCATCTTCTGGAACACTTAATCGTGCTCTCAATGTATCCATCTCAAAATATATACTCAATAATGCGCAACCTGGGTTCTCGAAGTATTCGCGAATAATCGTATGACAATCCTCCTTCCAATCAGAATCCTTGATCGAAGGAAGTATCGTAAGATCTTTTACGTATTGCATCTGGAATAACGCGTTGAATATAATATTAGTAAAATATACTATAATAAGCATTTATAAGAATTATGAGAAAAAAATCGAATTATAAATTAACTTTAAAATTTAATTAATTTTTTATCTTTTTTTTCAAAGTTGCTTATAGCAAGAAAAATAAAAAGACATTATACAACAGAAATGAATTAAGAATTAATTTATTATTTAATTTAAATGTTATGTGTAAATTATAAATTTAAAACAATTAGAAAATCTGATAACAAAAATATATTATTAAACAGTTAAATCTTTCTATGTTATGTCAGAAGACGAAAAAAAGATCGATGGAAGCATATAGGTTTCATTGTCAAAGAGATAGCATTTCAAAAAATAAAACAAAGATAAGCTACAAATATAAGAAATAAAAAATAGAAAATAGAATCAAATCCTTTTTACCAAAATATAATAATCTATTAAAATTCATATTTATATTCAAGCCACAGAAAAAAAATTTAGAAGCACTTAATTAAATTCAGAGAAATAACTGACCAAGATATTTAAATCTTGTTCATCGAAGACCGGCTTAACTGGTTCAGGAAGAAGTTCTTCTTCGGTTTCTGAACTTTCTAGAACATCGAAAATACACACGGTTGTACAATTAATCTCTTATTTTTTCACGATTAATTAATCCATTGATTTGGCGGACATGTCGTCAAAAGTCCAAAAAATCGAATTTGGAAAAAAGAACCTTGACGATCAAAATCTTCTTCGTCCGTGTCCATATCCAAAAATTCTCTATGAGGATCATGCGATGATTTTTCCGTTTTCTTCGTTTTCTCCATCCTTTAATCTCGTTTGTTCAACGTATCAGAAACGTATGAAATATAATAACACGCGATCAAATATTTTATCAACAATAATGATAAATTTCTTTTATTGAAGACAGCGAGAATGTATTAAAACGTAACTGTTTGTAATAGAGGCACGTTGCCAAGTGATATTGTACTGTATCGATAAAACGAGTAAACCCTTGTGGAATTTAGAAAACATTTTTTGTGCAATAACGGCTATAATGATTGTTACATCAAATTAATCATTTCTCGAAATTGGGAAAATCTATAATTATGTAAAATTACATTCAAATATGCAATTAAAGTAAGAAAATTGTTTTAAATATTCAGAAACATAAAACATTTTATTCATTTACAATATTTACTGCTTTGAATTCACAATCTCAGCGCGGAATCCGCGAAAAAATTCGCCGACAAATATTGCTAATAATGCAATTTGCAATAATATCTAATACATATATATATATGCAATGTGTTACAGTATCCGAAGAGCTTTACGAGAGATAACAATAATTTTTTATTTCTCTCTCTTTCTCTCTCTTTCGAATACCACTGATCCGATGATCCGTTATATTTCGTGATTAGTCATTATTATAATTTTAAAATCTATCTAAATGATATACAATAATTTATATTTATAAAATATTAAAATAAGCGAAACAATAAACTAATCGCAGTAATTACATTTGTTTGTTTCATATCTACGTTGTTTTAACAATAGGAGATATAAAGTATACGGAAGTATTGCTAACTATAATTATAATATCGATTATACATATATAGGCTTTGGAGATACATGTTTAAGTAACAATTCACGACTGTAAAGTTGAAACTTACGTATTTTTGTCTTATCGTGTATATTATAAATTTTATATTCCTCGAAGCTTTGGAAAAAATCGTATATCTGAAACAGAATTTTTAGCATTCAGTAATTTATTCTCTCACTATAAAAATCTGACGCGATATAATTTCTAGCGTAATTAAAACAAGATACAATAGTACGTATATGTCATATACACTTAAACAACTTAATAATAAAAGATTATATAATATTTTTGCTCATAAAAACGTATTTTATGCGATTGCTCTTGCTGGATAATTAATGCTCAATAATGTATAGTATATAATGTTTTTTTCTCAGAATACTATTTATGAACTTTATCTAAAATAGGTCATATTGCGATATTCATCAATAAATAATTGAGTTTCGTACTAGGATAATTTGAAGCGATATAATTTTTCGTTTCAATAAAAATAATTAAATCAAAAAATAATATGTATATATGACACACATACACACACGTTTGCACGCACCCACGCACACACATGCGTACATATATATATATATATATATATATATATATATATTCAAAAATAAATAATCTTGATATTAAGTAAGTATAAGTTCGTGATATTTACCATATCAAGTTGTTGGTGAGAATATATATTATTAATAAGAATGAGTAATGCTGCAGGCATTGAGACTTGACTATAAAAGTAAAACAGTGACGTATATATACTAGATTTCCATATATATGATATTACAGCATATATTTGTGAAGAAACATATTATATTACCTGGGTGTTATATTTTTAAAATCTTGTAATAAGTTCCTAAATGATTTAATGCTCTTTGTACTATTTGCAATAGTAAAAACAAAATGTCTTAATGCGTATTGAGTTATTATACTATTATACGATATGAGAAACATAAACGATTGGTCATTATCCATATTATATTGCGGAGGCTTATAATTAAGCTCAAAATCAATTTTTGTATAAGATGTTAATGTATAGTTGTTTATCTCAACTAGATGATTTGGGCAAGTTAGAAAATACGAAATTTCTCTATTATTTCCTCTTATTTTATTCAGCATTTGGTGCCAAGTAGTATTGTCTGCTGTCTGCAAACCATAACAATAAGTCCATTTTTTCCACAACGGCGAAAGTCTACGATGAAAAAAAATTATTATAAATTTATAGTTTCGTATTTTAATCGAATAAGTTATGTATCACATATTTTTTTTTTACTATCATGCAAAATACAAAAATTATGATTATAAGCGTGATATAACCGTAATTATATAAAGAAATTATATATACTTTGTAGAGATTTCGAGATGTTGTTTCAATAGATTGTTGGCCATTTTTAGGCAATCGTATAATTTAAGAAAGCATGCCCATTGCGCAGCTTCTTGCCTTAAAGCTTTGGTAAAGTCATTATCTGTGGGTTTTTCTTCGTATTCTATAATCTCAAGGACTCCATTTAGCATTTGTCTTAATTGTTCCTAAAAAACCGTTAAATATAAAAAATTGTAATTGATTTGCATATTATATAAATATTTAATATTTAATATTTAAAATATAATGGAAAAAGAAATTTTTTTTTGCTCTTTAAATTTTTATTTTTGATCTAAATAAGATTGTAAGAAAGCATATAACTATTTCAGCGATATATATTTTAATTTTTCAGAAAGATATCTACTTGTTTATAAGAAGCCAATGTCTTGTATGCAACAATGAATAGATATATTCATTGTTGCATACAAAACAAAATATAAGAGATACAAAATAAAATATTTTTATTCACGAAATCTATCATTATTTACCTTAGTAGGATATTCTCCCATTTCTAGATATGTAAAGGAATTTGATATGTATTGCATAGCTTTGAACATAGGATACCATGCTATGTAATCTATCTCTTGCGATAGGTATTTCGCAAGTTCCCAAAACATTGGAGTTTTTAATTTGCGCAATAACATGAAATGAAACGCATCATCGATGATTTGAGCACGATTTAGAACATGTATTTTCCAATAATTCTCACTGTTCAGATATAAAGCAATTTTTTGCCAATATCTATTATCGTATTTGATACGATAATATCCTGTCGTTTAATAAATAAATTTTATGTATTATTAAATTGAAAAATCAAGTTGTAAAAGTAAAGTTTTGTATAAATTTAAAAGATAATTTAATTATAAATAATGAACAAATTATATATATTGTACAATTGCGATTTTATCACATGTATCTATTTACTATTTTGTGCTGTACATATTTTTCATCTTTAATTTTTGTTATAATTTCTGTCATTTTCAATTTTATGTATTTAACATGATTGTATAATTTGTAGTAGCTATTATAGTAGATTAGTAGAAGTTGTTATTTTTAGTGAAAAAGATGATATATATATACAGATTTATTTTTTAAGTTTACCAATTTGTTGTATGTTAAATATAATCCAACCATCCTCTCTGTGTTTGAGGGGCAATATAAAATAGTGACTATAAGGACGATTAAACGGTTTCTTTGGCGGTTTCAACCAAAAAAGTGGCGCAGGAATATTAAAATTGGAATCTGTCTCTGTGGTATAGCTGATAGGTATCCATCGATTTTCGTTTGGTCCATTAAGATTTTTTATCGATACTTTTATGCTGTCCGCATTATGATGTAATATATTCAACACAGGATATCCCTTTTGTGTTGTCCAAGGATACATCATCTCTTTTATGTCATATGATCTTGGATTTATTTTATCGTAAGCATTTTTTAGAGCTTCCCAAAAATTATCGGAATGATGCTTTCTAAGCACATTAAATTTAAAAAAATTTAACATTGCCGATAATTATTGTAAAAAATGGCATTAAAAAATAAGAAATTATTATGTCTCTCTTTCTCTCTTATTTACATATATAGAAAAAAGAGTGGAAGAAACAAATACATTTCCAAATTTATTAAAAAATATTGAAAAAGAATGAGAGATACTGAAAACAGGAATAAAAAAACAATAAAACAAAAATCGAGCAAGACAAAGTAAAAATAAAAGTAAAAAAATAAATAAATATAAATAAAAAATAAACGTCAAAAATCTAACTTTTAATAGAAGCAGCTATTAAAAACAAAAATGATCCCGAAAGAGTTTTTATAGAAGCCAAAATAAAAAAAAAAAAAAAAATGGAAACCGAAAAATAGAAGCTAAAAAAAAGAGCTTGAAAATAAAAAATCGAGAAATAAAGCAAAAATGAATGAAGAAAAGCAAGGTGAAAGAAACATTTTATAAAACACTCAATTATTATCTTTTTGATATGTAATTTTAAGAGAGTATGTATAATTATATTATATTATTATATCTTACTTTTCATATAAATATGTACGGATACCCAGCCAAAATGCATCTATGTTAAATCCGTGTTGTAATACGCGAAGTATAACGGATGCTACGACAATTTACATTATAAAAAATACGATTAAATATATACAGAATAAATTTATCACAACTTTTTTTAACTAAAGTTAATTTGGTAAAGAAATTTTAATTTTAATTTTTCAATTTTTATGTGTATGTGTATGTATATGAATATATATGTTTATGTACGTGTGTACATGTACGTATATATTATATTAATAAACTGAAGATAAATTTTTTCATTTTTAGCTTTTTATATATTTTTTTTTATTATGTTAGCATAGAAATTTATAAGTGATCATTTAATAATGTTCAATCATACCTTTGACGTAATTAACAATTTTAGTTGACACGGGTTTGCCTTGATAAGGCAACATCCTGTTATCAACATCAAAGTGAAGGGACTCATGTTGAAATTGGACTACGAACAAATCTATTATCCGAGAATTTGGCAAACTCTAGAGAGGAAAGTTTTGTTGATTATATAAATTTTAATTGGAAAAAATGCATTTGTATTAGCAAAATGCTATTACAATATTGTTAAAAGAAGTTTTATTTTTTATTCTTATAATATAGTTTAAAAATAAAGTATCTTTGAAAAATAACATGCAATGTAATTGATTCAGATTAAACATTAAACATCTTTAAAATCATTTAAAATGTATTGTTACACACAGGCCTTTTTTAAATTATTTTGATTTAAATACGTGTATATATATATATATATATATATATATATATATATATATATATATATATATATACATACACGCCTTTTTCTGTCAATCTCTTTACTTATTATTAGATATTATAAAAATTTGAAAGAATCGGATCATTTTCATTTTAATTGACTAATGATTACAAGACATTATAAAGATATAAGAATATATGTATATATATATATATATATATATATATATATTTATTTATTTATTTTGGTAAGCATTTCTGAAATTAATTATGTAAAAGAAACAAATAAAATAACCTGATTGAGGGTATGGATTGTTAAGAATGTAGTAAAACCTTTACTCAACCATGAGTTAGGCCACCAAAATGGATTGACTATACTCTCAAACCATTCTCGTATTATTTCATATCCTATTACGTGCATCACGTTATATTTGCATCCAATAGAGTCTGTTTTCTCATTATAGGTAACATCTGCTTCACTAAAAAATATTTGTAAAAAATGTAATTATGTACAAAAATCTTTGTACATGTCATATTTTCAATCAAATATCAACTTAGACACATAAAAATATACATGACTGTAAATCTCTCAATTTTTAAATATCAAACATCATGTACTTACTTATAAAGGATGATTCCCAAGTTTACCATGTTATCATTTCGCTCTTGAAACTCTGGAATTACGATATAATTTACTTTTGGAAACTGTTGCAAACGCTTCCATTCTTTTTTCAAATATATCGTAATATTTTTAGTAATTGCCAGTGCAAATTGCAAGGAACTTATTGATCGTTTGTCGCACCATATGCTAGCAATATCATCCTCATGAATAAAATTTTGAACAAAATTAGTTACAACAATTGATACGAGAAAGGGGGACATTGCAGGAGTGCTATTGAAATATGTCCATTGCATGTTATCGTCACCCAAATCCTGATCAATTCTTATCATGGGGATAGATGTTGCTTGTATCGGCATGTTTGACAAAACCTTATAATTTTCAGAATGATATATGGAAATATCAAAGGTGGTCTTTGACGAGCTCCAACGTGGGAACATCCGTCGATCCCACATTCGCTGGAAAAGTGTTGCGGACAACCATCTATGGCATTTAAACGATGCGCATTAAATAACGAAAAATAACAAAAATAATAAAAAAATTTCAATGATTGTTAGTATAAAAGTAAGAGATACAGAAACTGAATAATATATTTGTACAAATGTGCAATCTTGCGCAAAATGATACCTAGAGAAAAAACTTATATTCACCATATTATTATTATTCTATATATTTTAATTACATTTTTATATACTATGTAACAATATTTTTGCAGTTTATATAAGTAACATAAAAAGTTATATAAATAATATTTAAAAAATGTTTATAATATTAGAGAGATTTAGAACATACAACAGATAAAGAGCATTTTTTAATACTCAAAATTCTTATAAATATCTCCAAACCTTTTTCAGATTTAAATTTTACAATAAAAAATATATTGAAATATAGAAACAAATGTAATTATATCTATATTTTGAAAAATTGTATGTGAAAGAGAGAGCTATATATGTTTAAATAGTGTTTTATCAAAAATCTTATATATATATGTAATTAAAATTCTATATACATATCTCATAGCGATGATGGTTAGTAATAATTAATAATGAATGATATTTGTATATTATAATGATATGTATTTAATAATTTATATATTTTAATAGTTACATTAGTCCCTCTTCGCTGTAGTAGAAAATCCGCTGAAAGCCTCCGTTATTAAACATAGAACTGGTATATCTTACATTCAGAATGTAATCCCCTGGTGATAATTCTTCATTAAAATAAATGTGGAAGATATTCCTATCATAATCATACGAATGTCCTAGTTCATTATAGATATCAATTGTATTTTGATCAGACAGAACTATCAATCTTGATCGCATCATGCTCATTTTTTCTGCAAACATGCTTATTGTGTGCGTCGTTTCAAGAATTTTGATGATAATATCGCATTCGCCCATAAAAGTATTTTGTTCGACATATAGACTAAACTTGATGTTATAATGTTTCGGTATTATGTTGGTCAATGATTTTAATGCATTTTCGTCGGAAGAATAAACCGTCACGTCGATGAATGTTAAAATGCCACTTAATAACAATATTAGACGCGCCATTTCAATTATCCCTTCAATTCTATCTGCAAAAAAATTTTTTTATTAAAAAAGATATAAATATTTAAAAAAAAAATAGTATAATAGGAAACGTTTTTTATTATGTAAAAAAAGGAAACAATTTAGTATTTTAAATTCCTTTTATAGTGATGAAAACATTCGTATTATGAAAAATAGGATTTGATCAGAGAAGTCATCTTATCAAATCTTTAATCTTAATTAATTATTTAAAATGATTATTATTTCTCGCAATTTTTTAATCATAGAACAATTTTATCGTGAATAGTTCAAAAGTTATAAGATGTTTAAACGTAAATTGAAATTATAAATTAATAATTAATTATCGATTTAAAAATAACAGAACGTTAAAAGTAACAGAATGTTTTTGGATAAGAAAACATAGGACGGAAAGTATAATCTTAAATTCCTAACAATTGCTAACGAGTTCGTTATTGATGTGTCTTGAAAGTCACAGATTGTGTATATGATTTATTGTGCCTTTCGATCTTTGATTTTTATGATTGATATAGTTTTATTTATTTATTCTATATTATATACATCGAAATCACGGTCGTTACTTATTTAGAAAAATCTAATTTATCTTATTTAAACTTTCTTCAATATATGTATACTATTTTACATAAATATATATATATATGTATATATCGAATCAAATTAAATTGTATTCCGTTTATATTTATTATGGCATATACATCTTTTTTAACAAGAAAAATTAGAATTTATTCTTTGTTTGTCATTATTAAACACTTATATTTAGCTTGACCTAATCTTAGAAAAGCTTCTGATTATATATATTTATCACACGCACGAGACATGTAAAACAAAATATATTATTAAATATTTTATTATATATACATATATAATACAATGTACAATACTTAATATATATAAAATACATATGTAATATTTAAACTTCTCTTTGTGCGAGTTAAAAAATTTCTGTGTTTAAAATAATTTCTACATGTTATTGTATGATACATATTAAAAATCATCTATATTAAAATAGATTGGGATCATTACATTAATGATATTAATGATGAGAAAGATGATTTTGAAAAAAAGGATGTTGAGAAAATAAAACTATGCTCGTTATGCTTGTACTTTGATATCATTTCAATTATGTTTTACACACATGTGTTGCATTTTTAAAAAGAGATATATATATTTTAATGTTATGATGACTTACTCGTATAATGAAACGGTGTGCTTATTAAGTTTCCTTTGTAAGAATTAACGCAAATCGTTGCAATTAACTCATTGTTACCACAAACCGTTAATACCAAATGTGTTATTATATTTATATATATATATATAATATGACGATCTTATTATTTCAAAAGATCTTCAAAGACTAACAACTCAGACAGCACAAAACGGCCACAAGGTATTTCAAAAGTGTTTAAAGAACGATACCTGATATTATTATAAATGCGTAGTCTCATGTAAACAATTTTCAAGGTTAAAGAATATCTTATCATGAAATAAATAATCGCAACAATTGTTAATAATAATTACTTTAAAATTTTTTTCCAGAAACATATGTACGCACGTAAGCGATTAAATATATAAAATTGTATTTTATATTTTTCCAAGTTAAATTATATTTCTCGAGGATGTCGCCCGGACGAGAGAGTCTCGTACCTTACATTTTCATCTAACAACGCACTATTTCTTTGCGTGCTTGTCCATATATTCGATACTACCCCCGCGTTTTCATACGTCGGAAATATTTATTATATCATTTGATTGTTATTGTATTATGCGTTATTATTTTGATGATTGATTATTTACGTTTTTGTGAATTGTATCCATCACTAATTACAGCAGCTTCTTTTAAATTTAAGCATTCAAAGGAAACCGTTCTTAAATGCATACATATAACGATTTTATAAAATTACTATGTTAGTGTTATGCTTTCTCAGTCATAAGAATTAGCGGTCAATCTAATTATCGATAGATAAATATTTGTTATATTATCGATTTCTGAATCGATCGATGACCATCGCAACAGTCGCACTTGTCTCCCCTCCTTTTCTCTCTCTGTGTGCCTGTAACGAGCAGTCCATTCTATATATCGATGATTTGATTTCACTCTATAAAACACTTATATAAATATTTCTAAATAAACACAAATTACCTCTGCAACTGTAGCTTTTGATGCTCCGCATTAAGCATTTCGTAGAGATGCATCGTAATTGCATCCATTTGTTATCATAAAATCTCAATTTCTCTCACAAAAATTAGATTTAATTCTTTTATCGCATTTATATTTAATGCGTAAGTGTTTATGGTTAGACCGGTTCTACAATAAGTCGTATGTCGTTAATCGTAAGGAAATTGACCAATCACAGTCGATAATTCCAAAAAAAAATGGACTGTGGTTGATCAATTTTCTTACGGCTAACGACATACAACTTATCGTAGAACCGACTTTAACGCTTCCTCGCGTGATGTCGCGCGCGTGCATGTGTTTTACAGTGCGTTATCAGTACTTTATTGGCCTAAATTAAATGTACACATCAAACAGAGATCAAGGATCAAGTGTGTGACACGAGATGATTGCGAAGAATTTATTCCGAGGAATTTCGCGCTTTCAATACGCTATATTGCAGGTATCATATATAATATAAATAGAGAAAATCTCTTATTTATTCGTTATTGCAATAAATTTTTATTTAAATGTAATTAACACATATATGCTTATAACGAACATTTTATATCATATATTGTGCTCATTCTTTAATATTTTGATTATATTATTTTATAATTATTTTTTTATTACTCTAAAATAGTATTTGAGAGAGTAAAAATTTATGTTCTTTTAATTCGTTTTAATAATTTAATTACATATCTATATTTTTTAATGATTTAGAATAAATAACAAAATTGTATATGAATAAATATCTCTGTAATCTTTTAAAATATTATAATAAATATCATATTTGTTTTTCTTTATTGAAATTTTATGATTAATTTAGGTAAAACAATATAGCACTAAGACAAACAAACCGCAATTTCTAGGAATCAACAATATTTTTACCAATAATATTCAATTTGTCAATCAAGAAAGTTATGAATCTATTCCAATATACAGGATTTTGGAATCTACACAGAAGACTGAATTACCCAAAGATGAAAAGGTTTGATTATCAAAGATATAAATTAATAATATACATTACAGATATAAATTAAAAATATATTATAAATTTACAGATATATAGATGCACAATTAATCCTAAATATGTTGCTTTATTTCATATTTATATATATATTATTTAAAAAAAATGTGAAATGTGTATTATAGAATCACTAGATTTAATATTAAGTTCAGCAAGTGTATATAGTGACACATATACAAACATAATTTGAGATTAACATAAATATATTGTGTCAAAATATAAAACTGAATGTTATATTCTTGTATTACAGTTAAACGAGGAAAATCTGATGAAAATGTACTGCAATATGATGACCATAAGCATGATGGATAAGATCCTATACGAGTCGCAAAGACAAGGTCGTATCTCATTTTACATGACAAATACTGGTGAAGAGGCTGTGCAGATTGGTTCTGCTGCTGCTTTGACTCTAGAAGATATGATTTACGCACAATACCGTGAAGTCGGTAAGAAATTGCACTATGTGTTATCCACTTGTTATGTGTATACATCCAAATTATTGCATAATGTAACAGGTGTCTTGTTGCATCGTGGATATCCATTGCTGAAGTTTATGAATCAATGTTATGGCAACTGCGAGGATGAGGGCAAAGGCAGGCAAATGCCAGTGCACTATGGTTCCAAAGAATTCAATTTCATGACTATATCATCTCCATTGGCAACCCAACTACCACAAGGTAATCATATATTTAATTATATATACATATATATATTATATATTATTATCTATATCGTTGTTATAGATTTTATCTAAACAAAAACTGTAAATGAAATTCAACTGAATTGTTATTTTACAATTTAAAAGGGGGAGTATATAGCATATGTTTTAGTAATATTAATAAATTTACAATGTAGCACTGATAATGCTGCTTTACGAGATAATCTAACACAGAAATTTTTATTTCCACAGCTGCTGGAGCTGCATATGCCTTTAAATTGGATAAAAGAAACGCATGTGTGGCTTGTTACTTTGGTGACGGTGCGGCAAGCGAAGGCGACGCCCATGCGGCATTCAATTTTGCAGCTACTTTATCATGTCCTATCATCTTCATCTGGTAACTTTTTAATGATTTGATCTTATTTTATAAAATGTATACATAATAAAATAAGAATATTTTAATCAGTCGGAATAACGGATATGCCATTTCCACACCGGTCTTCGAACAATTTAAGGGAGATGGTATCGCGGCTAAAGGCCCATCATACGGAATTGACACAATTAGAGTAGACGGTAATGATGTGCTCGCCATGTATTATGCCACAAAAAGTGCTCGAGACTTTTGCATAAAGCAACAAAAACCCGTTTTAATAGAAGCCATGACTTATAGGTGAGAGAGAAAATAAATAAATATATATATATATATATATATATATATATATATATATATATCTTCTTAATTCTAATTTTATATAAAAATTTACACTCTCTCTCATCCTTTCTTATCATTCTTATCATTTGTTAGAAAGGAATATTTTTCGCGAAATAAAACTTTTGTATGATTAATAAATTGTTATAATAAATCTTCTAGACTCGGACATCACAGCACATCGGATGATTCTACGGCTTATCGATCGACCGATGAGATCGCTCGATGGAACATTCAGACGCCACTTGCAAAGTTTCGCTTTTATCTAGAGTCGCTTGGATTATGGTGTCAAGAAAGGGAGCAAGAATTAATAAATTCCACTAAGAAAGAAATCCTTCGTGTTTTTAGAGAAGCAGAAAAAAAATCCAAGCCATATTGGAAGGGATTATTTACAGATGTCTACAAGGAAATTCCTGATCATATCAGGTATATTAGCATGTTAATCATATAAATATATTAATTAAAGTTGTTGGTATCACTTTCAATATTTGGTATATTTCAGAAAACAAATGAATTTAATGGAAAAACATCTAGAAGAATTCAAAGAACATTATCCATTAAATTCTTTTGCGTATAAAAAGTAAAAGGAGGAAATTTATCTGTTATACAAAAATGATGTTATTTTATACATTTATTTTAATAATAAAGTCTTAAACCATTAACCTACTGTACAAGAGCATTTTTTAAAGCCTCTTTGTTTCCTGCTTCTATTGTTTTATATTATCTGCAATTTCTTTATACTTTTCCATTCTGTATTCTTTTTTTGCTGCATCAAGCAGTAAATTGTGAAGTAAATTTCGTTCATGTGGGTTATATTGCTCTACAGTTGGGTATATATTACCTGAATAATGAATTATATAAGTAAATGAATTTTTTGCATAACTTGGTAAAGAATTTTTTTGTAAGATCTACCTCTGAGTTCTAAAATTGCCCTCTCGTAGTGGCCTATAGGATAAATATTCGGCGCCTTATGAAGTTTTGTAAACGATGTAGTATAATTTTGATACCTTGGTACAAGAACTTTGAACAGTTTGTGCACCAGTTGTTTCTCGATTATCCAGAAATTCGCCATGTCCATTGTCTCCTTATGCATAGGTCCATGGCGTATTGCTTCAAATATCAACTATAAAACGATGCTGTTATGAAAATTCTGTTATTAGATATACAAAATAAAAAATGCTAGCTATATTATTAACGTAGATTGCAAAATTCCCTGAAGAATTATGAATATAATAATATCTCCCTAAAACTAGATTGAAACAAATATATTTTTATACATATTTATGTCATAATAATAAATTGTTGTGTTTTTTTAGAGAGTAACGTTGAAATAACTAATAATTGGAGAACAATGAACGTACTTGATCTACATAACCTCTGGTTTCGTCACCTCTCGGATAATTCAACTCGAGTCGTTCGTATTTAATTAATGCCGTCAGAGTTTTTCGGAGTTTTAAAAGACGTCCCTCCGAACCTTGAGGCTGACGCAATTTCCGACGTGGCTTGACATTGTATCTTAATTTATTTACCAATTTCTCGAGGTTGGGTTGATTCATCTTTACTGATGTTGCTCTAAAAAGAATCCACTGCAATTTCTAACCTAAAATCTACTAGGCGTAGCTTGACCTACATGTCGTATGTGTATGCGTGTTTCACATACGTCCACGAAAAAAAATTATACATATTTATACATATCATAGCGAGAGTTTATTACAATTTATTGCAAAATTTTCTTAACCATCTTAAACGAATTTTAATCTACCATTTTAAAATATCATGTACTTTAGTATTAAAATATATGTCCTGAATAATAATATAATATACAATAACACTATTTGATAATTCAATTATATTAAAAAAATATTCTTTACAATATACAAAATAAGATTTTGCAATATATTATTTCACATGATTTTTTATAGAGCTGTATTAAATATCTTTCGATACTTTTATCGACAACTTTTGATTAATTTACCAAATATAAATTATTAGAATTAACAGAACATATGTTATATGGAGCTGTCATTGCATTTATTATTTAGCATTTTACATAATGCAAAAAGTCAAACAATACGATGATAAATCGAACAATATCAAAGACTATTTCGCTATACCTTTTATTTCTTTTCTCGAAATTACAATGAATTACAATGTAACAGACGAGATATATTAAAGATAACCACCGCGATATCCAGCAACAAAAATTATGTAGTAACTATTATGTATAAATAATTGCTTATTCAATTTCTACAAATTTCTCTCAATTATTCATTCACAATGAATAAAATACCATCATTGCCCCTTTTTAATCAAACGAGATGCTACTGTTGCTTCTGCAACGTTTTATCGCACTAATAATAAAATGCCATATGATACCACAGTATATTGTTTCTTAGTAAAAATTATGATTAACGATGATTTATATATGTGTGAATATAGAGATAGAGGATGGACTAGACTGAGATACATGCTGCATTAATTTATAAATTTATTATATGAAGTGATTCAAATTTATAATATTTTACCCCATGTATTTTGTAAGAATTATTCTGGTTGAGAATAATTACACATGATTTTTTACGCTTCATTTATGCGAATCCTCGTTCGCTACATTCACGACTTTGTGTAAAATCTCATGTGTGAACAAGTTATACTAATAAATAATTGAGCACGAGACTCAATTAATACATTTCCTCCATAATTTGAATATTTTTGCGTGAATTTTGAACATGTGTATATATGTGTGAACATATGATAGTTTATCGCTGAACAGGTGGTGCCATTGGAAGACCCGAGGTGTTGACACCAGACAAAGCAGTGTTAGGGCCTAAGAGAACTTGTTTTTGTTGCATACGTTGCAGGTCTTCCATTTGTGCACGCTCCATTTCAAATATAATTGGCGCAAAGAGAATGGTGGACGAACTGAAGACCAGCCATGTAGTGGAACACGAATATGCATATAGACCTGTGAAAATATATTTACACAAATATACATGAAATTTATTCTCATTTTATACACACACATATATATATATACATCTAATTTTATCATATATTTAAAAAAATATGTATATCTTGAAAGAAAGTAATGTTACCTTTAATACATGTATATAGACAAGTCCCAACATTATATCCAAAATTGCGTACTGGTTCAGGAAACATTTCAGTAAGTCCTAATAATCTCTCCGTTAAGCTTTCATCCTTAGGAAAAATATGGAAAATATTTCATCAATTGACTCAATCTCAAAAGTAGTTATTTCCTCATTGCTATTAAGAATACTAAAAAGATGCTATACTCATAAGATAAATGTTTCACAAATTCGAATTTTGAAAGAAACCATAAGGATGCATAATGTATACATACTTTATGCATCCTTATACATATAATAACGAGAAAAGCTGAGCTTTCCTTTCATTATTAAATAATACCTTGCGCGTTGATCTTTGATACCACATATCTTAATAATGCGGAATTATGCGTGTAACCCCGAAGATATATCCTACTATCTTTTACATTCTGCATTTTACAAATATTAAGACAAAACACGTATAAATCACGTCTCGATGCACGGTTATCATACGTTATCATCTTTCTTTTCCCCTCGTACAAGAGCACACTATTGCCTATACCTCCTCGTCGTCGTCCTCTTCATCGGGGAGGAGCGACTTCACCTCAGGAGAGCGCACGTCGCTGCTGCCCATGCCGCTGTCGACCTGATGATCCAGCTCCTCAATTGAAGCCATATATACACGGGGGTGAGCGTGAACGTGTCTCGCTCGCCAGATTTGTTTTCAAGAATAATGTGATCGAGAATCCCGCATACGGCGTCGAGTAGCACGTTCACGACCTAGAGCAGTGCTGCGGTGCACGCTCTCTCTCTCTTTCTCTCTCTCTCTCCCTCACGCGCGCATGCGCGCGCGATCCAAGCCGGTACAACGTCAAAGGTACAACGCGATTCAAGTTTCGAATTCACGCGCGTAATACAAAGCTAACATCGCGGATCAAAGGAGCAAATGCTGACAATTTGTATCCGTAGACGAAGTTCTTCGCATTTACAATTAGAATCTCTTCTAAGGACTCTATCCGCATTAACCCATGTCTACCATTTCCTTTGCGCACGTCAAAATTATCTTGCGCGCCGCGATAAATGGTGACAATTACGCGGTAAATAAGAAAAATTCATATAAGTGATTTATTAATTTAATTTCATATATATGTCACTTTTTGAGAACATCTATGTACAGCGATATGACTGATAAAGGTACTTGATAAAGATACGGATATACACGTGTGTGTGACAAGATTTTTTTTTTATACGTCACTTCCATGTGAGAAAAGCGAATTTACATAAAGCGATTATATACACCAACTTATTTTTATGTATGATTCGTTAATTAAAGATAATTAATATTCATATTTAATTAAATTTTTTAATTCTTTTATTTATTATTAATATATATTATATGCTTTTTAATATATTTACAACAGAATTATATCCATCTGGCAAAAATATAAGATGAGAAACAATTGATACTTTTTTTGTTTTTCCATTTAGCGTTAAAATGAGTAACCTATAAGATATAACACAAAGCAATGTGTAATAAATTTATTAAATTTACTCCAGTAAAATGATAATTTATAGCAGATGTATTAATTAGATGTTTCATATTTTAATAGCAATTAAAACAGATAAAATAAAGCACCATCACTCGCGACCGCACATCGGCGGATGATGTCCACCTCTGAATATCCAGTCATCGTTCTTTCGTCGTGATGCGCGCCCGATTCGGCGACTGGACGAGACGCTGGACGCTGGACCCAGGACCCAGGTGCGACAGTTGAAGCGAACCGAGAGAGCTCGGCGGTTATCGCGCGCCCACATGGCACTATAAGATCGACACGACAGATATCCTGATCGAATGGACGCGGCGCATCGCGTTACGGATACTTAGCAGAATACAGAGTATTTCATATATTGGAGCACGCACGTCGTCGTCGACGTGGTCATCGTGCAATAACCACCCGGCGCGATGGCGAACACCGGGGTGTTGCCGTTCGTGCGAGGCGTGGACTTCAGCAGCAACGATTTCGGCGTGAGTACGCGGGGGATTTAACGGATATTAACCTTAAAGAGAGATTAAAATATCCAGTCAAATTTATCTTTAATCTTGTTTTAATCTTTTTTTTCTCTTGTTTTTTTTTTTTATTAATTTTTATATACTCATTTGTAACTTTGTTAATTTAATAGTACAAATATTTTTTATGTACGAGTAAATTGTGATATATCGTTACCTCAATATGAAAAAAGAAAAAAAACCACATTTTTAATAACTGAATGACAAGCTATTTTTTATCTGTCAATGTTTGATCATGACAAAGGACCAATTATATGAACAACAGCCAGTTATAATAAAACTCATTTTAATATTTTTAGGATGGCAAATTTCCTGAATCCATGCGTCTTATGACTGGAATACAATGGTTGAAATTAGACAAAACAAATTTGACAGAGATTCCAGAGGAGATGGGAAAATTGTTGAAATTGGTAAAGCAGCATTTATAAAGTAGTATCAGTAAAATAATAATATTAGTAGTATATTTTAATATATAGCTATTATTATTATTGTATTAAAAATATATATAATTATTTTTCACATGAATTTATTAAAGACAATTTATATATATCAGTATTATTTATGTGACTAGAAGCATTTTTAATGCAATGATTTAATCATCTGTCAGGAACATCTGTCACTTGTTAAAAATAAGTTGGAACGCTTGTATGGAGAATTGACAGAATTGGGATGTCTCAGGACATTGAACATAAGGCATAATAATGTAAAATCTAGTGGTATTCCAGCAGAATTATTTCACTTAGAGGAATTGACAACATTAGATTTAAGTCATAATAATTTGAAAGAGGTACCTGAAGGCCTAGAGAGAGCACGTTCTTTGCTCAATCTTAACTTAAGCCATAATCAGTATGTGTATCGACAACTAAATATATATAATATATATTATAATATTTGTGACTGGAAGAAGATTGAGAGAATGCTGATATTATTTTTATTCTTTCAGTATCGAGACTATACCAAATACATTGTTTATCCATCTGACAGATTTATTGTTCTTAGATCTTAGCCACAATAAATTAGAAACAGTGCCACCACAGACTCGACGTTTGGCTAATCTACAGACTTTAAATCTGAATCATAACCCTTTGGGTCACTTTCAATTAAGGTATTCATTTTCGAATAATGTTGCCTATATCAATCTTTAGAAAGAATTATTTCCTTTAGTAAGAATTATTTATTTTATATTATTTCAGACAACTGCCATCATTGATGAATTTAACAACATTACAAATGCGAAATACACAACGAACATTGAATAATATACCTTCTAGTCTAGAAACCTTAACTAATTTGCAAGAACTAGATTTGTCGCAAAATAATTTACCCCGAGTGCCCGATGCACTTTACTCTTTATCAAATTTACGTCGTTTAAATCTCAGTGATAATCAGATAATGGAACTATCAACAGCAATCGGTGAGTAGATTGCTTTGCAATGGTTTTATTCATGTATGGATAAGATCTTATATATATATGTAAGGATCTTACCCAATTGAATAAAATAACAAGATTTATGTCTCTTTTAGAACTTTGGACGAAATTGGAAACTCTGAATGTATCACGAAACAAATTAAGTACAATACCAGCTTCTCTATGCAAAATTTCCACATTAAAAAGATTGTATTTAAACGATAATGAATTAGATTTTGAGGGTATACCTTCTGGAATAGGAAAATTATCATCTTTGCAAGTATTCTCTGCAGCTAACAATCATTTAGAAATGATACCAGAAGGGTTATGCAGGTGAGAATCTTATTTTTTTTTATTCTTGTTATTTTTTTTGTTATTTTTTGTTATTTTACTGTAGAAGAAATAGAGATTTTCTTTAACAAAATATTATAAAAAAATATATTTTGTTTAGATGTGGTGCATTAAAGCAATTAATATTAACGTCAAACCGATTGATCACTGTACCAGACGCCATTCATCTTCTTACTGATCTAGAACAATTGGATTTGCGAGACAATCCAAATTTAGTGATGCCGCCAAAACCGACAGAAGTACAAAGGGGATCGGGTATCGAATTTTATAATATTGACTTTTCGTTGCAACATCAGTTGCGTCTTGCTGGTGCTAATGTACCAGTTCCAGTTCAAGCTGCTAGTATGTATTATGGCCATTAAATACATGATTCAATTGGTAAAATAAAATGAACAGATCTATCATGCATTTTGTTTCACGATTTTGTACGTTTTCGATTCTAGATAGTAAAGATCCAATCGCACGTAAAATGAGGTTGAGAAGAAGGAGAGATCAGGAAGAGGCTGATCAAGATCAAGCCAAGATACTTAAGGTATATTCTTATCTTACTACTTAGCAGATTAATAGCAGAGTTTACATGAAGAAACAGTGTAATTTTTACAATTGTTTTCAGGGCATGAAAGACATAGCAAAGGAGAAGAATAAAGATAAAGAATGTGAGGAATCGAAAGCAGAATCCCTAAAGTAAGTAGAATCTGTAAATTTTATACATATTATAGCAAAGCTTTTTAGCATAAATTTTTATTACACTTAGCATTATATAGAGTCAAATAATTAATTTTTTAGACCCAAGCGATGGGACGAGGCTTTAGAAAAACCACCGCTAGACTACTCTGAATTTTTCGATGAAGACGCTGGTCAAATACCCGGGCTATCGGTCTGGGAGATAGAAAACTTTCTGCCAAACGAGATCGAAGAAGTGGCGCACGGCAAGTTTTACGAAGGCGATTGTTACATCATCTTGAAAACCGGGATAGACGAGGGTGGATCATTGACCTGGGCAATCTATTTTTGGATTGGAGAAAAGGCAACAGTAGGTGTATTTTCGAACAGATATAGTAAAAAAGTTTAAGAGGATGCTAAAACTTATTTCACACAGATAATCATGCACAATTAATTTAATTATAATTTGCATCCACAGTTGGATAAAAGAGCGTGTGCTGCGATCCATGCTGTAAATTTGAGAAACTACTTGGGTGCACAATGTCGGACGATCAGAGAGGAACAGGGAGATGAATCGGACGAATTTCTAATGCTATTTGATTCGGGTATCACATACATCGAAGGCGGGCGAACATCGTCCGGTTTTTATACGGTGGAAGATACAGTGAGGATTTAATTCTTTTTTATATATGTATCATGATTAAGTTTTTGAAGAAAGAATTGAAATTATCTTAAGTTTACGTTTTTTTTTTCAGCCAGCAATTACTCGTCTATATAGAGTGCATGCGGCAGGAGCATCTATACATTTAGAACCAGTTCCAGTCTGTATTGAATCTCTGGATCCTGGTTATGTATTTGTTCTTGACATAGGAAATAAAATATTCATGTGGTATGGAAAGAAAGCGAAAAGCACGCTAAAATCCAAAGCACGACTGATGGCAGAGAAAATTAATAAGAATGAACGGAAAAATAAAGCTGAAATTATAACAGAAGTTATGAATACCGAATCGGAAGATTTCCTGTTGCATTTAGGCATAGAAGAGCATAAACGGAAAGATTTGCAAATTATTGTAAGTTCCTTTTTTTGATAACTTAATGATAATAAAAATAAATTTACAATTATATAAGAAAAAATTTGGTTTTATTTAATTTGCTAATATAATGTATATAATTATTTCTTTTTATTGTATATAATTATTTCGCTTGTTTTTACAATAGGAACACATAGATTCAAATTTTGTGCCTCTTGCACCTAGATTGTATCAAGTTCAACTTGGTATGGGTTATCTGGAATTACCACAAGTCGAAGTTCCTCATGGAAAATTAACGAATACCTTGCTAAATAATCGCAATGTATATATATTAGATTGCTATTTGGATGTATATGTTTGGTAAGTATAAAGAATTTACTTTTAAATTAAATTTGAAACATATATGTTGATTAATTAATTGCATATATAATTATAGGTTTGGTAAAAAATCAACGAGATTAGTGCGCGCCGCTGCTGTAAAGTTATCTCAAGAATTATTTAATATGATAGAAAGGCCGGAATATGCAATGGTGACAAGATTACAAGAGGGTACTGAATCCCAGGTACAAATACATATTTCTTTAATATCAATTTGCAATCTTTTTTTACTAATATTTCTTGTACGCATATATGTTTTATATATATATAGATCTTTAAGTCTAAATTTATTGGATGGGACGAAGTGATTGCTGTGGATTTCACTAGGACAGCTGAGTCAGTCGCTAAAACCGGGGCAGATCTCACTAAATGGGCTAAGCAACAGGAAACAAAAGTATGTCCAAATATATTTTATAATAATTTAGCATTTACTTGATATCTCTTATTTCTATTATTTTTATTAATATTTTCTGTCTAATATTTTCAGGCAGATTTAGCCGCTTTATTTATGCCGCGACAACCACTGATGTCGGCTGCCGAAGCGCATCAACTCATGACGGAGTGGAATGACGATTTGGAGGGAATGGAAGCCTTGGTGTTGGAGGGGAAAAAATTCGTACGTCTGCCAGAGGAAGAACTGGGACATTTTTACAGTGCGGATTGTTACGTATTCTTATGTCGGTATTGGATGGTATGTAGATATATCACGCTTTATTGAAGAGAGAGAGAGAGAAACTCTAAAGAATTTATGATAAATGCTTATTTGCTTTTGATTAAAACAGCCACTGGATATAACAGAGAACGAAGATGGTGAAGAGCAATATGAAGACGATTATCAGTGTACAGTGTATTTTTGGCAAGGTAGAGATGCAGGAAATATGGGATGGCTAACGTTTACATTTAGGTAAAGATTATAGATATATTTATTTATCAAGATAAGATATATAGATAAATCTTGTCTCTTATACCGCTATTTGTCTCAGTTTGCAAAAGAAATTTAAATCGTTGTTCGGCGAAAATTTGGAGGTTGTGAGAACACATCAACAACAAGAAAATCTAAAGTTCATGAGTTATTTCAAACGGAAATTTATCATTCATCAAGGCAAACGTAAACAGCCTAAACCCGCGAGTAGTAACAAAGTGGAGTTTTACCATCTGCGAAGTAACGGTAGTGCCTTGTGTACTCGGCTTATTCAAATACCGGCAGATTCAACATTATTAAATTCTGCGTTTTGGTAAGACATCTGACACACGATTACATTCTGCCTTTATAATATATATATCTATGTGTGTATATATCTTCTTTTTTTTATTTATAGTTATCTTTTAAATGTGCCATTCAACAATTCCGATGAAGGAACTGGTATTGTGTATGCGTGGATTGGGTCGAAAGCTGATCCCGAAGATGCTCGTTTAATCGGAGAAATTGCAGAGGAAATGTTCAATAATGTGAGTTATAAATCTTTTATTTGTAGTTAGATCCGAAAAACTGATTTAAAACTTTAGATTTGTGTGAGATGAGTAATATAAGTAAATGTCTGCCAAAATATTTTAATATATTTCAAAAAAGAATATCTCTTTTTCCTTTTTATATACAAAATATATTTTAGTATATTATTTTATATCGACAATAAATATAAACGTATATTACAGCCTTGGATAAGCCTGCAAGTGTTGAACGAAGGCGAGGAACCAGACAATTTTTTTTGGGTGGCACTGGGAGGAAAGAAACCATATGACACCGATGCGGAGTATATGAATTATACAAGATTATTTAGATGTTCTAATGAGAAGGGGTACTTTACTATCAGCGAAAAATGCACTGATTTTTGCCAAGTAAATTTTTATAAATATAACGATATTGATATTAAGCTCTTTATATATATATATATATATATATATATATGTTCAAAAGATTTTCGATTTTTATGAAAGAATAATGATGAATAACATTGTATTTTTTGCAGGATGATTTGGCAGATGATGATATAATGATCCTTGATAATGGAGAACAAATCTTTCTCTGGCTAGGCACTCGTTGTTCGGAAGTTGAAATCAAACTGGCCTACAAATCGGCTCAGGTGAATTATATAAATTCAATTGTCATGATTCGTGAAAAAATGCCATAAATATTTTATGGCAAAATAAATTAATTTCGAGCATGATGCAAAACTGGACAATATTTCACTTTTTTTCCAGGTATATATTCAACATCTGCGCGTGAAGCAGCCCGAGAAACCCCGTAAGCTATTTTTAACTGCCAAAGGTAAGGAATCCAGAAGATTCATGAAATGCTTTCATGGCTGGGGTTTACACAAAAGACCGCCGCAGTAAAATCGAGTCAGTTTTCACTCTACGCTTATTATCTGAAATGGTTTTATACACAGGCAAAGTGAACACAAGCGCAACATTCTTAGATTTGTAATGTATCGTGATTTTGTTTCTTCGTTTTTATTCATACTTCGCAATCAAACAGAAGTCAATCCATCGCAATAATCTAGATATCTTTGATGCGAATAATGAGAGAACACAATTCTGACTTGAAATATATCAAAACATATCTAATTTACAAAGCTTACATTTTCGCGTTTGCTTTTGACTAACTGAATAATTCTTTATAGACTGTTATCTTGAGCACATGTTATTACTACGCCTCAATCTGTTTGGCATATGTAATGCAATCTAGATTTTTTTTTTTATTAGTAAATGGGCACTTTTTTGATTAAATTTGATTCTTTGATTAATGCAAATACACAGTTTTTCTATTATACCTGTATTTTGGAATTCCACACATGATTCTTTGTGATGAGATTCTCTTCTACTTTATTACACATTAAAAAGGAGATTTATATATCTGTCTTAATGTATTTTATAATCTATATTTTGTGTATTCAACAAGACTTATTTATTTATTTATGCACACGTATTTATAAACTTTTATATAGACTAGATGGTGTATCTCTGCTTTTATTTCTTACAATTTTGTTTCAGATAGATAACGTGATTGTACACATTTGAAAAAATTGTTTGATGAATTAATACAAACTTTATTATCGACTTATATTAAAAGAAACTTTTTCTTTTTTTTTTTTTTTATATAGAGATATATTAATCCTTCTATATAGAAGGATAAATTCATTTATATAGTGTTAAAAGGATTGAAATGAAGTCTTTTTACAAGTTTTCTAGATTTGTGCTATGCGCTTGTAGTAAATATTAAAGTGTCAATTTTAAACGAGTTATTGAAAATCGCATTCAAAAATTTGTGAATATTAACCGACTGAAAAGAAATACATGTATCTAAAATAACATGTACATCTGATATAAAACGCCACTCAATTGTATAGATGCCATAATGAATATTTTTGTATTACTTACGTTGTATTTAACATATAATTCAATTTATTTATATATATATATATTTAGATCAAGAAATACAAGAGTATCTTGCACCAAGTCATGCGCAACAACAAGATTTATATATAGATTTTTTAAAAGCTCTACTTCCAACAATTATATAAATAAATATTTCTATGATAACTTACACATAATCTCTCTCAGGTATTAGAGTATATTATAAATAAGATACCTAAATTGTATAAGCGAAGAGATTTCTCTCCCTGCATTACTTGAATTTGTGTAATGACTTTCCTTGTATCACTGTGGCATCAAATAACTCTGAAAATAAGCCAGTGCAAAAGTAAAATTTTAGTGTGTAAATAAGAATTGGTCACACTTGAGGTTAACAAAAATCATTGTAAAAAATATATCAGTAATCTTCATATTAGAAATATGTTGAACAATAAGTTGTTAAAATATATAGCGTAATGAACACAAGCTATTGCTTTTAAAGCTATACCAACTTTTTTAACTTTTAATTTATGGAAATTTATAACACTTTTTTTTTAACATAAAAAACAATAGATCTTTTATACATATAGGTTTATAATGTGTATTAAAATCTTTAGATACAATTGTTACAAATTATACGAAAAACATGAGAAATTACCGTTAGTATTAAGAGCATGTCTAATTGGCTGATTACTCTCAACAATTACAATGGAACGAAATGCTGACGTTATACTAATCATCATCGTCGTCATCGTCGTCGTCGGAGGGAACGAAGAGATCGTTCTCCTCCAAAAAGTTCGCTATGTTCTTGCTGATCGTGGCACCGACCAAGAGACCGAACACGACACTGCTGACGACGCCCAGGAAACTGAATGGAGTTCTCTTTGGCTCGGGTAGGATTGCTCCGGATGGTGTGGTTATCGCTGACCGGAGAAACGGTTTGGATATTGTGTGAGTTCTTTTAGTGGCAATCGTGCCGTGAAACAAAGATCTCACTCTATGCAACAGCATTCTCTTTAGCTTGGGTTTATTTTCAGGCGAACAGCTGATCGCGCATTTGGAACTGCTTGGAACGCGCGAGCAGTAATATTTCGATCAGAGCTCCCTTTTTCGCGTATGCGCGTTAGTGCGGCTGAAAATATATCGGTGAAGTGTCTCGACAGATTCAATATAATTCAATATTGCGCGATATATTTTGTTGTACATAAATAATATACAATGGGAGCATTCCAACAAGAAAACACAGACCCAATGTCACGCAATTGGCTATTAAATAGAGAATTTTTAAAGACTTTAAAATTTTTCTGTTTGACAGCTGATCATATGATTTCGTGTTTATGTGTATTTCTTGCTTGGAAAGCTTCCATATATATTATACTGTATCGATTGTCCGACAAATATATATCGATCAAGTGTAGTTGAATATAATGCAACGATCTCGCTATTTTTATTACAAGCAGATTTTTCACTTGAGGTTTGACAGACCCAAGTTTTCCACTTAGATAAGCTAAAAGAATCGCATGATTATATAACTTATGTAATTATCTCTAATGCTATCAAAATGACTGATTATGTCATCAATCTTTTTTATCTCCGGACCCACTTAATAGTCACGATCATGGTTATGATGAAAGTTTATCCAGGGCCAGCGGTATTTAATAGTATCTCGTTGATGTTCTCTTCGTATATAATACAAATTTTTAAATTCTGCTTTTAGTTGCTTTGTAAGTTAATCGATGATTTAAATTAGCCGGAGTTTTATTTGATTGAACTGGTTCTAAATTTTGATGTGCCAACACTATCCACCAATCATAAGTATGCAGATAATAGTAAGATAAATTTTTTATGTTGACAATAATATTGATAGGGATTTTAGAATAAATTGTTGTTCATGTCTTGCTTGTAAACATCGGTCGTATTCCGAAATTCACCTGCCAATACTACAATACAAATCTATAGTTCACGTGACGTATATTATAGATTTTCAGTGCTGGCAGTGAATTTTGGAACGGCCACTACTGGGACGAATTTTAGCGAAGTATTCTAAAACCTGAAAAATGCATATTATTTTACAGTAAATGACGAACGTGAATGTTATCTTCAAATAAGAATCATGTTTTATATAATCGGATTAGGGCTCGGCGATGCGAAAGATGTCACTGTTAAAGGATTCGAAATTATTAAAAAATGTGACCGTGTATACTTGGAGTCTTACACTTCTATTTTAACAGTACAGCGAGAAGCTTTGGTATTGTTCTATATTCTCATATATTTTATGAAATAACAAGTTATAAACATGATATTGTCTGATATACTTTTATATAACAAGGCTTTTTTTAATTTTTAAATTTATCTAATACATATATTGAATATAATTTTCTATTATATATGTTAATGTACTAGGAAGAGTTCTATGGACGTTCCTTGATCACAGCTGATCGTGAATTAGTGGAGAGCGGTGCAGACGAGATATTGCCAAGAAGCATAGATGAAGATGTTGCTTTTCTAGTTGTAGGAGATCCTTTTGGTGCTACTACACATACAGATTTAATTTTGCGTGCAAGGCAGAAAAATATAAAGGTGCGGAAAATAGAAAAACAATTATTAACATCATTTTTAAGAAATATCAAGATTATTTTATGATTTGTATAAGTATCTGATAAAGATCATCTAACAACATTGTTTTTAATTAGGTAAAAGTCATACACAATTCATCAATTTTGACTGCAATTGGTTGTTGTGGTTTGCAATTGTATTCATATGGAGAAACAATTTCAATTCCATATTGGACTGATACTTGGCAACCGGACAGCTTTTATGAGAAGATAACTTCTAACAGACAAAGAGGACTGCATACATTGTGTCTCTTGGACATTAAAGTCAAAGAGCCTACACTGGAGAGTATCTTGAAAAAGAAAAGGGAATATATGCCTCCAAGATTCATGAGTGTTAATGAAGCAGCTAATCAATTAATAGCGATACTTGACAATAAGATTCAAGATGGTCAGAAAGATTTAGGTTTGTTACGATAAAATATATTTGGAAAATATAGCAATTGTAATTGCAACAACACATAAATAATTAGTATTTGATTAATTATTGGAGTTAATGTGTTTACGCATTATTTTTAAATGCAAATAATACTTTGATTTATTCTTTTTGTTCTTGATAGCGTTTACACATCAGAGCTTAGTAGTGGGTCTAGCACGAATAGGCTGCGAGGATCAGCGCATTATTGCTTGTTCCCTGCAAGATATGATCCGTGTAGATTTGGGACCGCCGTTGCATTGTCTCGTTATACCTGCCGAGAAACTGCATCCTTTAGAGGTCGAATTTCTAACACAGTACATTCTTGACAAGAATCAATTTAAAAAAATAATACAATAAATTTACTTTTTTTTGTCAAATGTAAAGAATAGAATAAACCATTTTTTACTTCAGAGAGAAATTTAGATATATAAATTAATTGTAAAAAAATTATTAAATATAATGGCAAAATATTTTAGATGCAAGCTGTATACCAATATAGTTGTATCTTGAAAAATATCATCATCAATAGAAACTTTGATACTCTTAATACTTATTTAGATTAAATATTAATAATGTATATAATAAGTTAATTTTTCTATTCTACTTTTCATTAAAGAAAGCTAGATATATATTTTATATACAATATATTTCCTTTTTCTAGAGATACATATATGCAAATATATAATATAAATTATCAATTTATATTTATTTTTAATATATACCGTTTTTTGTGTATTTTGCAAGTCTTAGTATAGATTCTAAAATAATTTCTATTCTTATAATTACATCATGTAAAATCTATAAGAGAGCGCTGTCGCTGATTATATTATTAAACGTTCAATATAAATATATATATATATATATATATATATATATATATATATATATATATATATTCTCGGCTATATACCCAGTGATCGATTATAAGCGAACTTTGTTTCTTGAGACTATGTCATGAAAGGTAGAGAAATGGATCACTACGTATCGCATTTGCGTATACCACATTATTATTCAATTTCCTCTGGCCCTCCGTTCCATATTTTAAGCCACACGTATATTATTCTGCGGCGGAGTCACGTGGCTGTGCGTCAGGGCCAACTAATCAATGGATCGACCACCGCAACGGACGAGGCTAGTATTGGTGATTCAGTTGTGCCACGGGGGTGCATTCGCTCGGTGGTGGTAACCCTTCTGTTTTATTCTCTCTGAACAGGTCCCGGCTTCCAGAACATAAAAATAGCGATATCTGCGCAATTCATGTTGTCAGTTTTCGTATCTTGACAGGTACATATGTATTCCTGTCAGATATTATACACGAGCACCGTTGTATCCTGCGTAATAATATTGCACTTCAATATGCACACATACAGTTTTATATATATATATATATATATATATATATATATATATATATACACATACATATATATAACTCATTATAATTACTTTTGAAAAAATACGTCTTATATACGTCTTATATACGTCTTATTGTTAGTTAATTATAATTATTTTGTTGGAATTATTGTTTCAAACAAATTTGTTTGAAAATATATGAAAGATCAGCATAGAAGGAAATAAATGCACTCTATTATACAAGGTATATCAAATAAAAAAATGTAAGTTGAAATTGAAACGATAAAAACAATAAAAAATACGACAATATTTAGAAATGTTTTATTGAAAATACTTTAAAGCTGTAGTGTTTTTTATACTATAAATAAAAAATAGTTTAAAGCATAGCAAGCCTATAAACACTAATAAAATATTGTTCATATTTATAAAATTATCTTTTTTAAGTTCGATTTTAACTTCATGTAGAATATCCCAGAAAATCGATTTTAGAAAAATAAGATCTTTTTTTGAGATTCCCCCAATAAATATATATTTCATTATCTGTTAAAAGATTTAAGAATTTTATTATATTTCCTTGTAACAAACAAGCTTCCTAAAATAATATAAAATTTTTAATTTTTAATTCCAAATATTTGGAATTCGGATGAAAGTTGAAGGATCGCATTAGTATCGTCTCTTTAAAGAAAAATTTATTTCGCAATCAACATGAGAAAAGGAGAAAATAGTTATAGATTATATATTAATTAATAGAAATTATATATAAGAAATTAAATTATATATAAAATATTGAAAATAGTATTACAATATATACACACATAGTCAAGTAGGATACGATGCTGAGCTCAACTTCGCCGATCGATCGTCCCAGTCTGCATCCTGGTACCAGATACCTCATCGCGCCGCGAGTACCTCACGGACTCGCGTCCGTAGTCGAGGGTCTTACTAGGGAGGTCCTTCGTCATCATCCTGAGGACATATATGTATTCGCGGCGCATCATTTCGAGAAGCTGTTGAAATTGCGGGAACAGTATCATGCCGAAGAATATAGCGGTCGCGAATTCGACCATGAATTCGGTTGCGAGTTCAGATTATGGCCCACCAAAAAGGCTAAAGATATCGGAAGATCTTCAAACAGTGATTGGTCCTTGGAGAAAAAAATCGAGATTTTTGAGAGAACGGAAGAAGAGAGACGCGGAAAGGTGTCTGCCGACGTGGAAGAGAGTACGGATGTTTCTACCGATAGAGAGAATCGGAAAACATCGAAGCAAACTTGTTCGAGAAGTCTCTCGATGACTACAAAGAAAATCTCGAAAAAATCGAAGGATAACGAGACATCGGATATTCGCGCGTCGAGAATCATCTCACAAATGTCTGCTCTTCACGGCAAAAATATCCAGACTAAGGATATTAAGCAGGAACTCAGAAGAAACAAATTAAGCGGCGAGAAAGCGAAAAGGACCGATGATACGGAGAAAGGGATTCGAAATGAGAGACGATCTAAAATGAAGATTTCTAAGACGAATAAGGATCCCGAAGAGGAGGTCGAATGTGCTACGACGACGACGACGAGCTCGAGTAGAATCTCCGCTCGGAGACCCTTGAGAAAAGTGCGGCGAATAGAGACTGAGTCCGAAACCGAGACGGAGCGTGAAACGATGACCAAGGCTGGACGTGAAAATAGGTACAATAGATTATTATAATTATTAGTTAATTTTATAATAATTTATATGTAATAAAGAGTGCATAAGTAAGAGAGAACTAAAAAGATTTATTTTTAAGATTGAATTTTCTTTCTTTATTTATCAGATACGAGAGATCGAACATGAAGAACAATGGTGCGAGCAACGAAACTATCGCTCGGACCGGAAACAGGCCGAAATCGCGATTCTCCGAACATTCCTCTGAGAGGAAAGTGTCGTCGAGAGCGCTCAGCATGGATCGTATCCGAGCGTATGTATTACGCAAATTCGCGAGCACTGCGAGTCTGGAAGTATTGCGGTCGCCTACGTATGTGGAACAGGTGCAGGAGGTGATCGATCGCGCGACGCCAATCATTAAAGAGAAGTTGGAAGAGGTCAGGGGACCGCGGGGAAAGCGTTCAAAATCAGTTGATCTCGCCTGGAACAAGGATTCCTTTCGTAAGCGTATTCGAGATGGAAAAAAATATCGCGATTATGAAAAAGAAGAGGAAAGCGAAAGAAAAACTGGAAACGAATTGCCGGAGCGAAAAATCGACATTATTAAAAAGGAAGAGACGGAAAACTCTCTCTCGGGAGACGAAACGATTTCGAATGTGGAAACGGAGGAAAAGAAATCGAGGAAACGCAGCGTGGGATCGGGCCAAAAAACGAGAAGACGCGAGAATAGCGGCCACGGTGATATCGGGGTCATGGATCAAGTCGACAGCAATCACAATGATAAATTGGAATATGAATCCGATGCGACACGTGATACCTTGGAAGCGAAACTGACCGCCACGCAGAACATTTTGGAAGATATCTCAAAGTCCACGTACGACTTGGGCGGCATTCGCAAGAACGATTCCGCGGGAGATGAGCTGCCGGAATCAGAGGTCTCCGATCAAGCAAACATTGTCTCCCTGCCAAGAGTAAGACCGTCGTCTTCTAGAAATTCCAGGAGCGCCACTAAAAACGGTTCGGATAATTTGACTCTGCCGCCTATCTCTCCGAAAGCTCCCAAGTCGATGAAGAAAAAGGACGAGCTATCCTTGCCGGTTTTGCCAGTGGTAGTTAACGGTAACCATTCCAGTAGAAAATCACAGGATGCCGAGGAAGCCTCAACAATGCATGACATTACGAATGACATAGAAGATATAGAGATCATTCCTAAAGACGATTATGAAGAAGTAATTGTAGATATAAAACAGGACCCCAATAGTGATGTAATATCGAACCTAGTGTCAGACGAGAGGTTTAACGATGCAGAAAAACGTGAAAGTCTCGAGGAATTTGAGGAATTGGAAAGGAAGAAGATGGAAGAAATCTTCAAAGACAGTTTAAACGTTACGCCAGAAGTGATAAATGTGTCGCCGAGGCCGGATTCGCTAGAATCCAACGAGGAAAAGAGGCTTCAAAACGAGGACGTGGATTTTGCGCGAATCAACACATTCGACGAATTGAAGGATAAGTTGATCGAGATCGAGATGGCAGAACGAAATATTGAGATAGCAATGGCTGGCCAACAACTCGCGATGCATGACGGTGGCGAAGAAACGAGCCAAGTGGAAAAGTCGATGATTGACGGGAAGATAAATGACGTAGGAAAGTCGACTAATGAAGTAGAAAAGACTGTGAGTGGGGTAGAAAAGTTGGCGGATGCGGAAAAAATATCGATAAATAAAGACGATGAAGGAAAAATAAGAAATGACGATGAAGAGGAAAAAAATATGACAAATGAAATAGCAAAAGTAAAAGATGTAATAGAAATATCAATGACTCAAAAAGAAAATTTATCGAATAAAACAGAAAAATCGAAGGCTGAAGAGAAAATAGAGAGATCATCGAATGAAATGGAAAATACCACAAATGAAGCAGAAACATCAGTAAATGAGATTGAAAAATCAACAAACAAAATGAATGAAGCGGAAATATTAAAGAATGAAGTAGAAATGACGACAAACCGTATGGAAATATTAACAAAAGCAGCAGAAGAGGCAATCAAAGTACCTGAAGACGAACAATCAATGGATAAAACTGAAAGATTGATGAATGAAAAGTTGCCTATTGACGTGGAAAAATTAATAGTTAAAATTCATATTGAGGATATACAGTCTATAAATCCAAAATTACAAAATAAAGATGATCAGATTACTCAAGTAGCTATTTGTGAAACAGACGATGATAATGTAACGACATCCAACAGTAAAGCTGACAATACAGTAAATAAACTTTCAAAGATTACAGTTTGCGGAAATGCTACAAACGAAAGCGAAATCTCAGCAATAGATCTTCCGGATGAGAATATTAAGACGAAAGAGCGAAAAAAACGCGAAATCGACGAGTTATCAGTAGCGACGTCACTTTCTTTGGAACTTCCGTTTTCATATGTTCTGAGCGAGGGCTCTCCCTGCGAGATCCCCGATTCCGTGACAACCGTGATTATTCCAGACAAACACTGCTCGTCTCCCGTGATTTTAGAAGACAAGAATTATCAGTTTGGATTGACGAGTAAAAAAGAAGAATCATTTATCCGCTCCAATATCGCTAAAAAGAGCGAAACACAGGAAAATGAACACGGCATGGAAATTTTCGGTGAATATATCCGACCGGAAGTCTCTGTTTTGCCTGTAGATATTGATTTCGTGCATGGTACGAAAGGGATAAAATCGAGTCAAATAGTAATCGTTCACCAGGACTTGGATAGGATCAAAGAAGAAGGTGAAGAAGAAGAGAAAAAGGACACTGAAAATGAGACCCCTCGAGAGCAGAAAGATGATAAACAGCCGATTATACATGAAGAAGTAACGAAACTTGCGATTCTGGAAGACATCGTGGAACACGAGGAGAATGAAGCAACTAACGCGAAAATGACTTTCAAATCCAAGAATGCTGAGGAGATTTCCTCCGAAGTTCCCGAGTATGAATCTTTGCCTGATACCGTAGGATTAATGGCAGATACTGGCTTGACAGACGAAGAAAACATGAACCTTGTGGTAGAGTCCCGGAACACGATAGAGAACTCATCGGAAGAGAACGGAAGCACGCAGGACACCCGCACAATCACATCGAGCGACGTGAAAGAGAGTATCGCGAGCAATCGTTCCATCGAGAGTCCGAGTTTGGATAGACCAGTAGTGCCAGAATTGAACCTTGATTCTCTTCAAGATAACACGGTATCGTCCTTCAAAATGACGGCGAATGGAACAGTGACGAAAGAGGACATCGATAGTTCTAGAGAGAGCGACACCACGACGTCGTTAATCGAGCCATTGATTTCGGATGAGAGATTGATGAACCAACAGGCTTTAGCTGATCGCGAAGAAAATATTGCTAAAGAGTTCACGGAAAGTTTATCGAGACATCTGCAGTCGGAAGTTCCAGAAGCCGATCAATTATATCAAGCGGAACATGCGGAATATGAATGGCTGGAGAAGGATCTGTTGTCTCTGGAAACCAATTTAGAAGACGAAGTGAAATCTCAGGAAAACAGTATGGTTTTACCGGAAGATGTTGTTCTAATTGGTCCAATTTTACGAGACGAGGAGATGAAAAAAAAATTAGAAAATGAGGAAGAAATTGCGAGAGAATTGATAGGCTCGCTAGAAGAAGATATGCAACTTTATGCTAAAGAATTAGTGTTAGAAGAGAAATCTAAAGATAGTGGAGAATCTGAGAAAAGCAATTTAAGTGTGAATGACAAATCTAATCGCTCTTTGTCGGAATCTGTTAATGAACAGGAAAAAAGAGAATGTGAAATTTCTTCAGAGGAAATCCAAACTTTAGATAAAGATGCAAAGGTTGAAGTAATTAATGAATTATCTAGCCACATGGAGGATATTAAACAAGATCACAAAGATAAGAACACTGTAATAATAGACAATGAATCTGAAGAACTTAAATTGGAAGTGGAAGAAAAAGATTGTGTAGAAATTAGGCAGGTTGCGCCTTTAGCACAATTTGAGCAGGACGAATTACTAGAACTTAATGATGCACAAACAATAGAAAAGAATGAAGAGAAGATTACAGTCGAAAGTAAGCTTGATATTATTGATATGGTTTCTATCAATAATAAAGAAAATTTTGAAGACAAGCAAACAAGCGTTGAAGAAGTTATAGAGAGTCAAAGCAACGAAAGCACGAATAAGGATGAAGAAAAGATTACAGTCGAAAGTAAGCTTGATATTATTGATATGGTTTCTATTAACAATCAGGAAAATCTTGAAGACAAGCAAACAAGCGTTAAAGAAGTTATAGAGAGCCAAAGTAACGAAAGTACAAATAAAATTGAAGAATTACATGGACAACAAAAAGAAAGTGAAGAAAACATACAAGATGAGAAAGAATGTGAGCAAAAGAAATTAAAAATTGAGGAAAAACGAGAACAAAAAGAAATAGAAGTACACGAAGAATGTCAGCAAGAGAAATCGGAGAAATACACGCAAGAAAATCTAAAAATCCAAGAAAAAGATGATGATTACGAAAATTTACAATTACAGGAAAAAATTGTGGATATGAAAACAGTGTCTGTGAAAACAACAGAATCAAGAAAAGGCTTGATGAATGAATCGACGAATGACGATGATGAACATGGAGATATTAATGATAAGCTAATTACTTGCAACGAATTCGTTACTGACGATAGGATAGAAAAAGATGTGGAAAATAACGAGATAGAAAAACACAAAGATCTTTCAACAAAAATAGAGGATGTTCACGAGCCAATTGCAAGCGTAATATCGGAACAATCGAAAGATCATTTTCATAGTGGATATTGGATTACGGAAACAAAATCATCGACCGTAGAGACAGTGATTGAAACTTCTGATCTTAATGCGAATACAGACGAAGGGATGGAGCCTGCTGCTGATGTGCCAGAAATTATCAAAGATGAATCGCTTATTCAGAAGAAAGATGATTTTTATTTAGCAGTTATGAAAATCCAAGCTTGTGAGTAATGCATTTTAATAAAATTATGTCATTAATTGATACTTTAATTATGTTGCGTTAATAATGTAAACCAACTGTTAATTTTTTTATCATTTAATATATTCAAGTCACACAGTAAAATTTAAAAAAAGATAAGTTTGATTAATTTCAAAAATATAAATAATATCGTATCGTCCATTCTATCGCGATCAGAAGGTGGAGTAATAAAATAAATACTATTTTGAGATAAATATGATATAATAAAACGCATAATCTCTTTAAAGAGATGATACAAAAATAAGTAACAAAAATCATTTTGTGAAGGTTTCCGAGGATTTTTAACGCGTCGTCGTATGAAAGAAGATGTAAACTCGAAATCTGTTTCGAATAACGTTTCTTCGGCACAGAAAACACATACAGTAAGTAGAATAATTATAATAACACTAATTAATTTTATTTAATTAGTTTCTAATTAAAAAAAATTATTAAAATTATAGAATAAATAAAATCTTTAATAAAATAAAATTTTATCAATTACTTAAACTGTAATTTTGCATGTGTATAGTATAGTAATTCAATATATTGAAACTGGATCTCGAAATTGAATCGTGTGATTTTTCTTCGTTTTGTAAAGTCGAGTAGCTGAACGTAATATTTTGTATGCCACGTCCGCCGGAAGTACATTACGTAAAAGAGGAAGCGGTGGGTCACTGCTAAACGTCAGCGCTTTCGTGATTGCAACGTGAAGACAGTTCGGTTATTTGGCAATAACAAGCTTGGCACATGCACCTCGAGAGCTCTGTTAAGCTCCCTTAAAATAATTGTTTCTTAGATCCAAATTGATGTTCACGACTTTACAAACATTATGTCTGTTAGATTTCCTTAAATTTTGTATTTTGAAATAAAATTTAAAATTATGTTAATTAAATATTTATTATATTTCTTTAATAAGTAATTATTTAAATATAATTATAGATATATGATACAATCTCTTTTCTCTCTCTGGAAAAGATATGTTTTTTATTTCTTAACATTAAAAAAGATAACGATATAATCAACAATCCTATAGACTATTAATTTTTAGAACGATCATTTAACGGTGCAGCATCCTTCAAATTTGCGAGAAACCAAAACTGGAAGGCAACGTCTTCGACGAGAGGAAGCTCTACGAAATACTACTCTCTCATTGGAGAATGCTTTCGCTACAGGTAGACTTCAACATACTGGCGAGTTTCACGATTCCGTGCCGTTGCCTCTTTTCGATTCAATATACCGTAAGGCTAATTCAACGACGGACGAATTTTTGAATAAAACGATTCAAGAGGATGTAGAAGAAACTAATCAATCTGATACTGCAGAATCTAATGCCAACAAGAGCGATTCCGTGTAAGTAATGCTTATAAAAGAAATTAAAAACGTGCTATTACGTTTTAAATATTTTTTGCTTTCTAATAATCTGTATTAAAATATACCATAAAATAGAGATAGCATCGTGTATAAATATTTTGCTTTTCACAGTCATGATGACGAACACGGTGGGAGTTTTCAGAAAGGCAACATTTTCACTGATCATTCGACTTTTCCAATCGTGATGCATCTCCTAGCGGATGCATCTCGCAATCGCTTTACAGTCAGTCAGAACTCCCATTCTGATTTTGATACAAACGCTGAAGGAGCGAAACCTAAGGAACCGACACTGACGGATATCTTGATGCTGGGCTATCCGAGAGACGATGAGAATCGATACTTAAATTTCATAACCAGCGTGGAAGATTTGGGCTCTAACATGGATTCCTTATCTCTAGACGACACAATAAAGTGCTCGAAAAACGCCGACGCTCATCCTTCGACGATTTCCGGCGAGGGTAGTCTCAGGGAACCTCTGGCTCTTCCGGGCCCCCCTCAGGGTGTCGTGATCGAGGAGGTGACTAGTCTGGACGCTGAACTTGTCCCATCGGAGTCCGCGACAAAATCGTCGACCGCGTCGAAAACCTCGCTGGATACAAATAGCTCGGTGCCATCGGAGGAATGTACCCTCGAGAACGAAAAAAAAGATTTAGGAACGTCGCCAAGGATCATGGAGGAAATGGGAGACCGGAAACATATGGATGGAGGGACCGAAAGACAAAAGTCTGATTGGAATCTTGAGAGCATTCCAGAAAACGATTCGCATAGTGAGGATGTGAAAAAAGAATCTAGCGAAGTCTCTTGCGACAATCACGAGCGCGTGGAAAAAGAGAAGAATAAAAAGACGTGATTTATAAATATATAAAGATATATAGAGTGAATCGAAGCACGGCACGATTAGTTCCTTCGATTAAGATCGTCGCTTGTGTGTGAGATAATAATTATCGCTATACTTTCACTCTGCATGAATTTTAAGATAATTTTGCAAGGAGACATTATTGTTCCACATTATTCTTAACTTCTATGATTTAGAATCTCTAATTTTAATTTATATAAATATAAGAATAATATGAATAGACACTATTTCTCAGGAATAGTTTAATTTAAAGTATACATTATACATGCCATGCAATTACCAATATTATAGAAGATACAATCTAGATTTGCAATTGTACTACACAATACAAGCGAACAATCTCTTCCCACTTTTACTACGTACATAGTTCGGGCGATATATATATCTTTATAAATGCTACACAGAGCGGTAATAAATTGTACGATAAATTACAATTTGTTCTCGTTTTAGAATATCTATATATTTCATGTATAAAAAATAACAATTTTAATCAATATTACACAACTAAACAAGAGATAACGCGGCACCTTATGCACATTAACAGTGCTATGAATTAATCGCAAAAATCGCGAGGGTAAAAAAATATAATCTTGTTTCATTTCTTAATATTATATATTGCTACCAATTCTAGTGCTATCAATGCTATCATTTTGATCGGCAAAACTTCCTCGGTGAATCAATAACTAGAATTGGTATATATAGCAATATATAATATTAAGAAATGAAATAAGATTACATTTTTCATCCTCATGATTTTTGCGATTAATTCATAGCACTGTTATTGTGCGTAAGCGGCATTATAATTGTATAATGTAATGTAAACACATCGAGAATATCTTATCATTGAGTATGCTTCATTTGTAACTTACGGTTATCTCTTGTATAGTTGTTATAATATTGATTAAAATTATTATTGATTAAAATTAATAATAATAATAAAATTATATATATATGGTATAGAGAGAGAGAGAGAAAGAGAGAGAGAGTTTTATGATTGAAAAGTTTCATCTTCCAAACATAGTAATTGCTAATTGTGTCCATAATAATTAAAGAACTTTGAATCTTGGACCGGCAATGTTTTGCATTTTGATTACGCAGAATGCAAACGGATCTCGGGTATACGGACCTTGATACATATTTTTAGTACCTGCCGCGATAGAGAGAGAAACGAGAGGAACGAGAGGATCACTCTATCGTGATCGTTGCGAGCATTCAGTGAGCGGGGATCCAAGGTAAGAGCACGACGTCGCGGTGACGTCATCAGGCGTCGCGACGACGGCATCGTCGTTGCCGCCGCGGCCACTCGCGTATAGTCATCATCGCGACCTGTCGCTGCTCTCTCTTTCGTCATGTATATTGTTCGCTTCCGTATGTAAACGATATTGCCACTTTGGGAGAATCAGTCACGCTTGCCGATAGTTGTCAGTGATTGCTCTGCTGCAGTTTTGTCATATCCGGTATTTGATACATCCGGTATTCCTGTGGTAAGCAAGGTCAGCAATTGCAAACTATATATAAGATAGATGGTGCATATAGATAGCATCATCCCAAAAAATTTATTAGAAAATCTAAATAGAGTATATAGATACATATATATAAATTTTTATATATAATATTTAATAATATATTATATATATATTTTTTTCTCTTGATTTATTATACTCTTATTTAGGTGTCTATGGAATAGAATAAAATGGAATATAAACGGCATGGTTGAATTTATTTATTTATTTTTTTATATTATCGAAAGAATCTTGAAAATTGAGGATAGTGAAAATCAACTTCTCTTCAGATGTTTTTAATTTAAAATAGCGGATATCTGTATTGCATTGAAAAACTTTGCAAATGTTGTTTATAATTGCTGATATTATTGCATAGTGGGTAGCAATCTATCTATTCTCTTTCCTATATTTTTATAAAATTATAAAACCTATCAATATTATCTTCGCGTGAAAAGTTTATACTGATTAAAATATCATTTCGTATAATAAAGGAATAACATGTCCCCTTATTTTCTAGCTTAAAAAATAAAATTATTGCGTACTTTTTAAATTCTATATCATAATTAAATATCATAATAGAGAATAAGATATAACGGCGAATATGCGGGGGGATTCATGAGTGGGATCGTTATCGATGCTCGAGCCGGCCGATTGAACAATGTATATCGTTTGAGTGAGTGTATTTTCGTGATGATGAGCATAAGAGAAGCGTTATACGCGAATATACGCTCGAGATCAAACGGCGGACGCAAGCAAATTGGAATGCTCTTGATCGTGCGCGCGTGCATCCGCGGACTTTCGTCGACACTCTCGCGACCATCAATCATCAATCAGCGTATATTGGCCTCAGGACGACGAATTTACTATGACGCGCGATTCGACTCACGAGACCAAAATTGATGCTATGCCCGGGCGATGTATTGTACGGACACTTTGTGAGGTCTCTTCAAAACAGATTCGTTTGACTCGGTGCGATCCATCAAATTGCACAAGTAAAAGAATATAAAGATCTAAATGATATTTTTTACAACCCAAATGGTATTATTTAAAATTTTGTAAGTTAAATTGCTCAATTATATATTTGAAGAAATATTAAACAAGTACCTAATTGTGAAAAAATAAAAACAAAATAAAAATTGTGATGAGAATAAAAATACTCCGATGCTTGATGCATTATATTTAATGCATGTGACACGACGAAAATCTCTTTCAGTTCAATAAAAATATTTTTGCATGTAATTTTTTACTTTCTCTAAACTATATAAAGAAAGTAGATAATGTAAAATAAAATTTTTCAAAATATATAAATTAAATAGAAATTGTCTCTCGGAAAATAACGATTCTATTCGAGGCACAATATATTTATTGTTGAATAAAGTTATATATTTTTTAATTTTATTTATAAGATAAATAATTAATTATTACGCTTGATTTTAACTATCATTTATGTACCAAAGTATCACGATTATCTGGAAGATCTGTGCTCATCCTCTGCCAAGTTTACACGAAATTAACCATTCTCTCGTGGACGCGCGGAATAAGACGTAAGGCGATCGATGACGCGGAAAACGAGAGCTTTCGTAGCGAGGTATTATCGCAGAACGCATGCGCGATAGATCCATCCTTGCTTCGAGATGGATAAACGCGATCGTCGTGACTCTTTGTCATGCATCCGTTACGCGTCAGTTTCCCATCTTGCTTGTAGTCAAGAGGACGCGCGATAAAGAGATCGAAAGTGAACAAGAGTGCTCGACCGGAAGAACAATCGTTCGCATCTTTGAATCTTTTCCCATGAAAAATCGCATTTTAACATTAATCCTAAAGAATCAGGAAGATAAGATTTGCTTCGTTTTTTCTCTCGAATTGATATTTATGGATCACTGTAAAGATCGTTCAATCGATCCGCGCTACTGGAAAGCCCTACTTTTATAAATATTTTCTGCGATTTGCTTCGCAATTTTTTTTACATTTAATCATAATAGATACAGCGATTTTCCAAATTAATTCCTAGAACAATCGGCAGAATGTTAAGGTGATTTCCTTGTTGAAGAATTTTCAGAAAGGAAGAAGCTGCTCTTTCTTTCATTTTAGCGTCGATATTTATAGAAGATTGAAAGTATCCTAAAGTTTGTCCTACTTCCGTTGGTGGGATTATAAATAATCGAGGGAATATTCCGCTCTTACCTCTTTTGCCTTTTAAAATAAACCTTCAAAAATAAGGAAATCTTCATCTCTCTTGATTCAGTTGGAATCAATTCTAATCGATTTTCGATTGGCAGAATAATTCTAAACTTGGCTTGTTTTTTGAGAAACGATCTTACAAGCAATCAAGAATAATTTTAAATCGTTTTTGCTCTCGGGATCGATCTTTGTATACCGGAGATACGTGACTTTCTTCGAAAACGATCTTTGTAAGCAATCTCAGCGAACATCTCTTCGGAATCGATCCTCGTGGAATGATTTAAAGAATTCAGGTCGACGTATTTTAACGATCGAGAGACACGGTGCTTTTTTCGCGTGATCGTCTTAAAACTCCATTCATGCCGCAGACTCCTAAGGAGGAGACCGACGCGATGAAGGCCAATACAGCAGCAACAAAGATCCAGGCCAACTTTCGTGGATATCGTGTACGTAAGCAGTTGAAGGAATCCACGCCACGTCGTCGTCAGAGTCAGCAGCGACAGAATCAGGACTCGCAGGAGCAGCGGCAGAATCAACAACAGCAGCAGGAGTTTTCGAAGCCAAAGGAGCATCTTTTCAAGAGACAGAACACTCGGGAGGCACTCGAGGAAAAGTCAGCGACCAAGATCCAGGCGGGTATTCGGGGCTTTCTGGTGCGGAAGAGGCAACAGGCGGTTCAGGCCGCGGCGACGAGGATTCAGGCCGGTTTCCGTGGCTTCAAGACGCGAAAGTTGCTCAAACAGAACGGTCAGTAGTTTGTACTCGCTGATCTCTTCCCGGCATTGGACGAAGGATGACATAAGGCGTTGACGTGTATATTAAAGGTGCTTCTCATTTATATCTCGTGATCGCGCTGACGTAAATTTATAGCCTCTATGACTGTGCATATGTGTTTGTTGCCAAGTTGAGTAAAAGATGTAAGAATTCCTTGGATCTAGCTTTTTCTCTTTTTCTACAAGCCTTGATATATACAGGATGGGCTCAAACGTTCCGGTTAGATTTTGAAATTTAATTTTGAACACAAAAAATTTCCTATAGATATAGGTCGAAAAAAATCAAGAAATGATAATTTTTTCAACTATTATTAATCTAAAAAATTTTAGCTTAATAATCTTGTTTTGAAAAAATTATCCGAAATAATAGAGGATTGTCACAGGAGAAAGAATAGTTTTGTGTGTCACATAATTAACATTATCTAATATCTTCTGTTATGCGAACATATTGCATGATCGACAATATAGCCAGAATTGTTTATGAAATAAAAAACATTTTTAGTCTTTATCTTTGAAGCGTATGTTCGCGATGATCGCAACGATTGCGTGCTAATATTAATCATCACTCATTAACTGCAGAAGGAAAATGTAAACAGCTGCAACATGCGTGCATCTGTGACATCTCATCACTTGGATGCGGCTTTTACAAACGCGGTTTAAATATAACACTGAGCTCGACCCGAGCCCTTGACCCTTAAATTCTTAGCACCGAATTCTTTGGCATGCATCTCTCGACTATCTCAATATATTTAATTCTCATACTATCTGTCGGTTGTTTTTCAGTAATACGTGGATTCGTTCGTGTACTCGGAGGAAATCTCAGAATTGGATCGGAGATGTCGAAGAAACAACTTTTAATTAAACCAATTACGTGTTGATCTTTACGATGCTTGACATGTATATATTTTTCGGACACTGTGTATTTTTGGACACAAACTTTGTGAAATTTGCCAAATACCATCTCCAGAATTAATGAATGATAACTAATGGCACATTGTTTTATAACAATCTTTATACTTTATCATTATTTTTAATTTAGATTGATTTTTTTCTACGCTAACTTTCGTATAATGATGATGACGATAAACAATGAAGACAAAAGCAATAATAGAAGACGTTGTTTTAAGAAAGTAATCGATATACATATATGTATGCGATATAAGTTAGTTAAATGATTATGTGAAACTGTTAAAAAATTCTCTTCTTATTTTATGTCATTTTTATTGCGATGTAATTAAGACATTAATTTGAACGCAAGTTGAAGATATATTTCTCTATTGTAATTTCGTATCTACGTGAATCTTGTCGATAAACAATATATGTATTTATATAATGAGTAGTGTGTATATGTGTGTATAGATGTATATATACTTTTTTTTTTGTCATATACTTGCATTATATTTCACAATTTTGCTTTGATTTTATGGATAATAAATTTTTAGTCTTTATAATAATTATTTTTTATCACATGTTTAATATATTAGTGTCAATTTTGAAAATTTCTTATTTTCTTTATGATTGGTTAGGCTTCTATACAGAATTTGTCTGTACACCAGTTGGTGTTTATATGAATTATAATCGATCATTAATTAATGGTGCAACAACTGAGTGTATAGAAATTATCTCCCAGAGGAAGATGAATTGCAAAAAAAATTTTGAACCTATATTGGAACTTGCGCGAGAACGCGCTTAAGATAATTTTGAAAACTGAGAAAGAATTATTAAAATTCATTTAATAGTGAGTATGTTTCACATTATTTAGTGCATATATATTTTTTTTTTTTTTTAACTAATTGCAAATATGTAAAATCGTTATATGCATGTTCATCATGTTAATATGTATGAAAATTCAAAATAAAAGGATACACGAGAGAAAGCTGTTATCCGATGAGAGACCAACAGTTTACCAATATCTTTGGATGGCAGCACTTGATTATAGAAAAAGGCTATGCTATGTCATTTTCGAGGTACAAGATAAAACTCTCAATTTTAATATCAATAACAGATTTTTTTAATTTTCTCTCGAGAAAAAAATCGATGTACTTAACGAACAAAAAATATAAAATATATTTAAATTGAAAAAAAAAATTAAAATCTACAAAACGTGAAAACTAGATATACATTCATCATTGTAAATATTTATAAAGCTATTTTCATTTATCATTGTAAACAAATCATTTTATCTCATTTATCATCATGAAGAAACAATATCCGTCATTGTAAATAAAAATATCCTTATTTCGCTTAAGAGCACATAAACAAAATCGTTATATGAACGAGGGAAGGTAAGGAGTCAATATTAATAATGCGCATATGAATGCAGCCAATTTTATTTCGTTGTTCGTTATATAGGGTGGCGTTCACCAAACATTCACGGCTGGTCTCCGCAAAAATACCGAGAGCTACGTAAAATACTCGTCGCGTTTTTAAAACGCCCACGAATGACTAGTCAAATAAATAAAAATATAAAATACATTATGCGACAACGAAAAAAATAGTTCTTCCTTTTTTATTAAATATTAATAATAATCCGTTAAAGAAGCAATACATTTGATATACTGATAGTATTTTAATATCTAACTAAGTAAGCGCGCGTTTTATCAAGAGAATGTTAAAGACTTTAAAAATAAAAAATGTATCAACATTAAGAATATATATTGAAACGAGTTCGTAAAAGTTGGAGCAACTTTTTTAAACGATTAAAGGAATGTCAAAATTTTTAAATCGACAATATTTATAATGACGAGGGTTCCTTCTCTTCGTTCGTCTTATCCACCTCATATCATTTCCCGTGTTCCCATTTGTATTTCGATTGACGCTCTCGATTTTCGGCGGAAACCTTTACGGTGGATTCGCGTGGGAACATGGAGGCCCCGGTCATCGCCTAGTGCGCGTATTCCGCGAGAGACGCGATTCACAGCCAAGAATCATGCGCGTGATTCATCGAGTATCTCACGAGATCAAGCTAGCCGGCGACGCACGCACGCTCGCTCACGCGCGCGCATCCGCGTTTCATCGAGGCGTGCGTGGATAGAAGACGATAATTCATACAATAATTAAAAAATCACAGAAATGCCATTAAACACGGACAGGGGCACCGTCGTCTCGCTGAAGGGAATAGAGACTTGGGCCCCGACGAGTTATCTATCACAATCGTAGATACTTATTAATGAGATTATACACATCGTGAAATGTAATAAATAATTCGGAAAATCGCTAATATTTATACGCATTTTTCTCTTTCTCTCCTTCTATCTCTTTCTCTCTCTCTCACATTTTACATTTGTTTTCCGCATTCGTCGTTTTTATCCATCCGTCATCCTTTTCGTTTATCCGGAGCGGCTTGCGGGTCGGGCTTCCGTTTACTTAGCAATTCTTTCGAGGGAAAATCTATCGAGGCGCCTGATGATATCCTCGAGATGACTTCCCGATTCCAGATGGGGCAGACAAGCACGATTCTCGAAGCAGTCGAGGGAATCCAGACTACAGCCGGCACATCGGTTGCAACTGCACATTAATCCGTCGCCGCACACGCCCCACCTCTCGCTCGGACCGCCGCATCTCTGGCCGGGGCCCTATAAATCGGTGTGGCGACGATAAGAGCGCGACGAGATTTTTGTCTTTCGCAAATTCTCAAATAGAAATTGATGCCAACGACAAACATCGATATTAAAAATTATATTTGTGAAATTTATATTAAATTTCGAAGAAGAAATTTGAAAAAGTATATAGAATATCTTGAAAAGTCAATGGATAATTGAATTTCTATTCTGTTCTCGATTGTACGAATTAAACGTTGAAATTTCATTCAGCTTTGAAGCCGTGCGTCAGTTCCAAGAATAGTCTGGCAAGATTTTTTGAGAATGATATTTTTTTTTTAATGAAAATGTACCGTACATACAATTGTGCAATTGCGTTAATCGATGTTGTCACTTACTCGTCGGCATTCGGCGATACCGCAGAGAGCCGATATTACGACACCAAACTCGCATTTATCACACTCTTCGCCGCAGCCCACACACAGCTCTTGCCGGAATGTGGGATGAGCGTAGCACTTGCCGATTCTGAAACACAACATTAAGATTATATATATATATTAATTGTAATTTATGCGTAAGACTTTATCTGTCACTGATCTATCTATTATATCAATACTTACAGGAAGATTGTGGCCAGAAAGGCGATCGCGTGAGTGAATTGAAAGGTAAGCATGATGATTCGCCGGTCTGAAACAGAGATACATTAACTCTTAATGTCTTTTCGACTACAAAATTTTATATAAAATTGTATAAAATATTTAATCGGTAATTTTTATTTTAGATAATGCAAAAATGCATTTACATTTAAACTGTTATTTCTCTCCATATCACTTTTTTGTTATATCTTCTTTTACCTATGCAAATATCTCGTCAACTTAATGATTAAGACGAGCGATTCTTATGACCGGTTGAATAAATCTACGTATTGTTCTTCAAAAGGCGAAGCATAGATCGGAGGAAAAGAGCGAGAAAGAATAACGAGAAAAAAAAAATAAAATTTACGTTAAATAAATTATTAAAACGCATCAATATTATGTACGATTTCTCCCATTTATGATAATGTCTTGCGTGATCGTTATTAAAAGTTTCATAAACTTTCTCATGTTTTTATCACAAAGCTTGCTTTTGTTTTTATTTTTATACAATTTGGCATTATCGAAACGCAGCCTTGTGTTTCATTGATTAGCTTAATTAACAATATGCCGTCGTATCAAACATCAATGTGACTTTCATGTTTCATATGCCCATTCGACTTTTTTGATAGAAAATAATGCCGTTTTATAGAAAATAATCTGTTTTGTAGAAAATATTTTATGATAGAATGACAATGAATAATTTATTTTATACGAGAGATGTGATTTGATTTTAATAATGAACCATTCTCTCGTAAAATCCCCATTATCGCAACACCATAGATGCGGATTATCTTTTCATTTACCGAGTTCAATCACCCCGCTTCGATGTCTTAGCATTACGCAAAGCAGTTCGATACGATGGTCCAAATATCAAACTTCCACCAAGTATCGACATCGCCGTATCTCCGAGTCGAGACTTTTCATCGCCAGTAGATCACGTGCTACTATGGTAGATCGGGTACGATAACGAACCCCTTGAGATGTATATATTAAAATATATATTACAAAAAGATATATATATATATATATATATATATATATATATATATATAAAATTATAAAAAATATGCAATATTATATTTATTTGAAAAGATGTTATTTTTAGGAAAATAAAAAAATTTTTTTATCTATCAAAAGATCATATATAGGACATACACTCATAGATTAAGAAATCAAATGAGCAGATCTTAATGAACTCGCGAAAAAGAGAGAGAACACTATACACGAGAGATTCTTATAATGCGCACTTTAGTCTTTGACTTAGCCACCTTGATAGCGATGGAATGAGGAATGAATCGCGTCAGCAATTAATAATTAATTAATTTTTCTATGATGATATTTTATAATATGTACATCATTTTGTATTCGCGACTACATGATGTCCATTAAACCAGACTATGATGATGATGATATGAATATGATGATAATGATAATAATGCAGCGGCCGCGATGCGAGAGTCGCGGAAAATCGTTCGCGCCGGCGACTCGTCTCGCGAATTAAACGGGCAAAACTGATGCTCCACATCGAGGATCCCCACTCTGCATATAGTAAAACAATTTAGCTGCAGCCTCCGTGACTTCGCGGGGGCAAAGACTACCGACTTGAATCGATTCATCGATAATAAACAGAAACACCCGCATCCAATCCAATTTAAATCCTCGTCTTGGGATCGTTCTTTGGATTATTCAGAAAATTATTATTATTATTATTATTTTTTTTTTTTTTGAAGATTGCCAAGGAAAGTTAAAATAGTGCGAGATTTGAGAAAAATCCGTCCAAGATAAATTATAAAAATAATCGGACGATACCGGGAAAGTTGTCAAATTAAGCTAGAAAGCTTTGACGATCTTAGAATGCGGTGAGTAAAAATGCGATAAGAAATATTTTAATTGACATTATTTGTCGTTTATATGCTAATAAATAAATAACGATAATATATGTAATATGTTCAGTTTCTTTTCTCGAAACATTGCAATATTCCATATAAATTGTGATAGTATAGAATTTATATCAGACAAATGAGGTATAACATATAAATATCATAATATACGTTGATCGCGGTTTTTGTGATTGTATTTACTTCATTTATAATTGCAACTAAATGATTTTGCAGAATCTTTAGCGCTAAATAGAGATGAAATTTTTAAACTCTCTGGGTTCGTTGATTGAAGAAACACACCGTTTCTTGAAATAAAAATAACGAACAAATCTCTCCTGTTCCTCTGCTAATAATAAACACAAACATTTTACGCGGTAACATGATCATCCACTTTCCGCCGAACAAGGCTTCCCTTCTTCCCTTCTACATGACTTCCCATAAACATTCGTTCAGAAACAAGAAAACTGTGTTGGCTGACTCATAATATCGATAGACTGTGGATCTCACGGCCTTCTTTATGTTTTTTTGTAAGCATATGAGTGTAACAATAAAAGAATGTATTGTTTATCTCTTGTATTGTTACAATATAATCTTATTTTTGTCTGTCATTTTGTGAAGTTGTTGCATTCTTATCTTTGTATATATATATATATATTGATTATTATTTTTGGACTCGCTCCACGCATAAAGAATAATAATATCTCTATAAAATATTGCAAAGAACTGAAAAAAATATAATAAATATAATCTAACGATACTATGATTCGACCTTGTAATTTCATACTTATCTTCTCTTTAGATTTTTAAAGCCTCTACCGTGAGATAAATCTATGATGGTTATACATTATTTAGACGATTTTGCAACAAAACGTTGTTGTATTTTTCACGCGAGTCCTTTTTCAGAATATGATTATTTGTGTGTCAGCGCGTTTAGCGATTCTAATATCACGTAGCAACGATGTGTCGACGAATGCACAAGCGGCGTGTTGTTGCAAAAATTGCATTACAATAAGATAATGGAAATGTAGATACGGCTTGGCGCCTTGCGAAATATTTTGTCTCGAGCAAATCCGGTCGTAACTATATTTGAGTTTAATATTCGACGATCTTTTGTTCTCCATACAAACGCAGAGATATCTTTTTCGGAGCGAGTGCGACGATTATTTGTCGAGACGTTACATCTTTATTGTGGGTCACTGCGTCGAACCGCGAGTCTTTCTAAACTCGCTGCGAGACAACGTAAAATTAGCTTCCCAGACGGCCGATTCTCCCTCGATGTGAGCGAAAACATGCGTACCACGAGAATCGGGTCAATGACACGTGAAATATGCATGTTCAAGGGTCGGACATTTAGATTTCATATTTTTAATTGATATATATTTTATTATGTGAAGAAAAAGGAGAAATAAATACTGTGCAAATAACGATGCAAATACGTCCTACGTTTAAGAAACCCCTGCAAATAACATTACAATTATAGACATAAATGTCCCCTGTACTGTTTATTTTCGTGATACTGTATTGCTGTATCGGAATTAGTTTCACGTGGTCGTGAAAATTGTCAATAGTCACCACGCAATCACCGGTACTAGGAACCAGCGGAATCATCAACTATAATAATCGTCGCTTTCTGCGTCTGTAGTGAATGACGCTCGTCGCCAGACAATGAAATTCAGCACGCGGAATTCTCATTGATGTTTCGCAGATATTAATTCCTTCTAATTTAGTTTATTGCGCGAAATAATTTTTCCTTTTTATTTATAGATTTAATAATTCTTTTTATGCGAATGCACACATTTTCATATCATCATTTCATGCGCGTGATATGAATATTTGCAATATTACAGAGTAAAAAGAAAATCTGTAAATAACACATACTGCGTGTGTGAAATATTCTCTCTTTCTCTCTTGATAATATACTATATACTACATCGAAAATGAACAAAGTAAAAGAGAGTTTGTAAAATTTAATATATTTGAAAAAATAATGATCTTTACGAATCCGATGGACTAAAATATAAAATATATAGATGATAGGAAATAAGAGAAAGTTAATCTGTAGAAAATGCGTTCATTTATACTTAATTTGTAATTTCGAAACATATATGGGGCTTTCAAAAATTATCACTATGACAACTCATAATCTATATGGAAGCCGAAAACGTGAATGGTCTCATAGAGCCGCGCGTTCGCCACTCAACCGGATCGGACGAGGGCCCACACGCATTCCGCACAGAAAGATACACAGGAATAATCTGTGAGGGAATTTTCGCAGATCGGAAAACGCGTCTGACGCGACATCACGCCTCTGCTCGCTAAGAATAGCCGAAGAAATTTGCGTTGCTCAACACCGATGCCAAATTCTCCCTCTCCAGCTCGCTTAATTCTCCCTCGCCCTCCTCTCACCATTTCCGTTCTCATTCTTTCTCTCTCTATTTGCACCTTCTTCACCTATCCTATTTTGCCTCCTATTTTTATCTTTGTACATCTTTCCTTTATATACTCTTGAATTTTACTTTTCCTCTCTTCGTTTGGTCTATTTCTCGTTTTCTATAACGTGTCATCGTGTTTCTTCTCTCTTGCGCCATTATCTCCTCCTTAGCTCTCTCGTTTTCTATCACATATGCATGTACGCACGCACATAGTTCGCCCTGTCTCGTTGCTCCGCTGATACAAAGACCGACAGAACGGTCAGTATCGTACCAGTTAGCATTCATTTTGGACGTGTGATCTAAGAAACGCAGCGGCATATTCATTCCACAGTGAGGTCCTGAAGAGACGCGTCCCTTGAAAGTGAACTCGGATTCTCATAATATTATTAGAGAATTTCGAGAAACTGCGAGGGAATTCCTTTGGTACTCTCAGAGTTCGCGATTTACTTGTGAAGAATTAAATACGTTTTCTCCGTCGTAGTTTGATAGTAAGTATTATTGACATTTATTCTAGCAATCGAAAGTATATTATTGAAATTAAATTTGTTTGTTAAGTATTAAAATGTTATCGCATTATGTTAAAATAAACGGTCTTTTATAATTATATAATATTTTTATATTAGTGAGAGTAGATTGAACCTTTCTCTTTTGACAGCAATTCTTTAAATTTTGATAAATATTGATAAAATATAAGATCTCAAAAAGAGTCAATTAAAAAGTAAACCGATAATAATAAATTATTATTTAAAAAGAAGTTCGATGATAAGTCAAGAATATAAATACGTGTTTCGGAAGAGGCAAATGCATCATAAGACCGATTGCATCGGATCTGCGATGATTGCATATTTAGAAGTTTCTATCATATGTTTTGAGCTAAATGCGGTATCCGATATTCTGCGTCTTATTTACTTCATATACAGATAATCTTTGATGTAAACGTGAAACAAGTCGAGTGGATCCATTTTAATATTAAATATGCTCTAAGAATGAAATATATATACTTCATGTTTCTTTATATCTGTTTAATTTTTTAAAATATAAAATCCGAAGACTAAAAGTTTCTAAATTTTTAACGAAAATAATAAAATAGAATAAAAAATGTACAGACTTTGAATTTAAAATTGTACCTATTTTTGGCTATAAAATTCAGATGCAAATTGTAATGCTGTCGCTATATGTTAACGATTCGAGAGATCAGTATATTTTCTCGATGCGCGTGCTTCTGTTTTCAGATTTTCATGAATCAGATTCGTCGAGCAAACATGTTTACAATCAATGTTGACATCACGGGAATTTTGTTTTGCCTGGATCAAGATATTATTTGATATTAACCACAAAATATACGATTTACAAATTTTGCGCCAAATATGACACGTTGCCTTTGCGGTGGCTAGCACGTGATCATCATCGAATCATCTGACATTGCATGTCTTCCGACGTGCATTAACGCGAATGTTACACTGTACACAAGAACCTCGTGAAACAGGCGAGAAAAGAGAAAATCTGATTTATAAATAATATAACAGTTAATATTTAAAAAATGGACTATATATGCATAAGATAAATTTGTCATAAATATTCATGAAATTGCAGAAAATTACAGCATTTAAGTGTGAGATATTCGACAATAATTTTGTAATTTATAATCGGGCAACTTTTCTTTACGAAAAAGATGGACAAATTTCCGCGTATAGGGAGGATAAATCAATCGGAAAAAGATAAACTGTTTGATAATCGGTCTCGGTTGCCCGCAAACGTCGAAAAATATGGCCCCTGACTCGAGGAGCAGCAAACGCTATGCATACCAGACTTTGAATAAATATACAGAGAGAAAGAAACAGGATGGTCGATGTAAATCGTGAGCGCAAAAAGAAGCATTGCTTTTCCAAGAGAGAGAGAGAGAGAGAGAGAGAGAGAGTTCAATCTTTACGAAGATCTTTGTGAAGAAAATTTTTCGCGGTCAGAAATAGTTTGAAGCGTCCAATATAGAGAAGCGAGTAGAGATGCAGAAGACTTAAAGATCTACGTAGATAACTTGCCAAAGCATATCGCGCGAACGATTTTTGGCTGCACTGAGCGACTTTGAGCTCTCAATGTAGTACTTCTGGCATCTCGAGTTTGTCATTAAGCAATTAACTAGGTCTACAAGTTTGCGATTAATTCACAATTTAATTGAAATTTATCTTCGAAATTAACTAAACAAAATTCTTAGCAATATAATATTTATTTCGACTATTCTTATTTTGTAGCCTAATATTTGATATTTCTCGCGTTATTGATACGATATCTAATTAATATTTAATTAATCTAAAAGTATATCCTAAAAACTCTAAATCTAACTAGACTCTTCTTCTGATTTAACATTTCATTTTTGTCAATGTTTGTTTAACGCGACATCCCGAATTAGATCTTTTATCGATTTTAAAATTCAATACAAATTTTTAGGAGAAAATACATTAATAAATAGAGATAAATTAATCGAGATATTTTTGTTTAATTTTTCAGGACGGCTTGAAGATGGGGATGATAGCGCGAGTAAGGCGTCGCGTTCGCGCAAACTCGCTGACAGTTGACAAGGAAAAGACAGCGCAAAGTGTCTGTCTTCTAAGCGCGGTTCTACTTCTGCCCTACTGTCCGCGCGGTCCATTACCGCTTTTACCATCGCCTGCGCCAGTCTTGTATTCAGCTCTCGTATTGCCAGTGGTCCTAAGCGCGAATTATAGGTACCCGGTCCCGACCTTGAAGACCCTCGCCGAAGCGGTCAAAGGTATAACGAAAAAAAATAGATAGTTTAACGTTACGTTCAACCTTTTCTCCTTAATTCTTTTCTCTTTTTTTTTACCGCTTTAATTCTAACTTTTTGATTTTATTTTTTTGATTTTATCTTTTGATCCTTTAAATATTTTAGAAAAAAAAACAAGATGTCTAAAAGATTATTTTGGATTTAGATTTAATCTTTTGATTCTACATAGTATGTAAGAACTTTATTACACTTTCTTATTCTTTTATGAAATTAAAAATTAATCCTTGACGATCGTTAATTAACAATATATGATTTGTTTCTAAGTTTTGATAGCATCGGTTAAACTTGAATTTTTATAAATAATTTTATATATGTATAATTATATCTAAAAAAAAAAAAAAGAAATAATTTTTTAATTATTATATAGAATCAGAAGATTCAATCTATGAATGTAAAATATAATCCCCTCGAAATTTTTCTTTTCTTCTCTAAAAGATTTAAATATATAGATATCCAGATAAATCTTAAATTATAAATGATATACATTTTCAGAATATAATCTACGTTTAAACTACATCGATATCTACATCAATAGTAAACTAGTAGTATACGACAGTAGTGTCATAGTATCTCAGTATCCGCAAAATATCAACGGGATATAACGAACATATCCGAGATATAATAGAATGTCGGAATAGAATATCATATACACTCTCTCTTTCTCACAATCAGTGTAGTAGTCCTATAATTAAAATATTACACTCATTGTCAGTACTATGGTAATATATTAAGCGATCCATTCTAATCCTTCCTGAGAAACGCGAACTTTGCGAGGATTTATCGTAGATGATGACGATCGTCGGTATTTACCTGAATTCTGGAGTCACCTCGCTGCTTGCGGATGTTGTTTCGTCTCTGATCGACGATTCCTTCCGTGTGGACACCGAGTCGCTCAATGCTCGACTGGAGACCGGTCGCCGTTAGTTTTATAGGTACCAGAGTGCCCTCTTGGCTCTTCGTCCTGATGCCTGCGACGAGGGGGGTGGCTTCGTCCTTTGGTTGCCATGTGGAGAGATTCTACGGGTTCCACGTAGCTGTCGCTTTCTCAACACCTGTCCTTGTCTCACCCTGCCGCCACGTCTTCGGTGACTCGTCCTGACTGATGTTCATTAATATGTAAATTTTCTTTCGCCGGATCTCACGCTCGGACTCGTTACTAAAAATGAAGTCGATCATTCATCGAAGCCACGTCGATTACATTATACTCAATTAACGGTGGCCGAGGTGACTCTCTTCCCCTCTCGTCTATCTTTCTCGCTCGTTCTTATCAGCATCAGCTGATAACAAGTTCGCAATTATTTTCGTAAAGCACGCCCTGTCACGTTATTCAGCAACTTGTCATCCTTTGGATAAAACCTCTAACGGAGGGGTGGGAGGGGTTGGTCGCTGCTGTTCGGATCCATCTCTGGAAAATCACTCGCGATGACACGCTCTCGTACGGTGTACCGTGCTCTCTCTTTCTTTCCTCTTCGAGGAATGAAAGACGAGTATGATGATGAGAAAGAACGGAGAAGGATCTTTTCGCGACGAACGCATATCAGTGTGTTCTTATGCGTAATAATAACGAGATGTCGCGTGTCTGCGCGTTTCTTTTTGCTCGCTTCCGCATGCTCGTCGGCGCGAACATTAATGATAATCTTCCCTGATAATTATGCGGACGGCTATAAACGTTTTTGTTCGATCGACGAAGAGCTGTAGGATATAACTTTTGAGGAATGCCTTCGTCACGTGTTCGATCTCTATGTATCTTTAAAATATGGAAGTCGATTAAAACGCGGGTTTACGATCGCCTGCTTCGATCATCTGTGATAATTGTTAATCGGCAGATATAAATAGCCAGGTAGACGTTTTTGTATAAAGACGAGAATAAAACCAATACGAAAATTGAAGTCATCGGTCTGCGTTAGTTACTTCATCATATCGACATACAGGTGTATATGAGATATCGAGTTATGACAGTAAAAAAATTACTCTTTTCATGTCGCGTTTCTTAAGTTATAATTTGGAGATATATATTAAGAAACTTTCTTCAAACGTTGTAATTTAAAAGTATAAATAAATTACGTTGATTGTACCTCTTCTTCAAGGGATGTACTCGAAGTTTACATTTTCGGATTATAATTCCGATCTTGATATCTCTAAAGATGTGTGATGTGAGAAGCGGATTTTGAATATATCTATCGTACAGACTTCATTAATTTTATCATTTGTTCATTAAGATTCCTTCCCATTCCCGTACATTTATATATTGTATAAAGAAGAGTTCTCTTTTTTAAAACTCTTATATAAGCCAGTTTCTAATATTATGTACATAAAGTAAATTCGTATCTTTTTCATTGTACAATATCACAAGCATAGCGATATTATTGTCGAAGGCGGAGCCAAGAAAGCCTGGCAACCCCTGAACTGTTTCTTGAAACGATTGTACGGGCCGGTGGATCGCGCGGAGAATCTCTTCCTGAAAATGCGAAATTTCTCCGTGATGGCGAATCAGATAGTGTTTCTGATGCTGGTCGATAAGGTGCTGCTACCGCAACAGAGACTGACTTGCCTATACACGCTCATGTTCTACAACGTGATAGCCTACTGCGTGAGCTACATCAAGGAGCTAATTCAGAAGGAGGATTGGTCGCCGTACGTCACCCTGACCGAGCGGTCAAAGATAAAGCATCTCGCCATGTCGGCCACCAAGATCGTGCTCGAGTGGACCAAAGCAGTTACATTCGTTGTCACGTTGACCTTCATGCTCCTTGTGTTCGGATTGGAACAAGGCCTCGACCATTACAAGTGCGTAACTCCATTGTTCGTTAGATGTAGCAACTAAGAAATATTACAATTGTCTTTTTCCATATAATTGCTTCTGTTTGTCATCTAATTAATGTGACCAAATATGCTTAACATCTCATATTCAGATCAATATGAGAGATAATAATTCCTCTCATTTCTGTTATTATAATTCGTGTATTATAAAAAGAATTAATAATCTAGATTTGTGTGTATACAAGGTTTAAAAAAAAGGATAAAATATATTTTAAGAGGATTTAATACTCTCAAAAACAAGTCGAAAAGTCTTAATAAATAAGCTGTTATTTTTTTGCATAAATTATAATAAAAATAACAACTTAAAACAAAAATAAATTATAAAAATATAAAAAAATATAAATATAAAAAGCAAAAGAAATAAAAATATAAAAAAAAACGGTTCATTTGCGGACCCATGTTTATTAAAACTTTTTAATTTATTTTGGGACATACTAAATCCCTTTAAAATATTTTATTCCTTTTTAAATATCCTATATCTAAATTTTTTAATTATTTAGTATTCTAATACGTATATTTTGTAATGCGTTAATATTTATATACGTCTCGCAGACCCTCGTCGATCTATTCGGTGATTACATGGATCTATTACTCGGCAACGGAGAAAGTCTTCGTGGAGATGTTCCCGACGATTCTGGGCTTCTTGCAGTTAGAAGCGTTGGAGAACATCGAGAATCTGTATGCGCCGGTGATACTTCGCTGTTTCACAATTGCCATGTCGGCGATCTTCAGCATTCTGCTGTTGCCATCAGCTTCCTGGAGGTTCCTGATGGTCGCCACATATCTTAATATATATCTAAGGTGGAAGGAACTAATGCAGAATTCAGGCGCAGTGTTGCGGCGAGAACGTGAGCTGTTGAATAGATACCGGAAGGCGACCATCGAAGAGCTCGAAAGATTCGATGATGTATGCGCAGTGTGTCTGTGCGGGATGACGAAGGCCAGAGTGACGCCCTGCCATCATCTCTTTCATGCGGACTGTTTGCGACAATGCCTCAAGACGAGTGACAAATGTCCCATGTGCAAACGCGAGCTCAAATTCGACTAAACAACAAGAAGCAATATTCTTTTGATTGTCTGCAGAGATTTATAAGGCTTTCGAAACATACCGTCGAAGATGATGAAGAAAGAACGTCTCGAACATTTAGGATGACGCTTTTATGTTTAAAAGATTTAGAGACGCCCTTTATACGTTTGGGTATAAAAGATTTACGACGTCGTTGGTGCCCAAAGGATTTACGACATTCTTTACGATATCTAAAAGAATCGGGAGAAATTCTTTTAGACATAACTTATATTGCCCGGGGAAGGAATCAGTGAAAGGAAGAAGCTTGCGATATTATAGAGCATGGATAATATTCGCAACGCTTGGAATGCATGTTCCTTTAGAGATTACTGTGATATAGATCAGCAGCACTGGATAGCTTAGAATTATATACCGGACATACATTTTATTATCATGTCGATTAATTCGTGGCTGAGCTGACACTCGTAATTCGTAACTTTAATGTAACTGACGAATGGAAATACGCTTACTTTGTATTACTATTTTTCGTTAATATAGTGTAATAGCGTTAATGTAGTACCGATCGAAAAAAACTGCGAACTATGTCATTTATATGTATATCTATAAAATATTCTTTTTGTGTTGCAAAGTATACTATACTGTATACTCTATCTCCACTTTTCTTCTTTTATGAATTTAAACAGCTTTGTTACATATATTATATCTCATGGAAACTTATTTTGCAAGTTTATTGATAGAATTAGTGGAATTTGAAATGTTGCAAAGTTTTGTACTCGCTATAATTTGGTTTTGAAAACATGTGATAAAATAAACTTATAAATCATATAACGTATGCAATTAAGATTAAATAATATTATATTTTTCTGTAAAATAAGTTTCTATAAGTTACAATTATCTCATATTTGAGATAAAATATAGTTTAATAAAAATCCTTCTTTTCAAAATTTATAACAAATGGAATAAATCCTTATTCTATTAAAATTCTCGATATATTAAAATGTGTTTTTTAAAATAATTTGTTACATAATTGAGCAATAGATCCTTTAGGGTGAAAAAAAGAAAGAATATTTCTCCTTTCTTCTTATGTTAGATCTACCTTATATTTGCTATTGCATTCTATATTCTATTAAGCTTATATAATATTCTTAAATGTGTAAATCCATATTTCAATGGATGATCTGAAAATATATGCTTTATTTACATACAAATTTTCAGAGTGTAATTCGTTCTTTATACAGCAACAAATCTCTCATTCCTCTCCATCATATTTCCGAGTCGTGTCTATGTATTCTCCATCCGGGCTATCATAATTTTCTATTGCTGGTGTTTTTAACGGACTTTTAGCTATATGTGGCAAGAGTCCTAAATCTACCTAAAAATATAAATGTACATCATTGATTACATTGTATTATCAAAAATAGAATAATGCAATTTTATAATTTCCTTAATAAATTAAATAATTAATTACTTACTTGTATCGCTTCTCGATATAATTCTTCTGATTCTGCTTTAAGTTCGTCAAGTGCTCTCTGTTGCGAATAAAATATAGAGTCTATTGCCTGAACATCAGTTAAATGCTGTATAGTTTTATATCTAGCCCACTCCTTTTGCAATAAGATTCTAGATTCTTGTTCTTCCTTTGATAGACAAAGCAATCGCAATCTTTGTCTGAAATTAATTTCTACAATTAATATTATATATACATAATTAATATAAAATTAAAACACATCATTAATTATATTTGTCTCATATATAATTAATTTCAAATAATGAGTTTTCAATATGTATAAAGAGAAAGAGGAAGAGAGACTTACGGTCTTTCATCTATTAACTTAAGTGGTACCTCTATCTCAGGGATTGGTTTCAGTTGTTTGGCAACCTTCTCTAACCTACGAATTTGCTTTTCTATCTTTTTTTTTTTTCTTTCCTCTCGTGCTCTGATAATCGCAGGATCTAATCTTTTCTTTTTTTTCAATGGTTCTCCCCTGTAGAATAAATTAAAGTTACAGTATAATTATAGTACATGTATAATTGACACTGCAAATATTACAATGACATTTGGACAAGATTTATGATAACTTACATGAGCGCATTACTGACTCTGAAGTACAATGGATTTGTACATGCCGATATATTTCGAATACCGGGTATAATATGTGTAGATAATCTGAAAAGAAAGTAAATATATTTAATAAATGTCTACATATCAAACTTGTAACACAGATATTTCTAATACAATTTCGGTTAAATTATACCATTAGCAAATTCTCAACAATTGTTGGTTAGTTGATTATTGTTAACTATTTAAATATTATTATATAAATAATTAAAGTGAGAGAGTCATAATTACCGTGAAAATACAGGCAATAGATTAAAAACATTCATGTTTGTAGGATAAATTCCTTGCTTTTATACAAACTACTACTCCGATAAAAATGTTGCAATGTCACTAGACGATAGTAGTAGCAGTACTGCCATCATTAAATTTACTAACTATTAAAATCTCTAGCGTGTGCATCAGTTTGACACTACAAAAGTTTCCAATCGTTTGATTGGCCAATCAGGACGAAGGGAGAAAAAATTTATTTACTCTGATCAAGCAAACTTCAAAACGCTTCAAAATTTTCGTAATGTCAAATGGAACGCATCCATTGATCGCCGTTTTCACGTGCGTCGTTGCTTAGCAACCGTTTGACATTACATTGAATAGGATCACCGCGAATATCGTACATATTGGGCATGATTAAAAAGAAGTCTCACAATGACGGACGAAGTGCGACCCGAAATGATAAAGAAAACACAAGATCTGCTCGGAAAATATTTCAAGAAGCCACCGTTAACCGAGAAATTGCTCCGAAAACCGCCATTTCGTTTCCTTCACGATATTATAACGGCTATTATTAAAGAGACAGGTTTTTTGAAGGGGTTGTTCACTGATGAGGAGTTAAATTCGGATAACATAAAAGATAAAGAAGCAAAGCTTGCTTTCTTGACAAAACTCATTGATGTTGTTAGTGAGTAACTTTATTATGTTATCACATTTTATCGTTATAATAAATACATATGTAAATATTTAATGTGTTTTAGAATTAATTTCGGGTGCTAATTTAATGGTCAGAGCAAGTAAGATCATTTCCGGACAAGAGCCGACAAAGACAAATGAATTGCTCCAAGCTATTGGAAAATCTCTTGATAAAAAAGTAATATATTTTTAGATAGACTTTTTTTAAATGTTAAATAATAATATATCTATTATGTTAGATCAGTAGCGCAGAAGCGATCGAGCATTATAAAAAAAGTTTGCAGAAAAAAACAAAAACTGAATCAAAATCGAAATCTACAATTAAAGAGGAAACTTCAAAAAAGCCTGTTCCAAGACAGGCATCGCAAACGAGAAAATCGTCGGAGAAAGATAAAGTCTCGACGGAGCGAAAGAAAAGATCATCTAGCACAGGAAAAGTAGTATCGGGTGAAGCAAAGAGCATCAATGAGAAATCCAATGAGAAAGGAAGAAAAGAGAATAACAAAAAGGAAAAATTGAAAAATGCTGAAGCCATAGATATCCCACCGGCTGAGGTAAAAAAAAAAATAAATAAATAAAAAATAAATCTCACTTAATTAAATATTGTTAAAATTTATGGAGTAAATCATGCCAACTTATTAGATAGAATTGAAAAAGTTTTGTTTTTTTTTCTGCATTATTTAAAATTCACAAAGTACTTACTGAAGAAAAACAAAAAAAAATTGTCTCTTAATTCTAGAATTCAAACAATTCGTTTTTCGAAAACATGCACTTTAAATTATATGTTTCATTTAATATTATTTATTTTTATTATATTCAGCCAATCGAGGATAAAGTTTCTATTTCGGCGCAAAAAAGAAGGTCTTCTTCATCTGCTAAAGTAAAGCAGGATTCTATAATCTTAGCTGAATCAATGAAAGAAGAACAAGTACAACATCGAAGTTCTTCAAGTAAAATAAGACGTTCGGCGCAAGTAAATGGCTCGCAAGAGAAGATAGCGAATCTACCCTCAGAAACATCTCTTAATAATGAAGAACAAAATAAATTAGAAACGAGCAATTATAACAAAGAAACTAAGAAAAATGGAATATCGGAAGAAACTAAAGAACGGCAACAGAGTGCTGAGAAGAGCGAGCAAACGCCAATATCAGAACTTGCAGGCTCTCAAAATCAAACTACTGAAACGACGTAATGTATTCAAATTCATAAATTGAATACATGAATTTCTTACTGATAATATATATATATGGTAGATATATTTAACTTGATGCTTGTTTCAGTGTTTTGCAGCAATCCAACGCAAGGCCTAAAACCTCCTTAAGACCGCCTAGCGCTAGACCTATTAGTGTTAGGCCAGCTGCTCCCAGGATGAGAGCAAAGACAGATTTCATTGTCAATGAGGAGATACAGTAAGATGGTGATACAATATTTATTTTGTAAGGAATGATTTACATTAAAAGTATAATATTAAATTACGGTTTATAGGACACCAATGGGAAATATCAATGTTATTGTAGAGAACGCTGATTTGAAGGATGACGACGATGCTGAAGATATGGTAGTCGTGGAAACTAAGGGAAGCAGTGGCGACAATTTAGAGAATGGAGATTACAAGATAGATAATCAGCTGATGCAGGAGCACGGGCATCTGGTGGCACAAATCTTAGAGACCCAAAGGGAATTGGTCAACACTGACAATGTTGATGTATTACCGAAGAAAGTGGACATTGTAAGAAGTATTGAAATATATTATTTCTACATTTTTGTGCAGTATAATTTCTGTGGTATTTTTTGCGAAACGTTGAATAGTCCGTTATCAAATATATTCGATTATAGGCGTGGGAATCTGGTTCGAAACGTGATCGAGAAGCAGCATCTAAGGAAATTGACAAATTACGTGGAGCTATACAAACATTGACGCGTGCGACGAATCCTCTAGGAAAATTGTTAGATTATGTACAGGTAGTATGTTATATGCATACTTTTACACAGTAGTCAACATCTTTTTACAAAATCCTATTTGATATCAGGAAGATATAGAAATGATGAAGAAAGAACTATTGGACTGGAGAAGCCAGTATCGTCAGTTAAATGAACAATTGGAAAAAGAAGAAAAGTATATACACATAAAACTATATAATAAAAATATATACATATAAAACTTGCAATATAAGCGGTCTTAGTAATTTTTATTTTGTAATATGAAAATTAATATTAATTAATTAATATTATTTAATTAATAGTGTAATGAGAATTCTTATTTCAGAGAAACAGGAGAGATGATAGAGCCTATGAAAGGAACATTGAAAGAAATTGATGATAACATGAAGATTCAATTGGACAAGATATATCAAGTAAAGGCACAAATTATGAAAAATGATCAAAAAATTCATCGATTACTTAATGGTAATTTATAATGCGCGTATTTACTGTTGTGTATTAGACTGTAAATATATATATCTTTACAGACTCTATCGAAAATATATAATTAACTATTTTTCATTATAAATTATATAGCTCAGATATAAAAAATATTTTATGTACAACATGATTTTATTTATCTATTATGTCATTGTAGCATTTGAAGATATAACATTTGTGTATTTCTTGTAAATATTTATATATATTTTAGAATATAGATAAAACTTTTGGAAATCTGTATGTTATGTGTGTAATCTGTGTTTTCCTCAAAGCTTTAATACAACTTACCTACTTTTACCACATTGAAAACTTCTTTTTAAGATTAACATTTATATCTTATTAAATTTCATATTTATTTTGCAATTCTGTAACTTCTTCCTCAGATATCTTCTCTGACGTTTTACAGTACGAGAACATGAGCTTCAAATCTGAAAGTATTTTAAATTCCATATTACTAAACTTTCTAAATCATTTATGAAAAATAAATGTATATCATTATATATAATACCTTCCTTTTCTATGTTACTGATAAACATAATGAGAGCTCTAAATCTTTTAACATCGCTGATATTCTTTAGATATAGAAATATAGGTTCTTTCCGTTTCATAAACTCTGTTTTGAGTATTGCTAAAATATCACTAAAAATATCACTTTCCATTGAATCTTGAAATATTTTTGATAAGTTATTCGATGGTATTTGCTAAAAAAATTTGATTTTGCTTTAAATTCTTGAATATGGATCATATTTAATGTGTGAAAAGTTTATTAGTTACCTTTAAATATCTGTATCGAAGATCAGATGAAGTATTTCTTCTCCAGTTTATTACGAATTGGACTGCGGTTTTTGGGATGGGAGATATCTCCATATTTTCAATGTTTGCTTTTGGTTTAGGTTTTGTAATACTTTCTTTATGCTTTGTATTATCAGACTTTATATTTAATAATTCTTGATGCTGATCGTTATTGCATGATGCTTTAATTGCATGATCCTTTTCTAAAAGGAAATCATGGTTTCCCTTTCCACAAGGTTTAGTTAAATCAGCCTCTTGCACAGGTATTCTTATCAATGGTTCCTAATTAATAGTAAAATGTAGTTACATTGCATATATACTATATAATATTAATGCAAACTTACTTTTGAACGTAAATGGGGAGGTTTTTCAATAGATTCTACAACTGCAACATCATCTTTTTCTGGTAGCCAATCTGGAATGCGTGAATCTCTCTTTGATTCTGTTAGACTTATGGTTGTTGATTTTGGAATAGCTCCTACGTTATTTACACTATTCTTTTTATTTTTATCCTCCTTAATATCAATTATTTCTTTACTTGATTTTACATTATCAAACATCTTCTCAGCAATTCTCTTCTCTATTGGTATATTATTCGCTGTGTCTTCACCAGATATAATAATCGGCTAAGAAATAAATAAAATGTATTAATAAATATTAAATTCAATAATAAAAAATACATACTTTTAAGTTTTCAAGTGGCTTATTAATTTGGCTAAGCAAGGTCTTTGCTTCCTTATTGGAAGGTTCCAATATCAATATTTTTTCTATGTCTTCCTTTGCCTCTTTATACTGTTTCAATTCTATTCTGGCTGTTGCTCGTCTATGATAAGCTTTGACATAAGTCTCGTCCAATTGTATTGCAGATGAACAATCTGCTTCTGCTGAATACAAGCTGTAATATAATGTATTCAATAATTATATAAATTATAGAAATTAATATAATTTAAATTTATTAAATTTTTAAGGCATAAGATTTACTTGTCTTGTTTTAAATAACAAAGTGCACGATTGGCATAAAATATAGCATCGTAAGGAAAAATTTTCATTGCCTCGCTGTACGAGGCAATTGCTTTATCCCATTTCTTCTGTTGCACGAAAATATTGCCTTGATTTTTGTGTTCTAATGCTTTACTGTGATTCTTTTCCAATTCCTCTTTAGACATGATTTCATCCGAGGAATCATTGGATTGTTCGTCTTCATCTAATTTTTTACACGCTTTGTCCTTTGTTACAATAATAATATTAATCTTTTTCATGTTTCCCCAACAATTTTAAACCAGGAACTTGAATGATATATAATATAAATATCACTTACAATATCAAATTTCTCCCATGATGCGTAATCATAAGACTTTATTCGTTTGGAATTTTCAGTCTTTTTACTTTCTTTTATCATGCATTTTTTCTTATTTCTACTTCTGATTGGAGGCAGAACTTTCTGGAATATGTATTATATATCTTGTATCACATACATTTAAATAAGTTAAATGTATTATCAATATGGATTACAATATTTGCCAACATTTAATATTATATATAAATATAAAATCTAAAATTTAAATATCTTAATAATTTTAGAATAAACTTGTAATATGAATGTATAGTTTAAAATCATTTATATGGTTATAAAGATTTTATATCTATGTTGTAATATTATTCATTTAATAGAATAATTCTTTTAGTTATTATATATTTTTAACACACAGAAATATATTATTGCATTTGTTGCATTATTAACTTATTGGTTGCCAAAATACCTGTCCAGTACGTTCATTCAGTAATTCTTGTTCCTTTCGTTTCATTTGCTCTTCCCAATTTTTCAAGTCCAAAAACTCGCTTTGTAAATCATCCGAATTGTCCTTCACCTGCTTTTGCATCAAGATAGACTTATCAAGTTCCATGATAAAAGAAGAATTGCTTTGTATTGTATTTCATATGCCGACAATATATTAGAGGTTATAATTGTATAGCAACAGAAATTGATAGAAATGAAATGCGCACAATCTATACGAAAAATTTTATATTTAAAACAAAAACTGCTTTTATATTACCTTCAGAGAATATAATCATCTTCTACATTATCGGTAATAGCAGAGAAAACCGCTCAGTAGCAATCGAACGTGATTGGCCCTTACCTTTAGAACCAACAAATCAACATCGAGTGTTGACAAGACGATATAACTGAGAATTTTCTCTGCTGCTCAACAGATTTATAAATATGTTACAAGTTGGCGGTACAATCCACTTTTTATTTATTTTTTAAATAATAAATAATAATAAATAATAATAAAAATGCTACAATCTTATATTATATACAAAAGTAAAAAATTCTTGGAGGCACATCGGAAACTTTTTTTTTTAATAATGTTGTAGAGGAATTCGAAAACAAATTTAGATTTCTAAGTATCAAGAGAATATTTTTGTAAAAATAAAATATATATATATATATATATATATATATATATATATATATTTGAATCTTCAAAATCAGCTTCTTGTTATGCAGGTAAATTTATGCATAATGTAAATGTGTCTCTAGTAAAATATCTGCAAAGACAATTTAAAAAAGTACAATATATACTTTTAAACTATAAAAATGCGCACACCGTAGATATATGTAATTAAATAAGTTGCGGTTTTTTAGCCTATAAAATTCTATTTCAATACTACGACTTTTATATATATAAAAATTGTAGCCCCGAAATAGAATCTTATGGATTTAAAAATCGCAACTTATTTAATTAGAAATATATCTACAGTGTGCGCTTTTTTATAGTTTCCCACAAATATATGGACCTACAGTTTATTTTATTAAATGTTTGAACTGTTGTCGATTTTCATTTAAATACTTATTTCAATTCTTTCTACAAAATTTTGTCTAACTTTAAATAGTATTTCTGGGATCATGCTAGCGCAAGTTTCATGGAAAGAATTAATAAATGTTTAAATGAGAATAGTTCAAACATTTAATAAAGTAAAAAAGAAAACAAAAGAACTATGGTCTTCCATTTAATTTATAATTTTATCATTAGTTTGGATATATGCATTCTATTTTAAAGTTTAAATGATTATAACTTTTGATAGAAACATTTTTCAAACAAATGTTTCAGATAAAATTTACTTGTTTTTTCTTGTAGAATCCAAATATGTAAACATTTGTAACATTTTATAGGGGGTTCCATTTGAAATATTACTCCCCGCCGAGGAGCACGTGCAACTTCATGTTTACGTAGTTAGAAAGGCCCTTGAATACATAAAACTTTTTCATAAACAACTTCTTGATTCGATAAATATTTTTAGAATTATTGGCTTGTAATATTTTACGTAGGCTATTCTGTATATCTATATATATATACACACACATACATATTTAATCCAATAAAATATTTTAATTTTTACGATTGCAGGTATGCATAAATCTTTTGAAATATGAAATCGTGAAGATTGCACTTCGTTAATTTAAACAAGAGTTCAAAAAACATTATAAATAACATTTAGAAGATATTTTCTAATATTTCTGATATTTTTTGGATGTTTCTTACACGTATCTTGAATTATAGCGTTATTTGCGCTTAGATTGGATTGTGCGAATCAAAAACGCTATTAATTTCTCTCTCATCCATCATTTTGAAGAGGTAGGAGGACACTTCTTTTGTAAAGCGATAGGGTTGACTTCGGAGGGTGACTTCGCGCTGGACGCTTCCGCAAAAGCGCACGTGCATTTTACGTGCGTGAGCTTGACAGTCGACCCTTTTTAGATCTTGGGCAACTGCCATCGGATCGCGATCGCGCCCAACTGCAATATTTTATATTCCGTCGTCTTTATGAGAGTATGCCGTGCATTTCGATTCAGTCGCGACGACCAGTTCGTCATCGACGAGCGCCAAGTGCGCACCCACGCGATAATGTCTCCCTTCGATATATCTTGAATCGCGATCCCCACTTGTTTCCATTGATGAGTTTTCGGCTCGTGATTCTCGGTGAGACGGCTTCGCGATTCTCGTAACCAATCGCTGTGGAAATCGCAGGTGGAAATTACTTCTGGTGCAATCTTAGTTTTGGTTCGGGTTCCTTAAACGCGTTTATGAAGAAATTTGAAACATTTGGATCTATTCTTAAGAAAAGCCATGGATAAATGGTTGCGAGGAGATTTTTCAATTATAAATAGAGAACGAGAAAAAAATATATCGACCGAATGATAAAATGTGCATTCGAGACACGTCGGCAAAGAGAAGATATTTTAAACGTTATTAATTTTCTACTGAAACTGTGATTTCAAATTACATACATTATTGTCGTTTTAATATTGGAAGTAAACAACTTTTTACTATATTTTGTGACTTATAAGCAACACAGCATGTACTTAGAAATAACCATATGTTAATTTTAGAAGCTGTACATGTGATTTGTCATGAAAAAATATAACTCAAAAAGATTGTTAAATAAGCTTCTAATTTAGTGTTTTGATAAGTGAAGAGAATATTTATTTCTACTATAAGAAGTGTTCTTACAGAGGAAGAGAAGAGAGGAAGATTAAAAAAGAAACTGAATTCAGAAATTGTTAACAATGCCAAAAGATCGTGCAGAAATTATTAATTGTGACAGTTAACGAAGATCAAATTAATTCTCATGTCGCTCATATTTGAATTGGCCGCTGCTTTAACCAGCTGATTTCGTAAATTATACAACCGGAAGAGACATCTATATCGGGTCGTTTAATTTGTCTGATTTAAAGCGACAATGCGCAAATGCGAAAACGATAAGCAGATATTCGCATTGTGTGCGCAATGAAAAATGGTTTTATGCAAGAAGAAAGATAAAACAAATGCATTAGTTACGACTGATAAAATATTTTACACGGTGAGTCAAGATTATCATGTCTTTAATTTTTCAGCCTATCTCGCATGACAATAGAAAAACATATTGCTATATATGAAGACATGCTATAATTACGCACTCCTTCGTATGTTACACTGTAAAATAATACAATAGATTGCATCTATAATGTAAGACAAAATTTGGATTTTGTAATAAAATCAGATTGAATGCGCGAGATACGTAAGAATATACTTGTTAAGCACAGAAAGGTTTCAAAGAAATTATTTATTCATAATTTATGTATTCGTTTTCGCGAAGTTATAAATATTTACGAGAATGTTTACTTTTTGGCGTGCGTCTATTATCAATGCAACGTGGTCAAGACTTAAATCGTAATGTCTGGTTTTACAATCATGTGTTATAAATAATTTACCAAGTGCACGTTGTTCACGCACTAGAAATTTGCATAAGTTACTTATAAATAAAATATTTAAAAAAGGATTTCTTATATTTTACTTGGATAAAATTTATAACAATATATATTCACATACTTTGTGTTAAAACTAAGATTAAATAATCAAATTTTTAACTAATAGCGCACAAATTATATATAGCTTTGCGTAATTAATACGTAATGTCTGGAAAATGATGAAATAGCAAATATCGACGCGACATTAATGCTACTTGTTAATGTTAATTCGTAACATATATCGTATCCCTAATTTAAAACTCCACCATTTGCAATTTAAATTAATATTATGTTATTTTTGCATATTGAATGAGTAATTAACATTGTGCTTTTATTATTTAACATTATAAAAATAAAATTAAAAAATATGATTTTTTAATGTAAAGTTTAAGGCAAATGTATTTCTATTTTTGAAACAATTAAAAGAAATAATTTATTAAACTTTTTATTTCCAATATTATATTTGCATTTTAACTGCATTTCTCTCTCTCTCTCTCTCTCTCTCTCTCTCTTTTTTCCTGTATTTATTTTACAAATAAATTTACCTATACAATACAGTAATCACGTTCGAGAGAATTAATTATTTGTTTCTAATAATATTTACTTGTAAAAGATATTAACATAGCATTTTAAACAATTGTATTTATAAAATTATTATATATATAATAATTTTGTTTAATTCTATTTTTAACAAGTATCGTATTGAATGATAAGCTCGATCTTTAATCAAAAGCTAAATCGGTAGCGTAAAAGGTCTTTCTTCGAGAAGAAATTCTAAATTTCGCATTTTGTCCATGATCGCGGTTTTCGTCGCGGGTATTTTCGGTAAGGTCGCGCGGAAATATAATGCAATCGTCAGACGATTCGGCGACGTTGTTCTTTACGCGTATTACTAACGGCGTGTTCATGATGCATCAATATTATATGGTACAAATAACTAAAAATGAAGCTATTACATCGAAGACATATTTACTCATAGAATCGAATATACTTGAGCCAAAAACGCGAAGCAATTTATCTCACCTACTTTATATTATGCAGCTCGTTGGCAAAGAGATGCCACGCGTGCCGATGAAGATCATGATTTCATTAAATGTGAAAGAAAAATACGTGCGATATATCTGACCAGATGATTCAACGTCATGAGATGGTTAAATTATTATACAAGTTAATTTATTATAGATCTGCTGAGCGTTATTTTTGAGTGGGTATTAATACTTAAAGTCAAATAATAAAACATTAATTGTCTTAATATTGAGTTTGATTTTTAATTATTAATTAAAATTTATAAAAAGTTTTTGATTATAATAGACGCAGTTATATATAAGTCTAAAGCACATTTTTTAAATTAATTTATATATTTGACAAGTGTATGTGTATTTATGTAGATATAAATAATTTAAAAAAAACTTTTATATTTGAAACATGTAAAAATAAATATCAAACAAAAGAAATTATTACAATTAAATTGATATCTTAAATGTAATGTACATATAAGTCTAAAAGTTTTTTAAGGAAGCAGAAATATTGCAATTACTATGATGCGTTTCTCGCACAAAACAAATTTTTTTTTTTTAATATTTGGAATATTTATATATAGCATAAAAAATAACGATAGTAAAAATTGCAAGAGATCTCAGATTGTCTTTCACTCTCAGATACTTGGAAAGACTCAAAAGCCAAATAGTCGACAATTAGAGTGCCAAGCATGCGATGACAATTGTTGCTGCATCGTTCTGGCTGCGCTTCGCGATGCATTTTCGAGGCATCGATCGACAAGGTGCATCCTGAAGTGCAGCCGCAAAGGTCGCGCAAAAATCTCGTACAAATTGTGTGTTTACCCAGACACCTCGTGGTTACTTTAATGCCCAAAGTTATATTTACGTCGCATTACTGGCGCGTTTCCCGAGACACACATTGCCATTATTTACGATGGATCCCGCGACAGAAAAAAAATGCAGTCACGCCAGCAATCTTCAATCACCATTTGTAGTTAGGCGATGACGTTTCAATTGTGACGTGCGCAATTGTTTTTGGCGTCATACTGATGCATTCTGAAACTCCGTCCAGCTCATAGCTATGACGAAATACGCATATAAAGCGCCGAGAATGATACAGATCCAAACCGTAACAAAATTAATACAACATTAATTTGATCAAAGTTAATTAAATAAATGTTTAATCACAAAAGAATTTCTTTTTACACGCCATGTGGAATTTTATATTTGCTCCATATTTGCTGATGAAGTTTGAGTGTTTGTTAATTAGCGGGAGTCCCATAATGTCTTTATATTTGCCTTGTATTCACTGATGAAATTTAAATATTTGTTAAATAGCGCGGGAGTTTCATAATGTCATAATGAGATGACTTTATCCGCCTTAGCTTTATTAGTCTTATCTTTATGGAGCGTAATCTTTTATACGGTAAATATGATAAATCTTTTATACAGCTGTGTTTGAACTATGACCTTGATTGGCAAAGCATTGGAGTATAAACGGATGCAATATCTAAGCCTAGGTTACTCCGTTTCTAGTTGAGGTTTCGCATCCTGGATATTTCTAGCGAATGATGCGATCGCACATATTACCAATGTCATCACGATGATCTTGGATCGTGAGAAGATCGTCGTTTCTCTTAAATGAATTCTTTTTGATGGATTGCTTTGCTCGAATGATTTGTTTTGGGCGCTGTAAATCATCGTAAACTGACATTTAACACCCTCACACACGGTCATTTTAGACAAGATTAAAACCGAAAGTGATATATATATATATATATATATATATATATATATTTATTTATTCAAAACAGTTATTCATTAATTGCAGGAATTTTTTAGCTGTTTGATCATTATATCTGAAGATTGAGCTAACATTCGTTTGCAGTTGGTACGTAATTAAATAATAAAAATTGAAAATATAGAAATGTGAAATATATGTGTAATAATATATTACTAAATATTATTTATGTATTAATATCTAACAGAGAAACGATGCTCCGACGATAAGTTATTTCGAAATGACTAGTGCTTGAAACGGATTATTCTACGTTAGGATACGAGCCCATTTCGGTACAATAGCTATTGTCCATCTTAAGTTAGAAATTATTTATGCGAAACATATATATGTATGTGTTTAGAAATATATATATATATATATATATATATATATATATATATATATATATATATAAAATTTTCGATTATTTATATTGAAACAAGATTTAAAACAAAACTTTGGAAGCGTGTCTGTTTCTTTTGTCTATTTTATTCTATTCTATATAAATTAGTTTATAAAGAAATTAATTTTATTTATTAAAATTAATTAATTTACAAACTTATGATTATAATAAATAAATTTTAATATTGTAATTAAAATCTCTTTGGATGTACAACTTCTTTCAAAAGTGTCTCAATGACTAAACATGTTGCAGTTGTAAACTGCAGTGTATAATTTTGCTTTTAGGTTCGGGAGGCGAAAATTTCTGGAAGTATGAGTAACAACGTGCTCGCGAGCACATCGTTCATAAAAATAAAAAGAAATTGGTACGGTGTTCTTGAATGGATAAAAGATGACGGTCTCTTATCAGTATGAGGTCGCCAGTTCCACCAGCGGTGGATTCACCAGGCTTCTGTTTATGTGGCGTGGTTCCCTGTACAAGCTCATCTACAGGGAACTGCTACTTTATCTGCTTTTCTTCGGCGCCGTGTCCGCACTTTATCGCCATGCTTTTAATAACGCACAAAAAAGGTAGACACTCCGTTATATTTTAATATACAAGCTAAATATATATATATATATATAAAATTTATTATTAATTATTTTAATTATCTTGTCGCACATATTGTATTTATCGTTCAAAGCTAACTTATTGTTAAATTTTTTTTTCGTAATCTTTTAAGAATTATTGTAATACATAACACATTACAGAGAATTCGAGCAAGTTGTTATTTACTGCGACACCTTGATTAAATTAATCCCGCTGAGTTTCGTGCTCGGGTTTTACGTATCTTATGTGGCGCAGAGATGGTGGAAGCAATACAAAGCAATACCGTGGCCTGACAAGTGAGTTTGGAAACAGTTATTAAACAATATACTTTAAATTTTTAATTTGATTCCTAAATTTTCAACAGCGAGGAACATCAGATATTTCCTATTCTTTTAAACAAATTTTTGGGGGAAACGAATACTACCAAAATAAACTATAATAAATGCAAATGTAAGGTTTTTGTTTCATTTTTTTATCTCCTACAGGATAATGCATCTCGTAGCACTGTACGTCAGCGGAAATGACGAATATAGTCGGATGCTGCGTAGGGCTCTCATGCGTTACCTAAACCTCTCCCTAATACTTGTCCTACGTTCCATCAGTTCGGCGGTGAAGAGACGATTCCCCACTCTCGATCACGTCGTTGATTCTGGTAAATTACAATGAAAAGACTGAATTGATCATCGTCCTCATGATGGTTAAAAATTAACGAGCATCTTGCAGGTTTCATGACCACGTTGGAGCTCGAATTATACCAGTCGGTGCCGAGTAGCGAGTTTAACACTTATTGGATACCGTGTACATGGTTCGTTAATCTTCTCAAGGAGGCACGCAAGACTCACAGGCTACCTGACGCGCAAGGTTTAAAGCTAATTATGGAGGTACAAATACAAACTTCATGTATGTCTCTTACATTTATTCGCTTAACATCTTCATAAATCGACGAAAATTTTTTTCATTATTCTAACAAACCACAAAAAAAAAGAAAAAAATATTTTATATAAACATTAATAAAAATAATAATACTATATCAATGCTATGTGTTAAAATTAAAGAAGTTAATGCCGTCGTAAAAATTGTTTCTAATTTCTATTATATAGTTTTTTTTTTCAACTAATAAAGCAAATAAAATTATCTAAAATATTATAGCTTTTTAAAGACATAATCGGCGTCTGTATCGAACATATTTTTTTTGTTTCTTTCTGCCGTTTTAATTTTCTTTTAGGAACACCGCGTATATAATGTGATATTGTATAAAAATATAACTAAGGAAATCAATCGTTCGGTGCAAGAATGATTAGGTTTTACGAGCATCTACTGCGACGACGAGTCGATTTACAGCCGATTAGAAATAGTCATAAACCTACGTGTCGCGGTCTATCAATCACGTTTTTATTTTTTGCGATTAGGCACACGTGTCTCAGTCACATTATGCGTTCGCACGTTATAAGCAAAAGTCAATTTTAATATGCACGATAAACTTAGTCAGCGAGTATGACGTACATGAGGAAATTTAACAGCAGACTTTTTTTCAATATAACAATTGAATGAAATAATTGCATTTATATTTTTGATCGTGATTAAATTTTGTTTAGCAACATGATAATTGCTAGCTAAAGCACTTAATTATTCAAATACATTAATAAATGTAAAGCCTTTTTTTCGTACTCGTTAAGCATATCTTATTTGCAGGAATTCAGCGAGTTCCGGACAAAATGCGGTCTCCTGTGGAGTTATGACTGGGTATCAATTCCATTGGTGTACACTCAGGTGGTGACGCTTGCTACTTACAGCTTCTTTGCGGTCGCCTTGATCGGCCGACAATACATTGACGGTGTCGAAAAGCAATTCCAATTAAAGATAGATAAATACATGCCCATCTTCACGATTCTGCAATTTTTTTTCTTTATGGGGCTGTTGAAGGTAGCCGAACAGCTGATAAATCCCTTCGGAGATGATGACGAGGATTTTGAGCTGAACTGGCTGATCGATCGTCATGTAAAGGTAGAAACCGATTAAAGATTGTTTTCGGGAAATGTCGGTACTTTTACGCGTAGTTGTATTTATGTGCGAATACTAGGTGTCGTATCTTGGAGTGGATACGCTGATGAACCGTTGTCCGCCACTCGTCAAGGACATTTATTACGACTCCGAAAATATAAGCCTGCCATATACGGAAGCGGCTGCGTCGTACAAGAAGAAAACCTATCGCGGTAGCGTAGCGAATATGACGTTAGTATTTCGTATATGTACAATTTACAACAATATTTGTGAAGTTCTAGCTGATCGAGTCTATTTACAATGTAAGATTGTTGATTTTTAATATAAAGTTGCTTTTTCTCTTTCTATTTCTCTCAACATGAGCTTTGCAAGTTGTCTTGAAAATCTTGTCTTGACGAATCTTGAAGAAATATAACTTTATATTTAAAATTTGACGATTTGTTTTGTGATGAATTACGACAATGGTTCTTATTGGCTTTTTAGAGTACCTGAAGAAAAACAAATGATGTTCCTGCCCGAAATTTTGGAAGAAGAGGAGGAATGTAAGAGTATTCCGACACCTCGCGCTTCCACCGTCAGTTTAGCGAATCCAAACGAAAGTCCGATGAACGAAAGGCGGTAAGATTGACTCGCAATTGTTTTAAAACGGTTGAGTAACTATAATTAAAGCGCATACCGATGTATTATAATTATGATAAAATAAATAACTATAGCTACTTTAATCATAAAGTATTACAAATTCATCATGTTCTTTTCCCAGTCAATTATAAAAAATACATTTAAAACATTGTATTCTTGAATAATGAATGAATAATTAATATAAATAGCTTCGTGCATCCAAAATGATGCGACACAGGAACTCTATTAAGTTAGACTCGTTTGTTTTAGCCAGATCAGCGGGTCCCCTGCAACATCTGCGAAGATGGCTGGCAATTGTTCCGAAACGGTTCTGCAGCTGGATGGGCAAGAGCAACCGGTCGAAGCACCGGTGGAGCATCGACACGTCATAATTGAGGCCGTCAGGAAATTCTCCGCTCTGGCGAAGGGTTCAGCGTCTCGCGCCGGGAAATCCTTCTTCCCGTCCAAGCCAGTAATGCATCCTTGGCCGAGCACGATGAATATCTCGCATCCCTCACAGACGTCGATTCAGGCGCCGATTTCTATGCCGATCATCTTCGAGGCGGCTAGTCCCTGGAGGAAGGACTCGTTCAAAAGTTTCCGTCAATCTTCCACGCAGGATTCCGAGGGACGACGATCGAGCGTCTCGTCACAGAACGACAGAGATCAAGAAGGTGTCGTAAATTCAGCGTTCACCAAGGAGAAGCTGCACGATGTATCCGATATCTGTGACAACGCGCAGGAAGAATACGATAACACCGGTCCTCCGCATCAGAATGAAGACTTCTGCCAGCATCTACCGATTCCAGAAGCGATTGATATGCCTGTAATTGACGGCGAACCGAGTTGTTCGAGTAGTTTGAAATACCTGATGATGAAGACAGACCAATCAACTAGCGATTTCAAGAAGAAAAAAGGCCTCCAATGGCCGAAATTATCCGGTAAATCGTTAAAATTTCGCAGAAGAACCACCGACAACATACCCGCGATAAGTACAATGATGGATCAAACCAGGAGCTCGCCGAACTTGAGTAATCTAGAAGAGCGAAAGTCTGCGCAAAATGTCAAAATTGATCCTTCTTACAAGCAAGAAAACGATTCCAAGCTGTGAATGATGTAGTACGAGTAATATGTGGGTTGGAGTTTTAATGGAATTTCTATAAAATGTATCCTTAAATTTGTGTGAATCTCTCGAAGACAGAAATTTTACTAACGAGATTCTCTCTCTCGCTAAGGGATCTTTCAATACAAAAATTGAAAATTTTTTCTCTCTCTTTCTTTCTTTCCCTCTCTTTTCATTTTATTATGAAATTTAATAAAGTTGTGACATTTCTTTGTACGACTTTAAAACAATCTTAAAATTATCTTGTTAAAGATTGATAGTGCTGTGAAAAAACTATATAAAATTATGTTTATTCTGAACGATTTTCAATTATTACATTTGTTCATAGAATTATCTGAAATAGAATAATGCAAAGTAATATATTATCATTATGAGATGATCAGTGACATAAAATATTTTATCTACATATTTCATTGTTTAATTATTATGATTAATCTAAGTAAGTACACATCCACAGGAAAACGTACCAGTACTCTGCGTTGATACCACTGCTT